>NC_135572.1:213366465-213712620 GCF_965152235.1 Eretmochelys imbricata | reverse complement strand
TTGTACCTAATACAGCATGTGTCTACCCTATGGCTCAGGTGGTGAATGTGTGCATTCGGTGCAAGGAGTTCCTGGCCCTCAGAGACCATGTACGGGCTTTAGACACCAGAGTGGTGGAACTGGAGGAGCTGAGGGAGACAGAGAGGTACATCGATGAGACTTTCCGGGACACAGTAGAACTGTCCCACCCCCAGTCTGACAGCCTCTGTGCTGTTGAGGAGGATGAAAGTCCCAGGGAAGGAGAGCATCTAACTGGAGCAGAGGGAAACAATCTCATAGTTGAGACCCTCCTTCCAGATGATGTTGTGGTATCCTCTCACACTGAGGATACCTCTCCGGGGGAGGGAACTCCAGCTATTAGAAAGAGACAGGTATTAGTAATGGATGATTCGATCATTAGAAACATAGATAGCTGGTGTGATGGGTTGGATCACAGAAACCCCCTTGAAGCTGCCAACTGATGTGCCAAGACTACTTCTGCCCCTGCTTTCCTGCCATGGCAGCTTGGGACTTCAGTGCCCTGCCTGGTTTGAGCCAGACCCACTAGCCTGCTGCAAACCCAGACCCAGGTCTGAACCATGTCCCCTAACAGCTGTAGGCTTAATTGAAAGCAGCTTAAGAAGTGTTCCTGTCTTTAGCACTCAGATGCTGAACTCCCAATGGGGTCCAAACTCCAAATAAATCTGTTTTACTCTGTATAAAGCTTATACAGGGTAAACTCATAAATTGTTCACCCTCTATAACAGTGATAGAGAGATATGCACAGGTATTAATACATACTCTAGGTTAATTAATAAGTAAAAAGTGATTTTATTAAATACAGAAAGTAGAATTTAAGTGGTTATAAGTAGTAACAGACAGAACAAAGTGAATTGCCAAGCAAAATAAAATAAAACATGCAAGCCTATGCCTAACATAGTAAGAAAACTGAATACAGATAAAACTGCACCTTCAGAGATGTTTCAGTAAGCTTCCTTTTACAGACTAGTCTCCTAGTCCAGCAATCACTCACACCCCCTGTAGTTACTGTCCTTTGTTCCAGTTTCTCTCAGGTAACCTTGGGGGTGGAGAGGCTATCTCTTGAGCCAGCTGAAGACAAAATGGAGGGGTCTCCCACGGGCTTAAATAGACTTTCTCTTGTGGGTGGAGACCCCCTCCTCTCTCCTATGCAAAGTCCAGCTCCATGATGGAGTTTTGGAGTCATATGGGCCAGTCACATGTCCATGCATGACTCAGTTTTTACAGGCAGCAGCCATTGCCCACATGCTATCTTGAATGTCTCCAGGAAGACTTCTTATGTGGATTGGAGCCTTCCAAGATCCATTGTTCATTAATTGTTTCTTGATTGGGCACTTAATTTGCACATTCCTTTCTCAAGAAGCTGACCAAATGCTTTACTAAGGCTACTTAAAAGTCAAGCAAGTACACAGCCAACAGTCAATACTTCAAGTACAAAAATGATACATGCATACAAAGAGGATGAATAGATTCAGTAGATCATAACCTTTACAGAGATATGTTATATGGCATATGTAGCATAAAACATATTTCAGTTATGTCATATATACATTCATAAGCATATTTCCATAACACCTTAGGGGGTGCACTATCACAGTTGGGTTTGCAATGACCAGGAGAACTGCATGGTGACTTGTCTGCCTGGTGAATTTTGCCCATATGTTCAGGGTTCAGCTGATCGCCATATTTGGGGTCGGGAAGGAATTTTCCTCCAGGGCAGATTGGAAGAGGCCCTGGAGGTTTTTTGCCTTCCTCTGTAGCATGGGGCACAGGTCACTTGCTGGAGGATTCTCTGCTCCTTGAAGTCTTTAAACCACGATTTGAGGACTTCAATAGCTCAGACATAGGTGAGGTTTATTGCAGAAGTGGGTGGGTGAGATTCTGTGGCCTGCGTTGTGCAGGAGGTCAGACTAGATGATCATAATGGCCCCTTCTGACCTTAGTATCTATGAATCTATGGTACAAAGGTTGCGGATCTCTCAAGGAATCTAGATGTGTAGTGCTGGGGAGGAGTCGGCGGTCGTGGTACATGTCATACCAATGACATAGGGAAGGATAGGCGAGAGGTCCTGGAGGCCAAATTCAGGCTGCTAGGTAAGAGATTGAAGTCCAGGACCTCCATGGTAGCATTCTCTGAGATGCTCCCAGATCCACGCACATGGCCAGTTAGACAGGCAGAACTGCAGACTCTCAATGCATGGATGAGATGATGGTGCAGGGAGGAGGGGTTTAGATTCATTAGGAACTAGGGAAATTTTTGGGAAAGGGGGAGCCTATACAGGAAGGATGGGCTCCACCTAAACCAAAATGGAACCAGATTGTTGGCACTTAACATTAAAAAGGTCATAAAGCAGTTTTTAAATTAAGGGCTGGGGGAAAGTCGACAGGTACGGAGGAGCACATGGTTTGGTCATCCCTTGGGGAGGATCTATTAATAGAAACTCTCTATGTCCAAGTGAGGATGAGAGGATGGAAAATGATAAAATACAGGCAGGGTCTGATCAGAAACAGTCAAATAAAAAAGAGTCCCATTCAATCACATCATGTAATGGCAGACAGCTAAAAGGAGATAAGTTTTTAAAGTGCTTATATACCAATGCTAGAAGTCTAAATAATAAAATGGTTGAACTAGAGTCCCTCATATTAAATGAGGATATTGATATAATAGGCATCACAGAAACTTGGTGGAATGAGGATAATCAATGGGATACAGTAATACCAGGGTACGAAATATATCGGAAGGACAGAACAGGTGGTGCTGGTGGGGGAGTGGCATTATAGGTGAAAGAAAGCGTAGAATCAAATGAAGTAACAATCATAAATGAATCAAACTGTACCATAGAATCTCTATGGATAGAAATCCCATGCTCTAATAATAAGAATATAGCGGTAAGGATATATTACCAACCACCTGACCAGGATGGTGATAGTTACTGTGAAATGCTCAGGGAGATTAGAGAGGCTATTAAAATAAAAAACTCAATAATAATAATGTGGAATTTCAATTATCCCATATTGACTGGGTACATGTCACCTCAGGATGGGATGCAGAGATAAAGTTTCTTGACACTTTAAATGACTGCTTCTTGGAGCAGCTGGTCCTAGAACCCACCAGAGGAGAGGCAATTCTTGATCTAGTCCTAAGTGCAGCACAGGATCTGGTCCAAGAGTTAAATATAGCTGGACCGCTTTGTAATAGTGACCATAATAGAATTAAATGTAATATCCCTGTGGCAGGAAAAACACCACAGTGGCCCAACACTGTAGCATTTAATTTCAGAAAGGGGAACTACAGAAAAATGAGGAGGTTAGTTAAACAGAAATTAAAAGGCACAGCGCCAAAAGTGAAATCTCTGCAAGCTGCATGGAAATTTTTTAAAGACACCATAATAGAGGCTCAACTTAAATGTATACCCCAAATTAAAAAAACATAGTAAGGGAACCAAAAAAGAACCACCGTGACTAAACAACAAAGTAAAAGAAGCAGTGAGAGGCAAAAAGGCATCCTTTAAAAAGTGGAAGTTAAATCCTAGTGAGGAAATTAGAAAGGAGCATAAACACTGGCAAATGAAGTGTAAAAATACAATTAAGAAAGCCAAAAAAGAATATGAAGAACAGTTAGCCAAAGACTCAAAAAGTAATAGCAATTTTTTTTAAGTACATCAGAAGCAGAAAGCCTGCTAAACATCCAGTGGGGCCACTGGACGATTGAGGTGCTAAAGGAACACTCAAGGACGATAAGGCCATTGCGGAGACACTAAATGAATTCTTTGCATTGGTCTTCCTGGCTGAGGATGTGAGGGAGACTCCCAAACCTGAGCCATTCTTTTTAGGTGACAGATCTGAGGAAGTGTCCCAGATTGATTTATCATTACAGGAGGTTTTGGAACAAATTCATAAATTTAAACAGCAATAAATCACCAGGACCAGATGGTATTCACCCAAGAGTTCTGAAGGAACTCAAATGTGAAATTGCAGAACTACTAACTGTAGTCTGTAACCTATCATTTAAATCAGTTTCTGTACCAGATGACTGGAGGATAGCTAATGTGAAGCCAATTTTTTAAAAGGGCTCCAGAGGTGATCCCAGCAATTACAGGCCTGTAAGCCTGACTTCAGTACCTGGCAAACTGGTTGAAACTATAATAAAGAACAATATTGTCAGACATATAGATGAACATAATTTGTTGAGGAAGAGTCAACATGATTTTAGTAAAGGGAAATCATGCCTCACCAATCTACTAGAATTCTTTGAGGGGGTCAACAAGCATGTGAACCAAGGGGATTCAGTGGATGTAGTGTACTTAGATTTTCAGAAAGCTTTTGACAAGGTCCCTCACCAAAGGCTCTTACGCAAAGTAAGCTGCCGTGGGATAAGAGGAAAGGTGCTGTCATGGATTGTTAATTGGTTAAAAGATAGGAAACAAAGGGTAGGTATAAATGGTCAGTTTTCAGAATGGAGAGAGGTAAATAGTGGTGTCCCCCAGGGTCTGTTTTGTTCTGGGACCAGTCCTATTCATAAATGATCTGGAAAAAGGGGTAAACAGTGAGGTGGCAAAATTTGCAGATGATACAAAATTATTAAAGATAGTTAAGACCCAGGTAGACTGCATAGAGCTACAAAAGGATCTCTCAAAACTGGGTGACTGGACAACAAAAATTTAATGTTGATAAATGCAAAGTAATGCACATTGGAAATGCACATTGGAAAGCATAATCCCAATTATACATAAAAAATGATGGGGTCTAAATTAGGTGTTACCACTCAAGTAAGATTTTGGAGCCATTGAGGATAGTTCTCTGGAAACATCCACTCAATGTGCAGCGGCAGTCAAAAAAGCCAATGGAATTCTGGGAATAATTAAGAAAGGGATAGATAATAGGACAGAAAATATCATGTTGCCTCTCTATAAATCCATAGTACGCCCACATCTTGAATATGGTATGCAGATGTGGTCACCGCATCTCAAAAAAGATATATTGGAATTGGAAAAGGTTCAGAAAAGGGCAACAACAATTATTACGGGTATGGAATGGCTTCCGTATGAGGAGAGATTAATAAGACTATGACTTTTCAGCTTGGAAAAGAGACGACTAAGGGGAGATATGATTGAGGTCTATAAAATCATGACTGGTGTAGAGAAAGTAAATAAGGAAGTGTTGTTTACTACTTCTCATAACACAAGAATGAGGGGTCACCAAATGAAATTAATAGGCAGCAGGTTTAAAACAAATAAAAGGAAGTATTTCTTCACACAGTGAACCTGTGGGACTCCTTGCCAGAGGATGTTGTGAAGGCCAAGACCATAACAGGATATAAAAAAGAACTAGATAAATTCATGGAGGATAGGTCCATCAATGGCTATTAGCCAGGATGGGCAGGAATGGTGTCCCTAGCCACTCTTCGCCAGAAGCTGGGAATGAGCAACAAGGGATGGATCACTTGATGATTACCTGTTCTGTTCATTCCCTCTGGAGCACCCGGCACTGGCCACTGTCGGAAGACAGGATACTGGACTAGATGGACCTTTGGTCTGACCCAGTAGGGCAATTCTTATGTTCTGACTCTCTCCCACACCAGCCTAACATAGACTCTGGACAGAAGAAGTTACACAACAGAGCCTTGCAGAAGGGCACACAAGAGTTCTTGCAGGGAAGATGAGCAGTTAGCCAATACCAGAGCTGGGAGAAAACCTGGGAGGGAGGGGTTTCTTATGAAAAAAACCCTTTTTCTTTTGTTTACATTCAAATTTTTGCCAGAAAATGTCAATGAAATTGCAAACATTAAAAAAATTCCCCTCACCCTACCTACCATAACTCTCTGGGATCCCTCTGGAAGGAAAGAATGAAGCCATTCAAGGAAGTTCCCTCCACCCCATCATGGCAACAGGGCCACAAAACCTTAGCATCAAGGGTCTCAAAGGCTGATGGCAAATCTCAGAGATTCAGCACAGCTAGGAGAATAACAGGAAATGAAATCAGAGCAGTTTCCATGCTATGCACAGTATTTAACTTCACTGAGACAACCTCAGGAGACCTCAGAGATCTCCCCAAATTCTTCCCCACAACCTTTTCAGTAAAGTTTCCTAGAACATGGAAAGTAAAAGCAGGGCCAGAGTTTGCAAGTATGACAGACTGAAGACATGGGTTCTTGAGTATGGCCCTACCAATGGCTCTTTTGAAATAGGATGGTTTTTTGCTCTTCCATTGGAAGGCATTAATAGTTTCAGTCAGCAGTGAACACAGTGTCCCCTCCATTGCATGAAAGGCATTGGTGTAACATGGAAGTTACAGGCTAGAGCTCCCAAGAACTTGACAGTACTGCAGTCAGCCATTTTGTGTGTTCAGCCACTGATAGCTGAAAACCAAACATCACATAGCTTGGAATAATCTTAGGCCTTTGTGAGACAATGTAAGATAGCTGCATATTTGCAGTTTGTTAATCAGAATGAAAAAATGAATAAAACGTTATAAAAAAAGAATGAGTGAATAGCGAACTTAGTTTTAGGTGCCCCTGACATATTGTTGTTATGGCTAGAAATACTAATAATAAGTAGTTTATTGAAATTAAAGGAACTGGTAACCCAGTAAAGGTTATTATTCTGACCCACTTAAAATCACTATAGGTTATATGTTTTATTAAAATTAGCTTTATAAAAATTCAGTAAAAACCTCAAAGCAGTCCCAAACCACTTTTCTAAAAAAAGAAAAAGTTTTCTAAACTCCCTATCAGCTGAAAAAAGCCCCTAAAAGTCCAGCTAATAATTACTCAAAAACATCTCAAACTGTAACTATATCTAAAATATTATAAACCTATTGCTTATGTCTGTGTGCTTAAATCTAATAGTTTTAAATAAAAGCATGCTTGCTTATATCAGTCATTTATCAAACAGAAATTGCTGTGTTCCCATTAATTTATTCCTAGCACCACCTAAAATAAAACAGTTAAGTTAGCACTGTTTGGGGTTCTAAAAGCCCTGGGTAACACTGTGCTAAATGCAAGTAATACACCATAGCAAGTGAGCTGTTCCAGGGTATATGCTGAAGGACCGGCTGGATTTTTTGTGACACTACAGGATCAAAGTAAAAGCTGGTCAGTAAGAGTCATGTCAGCCATTCTCCTGCAGCACATGACCCCCATAGCTGCCTTTTTGAAATGCCTCAGCAATGATGTGGGCCTCAGTGGGGCGGTACAGTAAGGTGTGTGATGAATGCTAGTTTCATCCTAGGCAAGATGGAGGCCCCCGTCACCAGTGCTGGGCTTCTGCAGACCAAAGTCCAGTGTGGGTGCAATGAATGTGTTGTATCAATTAGTTCTTGGTGTCCTCACTGTTCTGTAGGGGAATCATGGGATCGCACAACCACTGCTCATCCCAGCCCCTGGCTCTGTCAACCTATGAAGAGATTAGGAGGAGTTTGTCCACAAAAAACCCTCAGTCATGTTTTCTCTTTCTGCCCTCTCAACTCCCAGCAGGTTCTGTGCCAGTGCTCCAGATGTTCCTGTGGGAACGTGCTTCTAGTTATATGGCTAAGGTACTAACCGTTCTGTGCCTTAGCTCTCCCTGTGCACTGGGGATAATGACACCTGACTCACAGAGATGATGTGAGGATAAATTGATGAATGATGCTCAGATACTACAATGAGGGGGACCATAAGAGTACCTAGAGAGACAGACCATTCAGTTGACAGATATTGTAAAACTCAGCCAGGATGCTTATTTGTCTCAGTATGTTTCTGCTTCCAGTACAGCCTCTTTCTGTTACACTCAGAATGGACATGACCATATTTTTGAAAAGCTCAGTAGGGCTATGTTAATCTCCTCAGAAGTTCTGCTGCTTGTTTTCACTTTCATTAGTGATACTAGGACAATTGTCTGAATATCTTAGGCTGTGTGTGTGTATGTGTGTGTGTATTTCACAGGAAGTATCAATTTCAGCAAAATTTTGGACAGGAAATTACTTAAATGTATTATTTCAACTTATATATTGTATTATAACACAACACAATATCCCCCCACACACACTCCCACGACAACACCCAACATATACACATTCCACCAACGCCCCACCCTATCACACACAAAACCAACATGTGCTCAACACCCTCCACACATATCACACTCAATTCACACCCCTCACACATCACCCAAGCCACACACAACACATAGGCAACATACACTACACCACCATCACACACTTCATCAAACACCCCACACCCAACACTCATCTAGCACCCACACACCCACTGTCAGACACACACACACACAACACATACACACCATCACACACACATGTTACTTTAGCACCCTCCTGGCCAAGATGGAGTTTGCTGCGCAGGCAGCTCTGGCCAAGAAAAAGCATGTGCAGGAACACAGCAGGGAAATTGCCTTCCATCCCAGGGGCATCTGTTCCACACCCCCTGGAGTGAACACACAGGCACACTGGAATGATACAGTGAATATAGGAAAGGGAAATATTTATTCACAGAAGGATGAATGGAGAAAAACAACAGTGGAGAAAATAGGGGGAGTAGGAAGACAGGGTTACATTCAGCTAGGGTTGCCAACTTTCTAATTGTACAAAACCAAACGCCCTAGCCCTGGCCCTTCCTCGAGGACACGCCCCTGCCACACCCCTTTGCCGAGGCCCTGCCCTCCACTCACTACATTCCCCCTCCCTTGGTGGCTCACCCTCCATCACCCTCACTCACTTTCACTGGGCTGAGGCAGGGGGTTGGGGTGCGGTAGGGGGTGAGGGCTCTAACTGGACATATGGGCTCAGGGGTGGGGCCAGAAATGCGGGGTTTGGGGTTCAGGAGGAGGTTCCAGGATGGGGGTGGGGCAGAGGGGTTCAGGGTGTGGGAGGGGGCTCTGGGCTGGGGAAGGGGGTGAGGGGTCCAGCTGGGGGTGCAGGCTCTTGGGTGTGGCAGTTGATGACAGGTTTGGGATGCAGGAGGGGGCTCCAGGTTTGGGGGGGCTCAGGGCTGGGGCAGGGGGTTGGGGAAGGGGGTTGGGCCATGGGCTTACCTCCGGTGGCTCACGGTCAGTGGTGCAGCGGAGGGGGCTAAGGCAGGCTGCCTGCCTGTCCTGGCACCGTGCTGCACCCGGGCTGGAAGTGGCCAGCAGGTGTGGCACCTAGGCGGAGGTATGCAGGTGGCTCTGCGTGCCGCTGTCTCCCACAGGTACCACCCCCGCCCCTAGCTACCATTGGCCGCGGTTCCCGGCCAATTGGAGTGCGGAGCTGGTGCTCGGGGCAGGAGCAGCGCTCAGAGCCCCGTGGCCCCCCACCTAGGAGCCAAACCTGCTGATGGCCGCTTCCGAGGTACAGCGCAGAGCCAGGATAGGTAGAGACTAGCCTGCCTTAGCTCTGCAGCACCGGCGACCAGACTTTTAACTGCCCGGTTGGTGGTGCTGACTAGAGCTACCAGGGTCCCTTTTTGACCGAGTGTTCTGGTCGAAAACTGGACACCTGGTCACCCTACATCCAACGCAAGGCCCCACAGGCCCAGCGGTACCTCAACATGACAGGACAGACACCTAGCACTGCATCTACACTCAAAGTTCAGGAGTACTGGACAGAGTTCCAGTCTGGCAGTGAGTCTTGGGTGCTCCTGGTCATCTTTGGTGCCAGTGAACTTTCCCCAACAAAGCCCTCTGGTGCCCCCTTCTGCCGCTCTCTGCAATGCCACACAGAGCGATAACTTCTCCACTTAGCTAAATACAGTCTCTCTCCTTATTCCCAATGCAAGGTCACAAGCCTCAGTACTCACAGCCCCGTATCGCTCTGGGCAACAGTGATAGTGGGTCCAGCTCTGGTTTGTCCTTCTCAGGTGATTGCTCCCTGGCAGGATGCTCCTCCTGGCTCCTGTTCTGGGGTTTCCCCAGTCAGTCACTCTGTCCCTCCCAGGCTGCAGGCAGGTTCTCGGCTGCTTCACTATGTGATGGCCTGCTCACTGTAGCCCTCTTGTCTTGAGCTACGGACACACCCACCCTGGTTTTAATAGGGCCACACACAAGGTTTTAAAGGGACCACGCTCTCTAAACCCCAAGGCTATTACACATACAACACAACCATATCACACATACAGAGGCATTTTAACCTTCTCTTAGATATTCCCATAGAATATCATCTCTAATTCAAGGTCTCAGTTCATATATTTAACCAAGAGCTTCAGAGGTTTTTAGGCCCCGTTGAAATCAATGAAAGTTAGGAGCCTAAATACATCTGAAAATCTGGGCTTTAATGATTTGGGCCTGGGACACCTCAGGGATTCCCTCATATTCCATGACTGCATTCATCACCTTTGTCCCTCAGGCACAATGGAGCTGTCTCAGGCCAGGGGAAAGCTCATATGTGCAACAGACAGTTTTTGTAGGTGGGGTGCATCGGCGGGCTGATCAAAGACTTTAGAACAAACTCCCACAGGATCTACAAAAATCACCTGAACCTCTTTCTGTTCCACTTGCCAGGGGGCTACTTCAATCTGCCTTCACTAACAGAAGCTTGTAGCACATCATAAAACAAAACCACCAATAACTGCCTGTAACCCTCCATAAAAATCTGTATGTGCTTTTTCTCTTAGGGGAGGAGGGAGAATGAACCACACATGATGACAGAAAATAATGTCACTTTACTAAGGCCCTTTTCTGACATTTTGGGGTTTCACCCAGACCAGTAAGGGGTTGCGTCACCGCCTGTCCTGTAACCCTGGATGTCTCTCTCCTGTGTAGCTTTGGCTCAGGGCCCTGACATAAGTAGCCTGATCACACCCTGGCTTCCACCACCCTGTTTACTCCTTGAAGGGTGACACCAACCTCACCCTTTCAGTCCACAGACTCCTGAAAATCATCTCCCCTGCAGTGCCCAGTCCCTCTCACTGTACCCTCACATAAGTTATTGCATTCCCTGCCCCCAAAGAGACAGAGTACACACAGCAGCCCGATAGTTTGGCTGAAAACCCACACTTCAGCTTAATGCATAACTCTGAGATGTTACTGTAATCAAACAAAAAAAAATGTTTATTAATGAGGGCATAGGCTGGAGTGATTACAAGTAACAGATAGGAAAGTTTACAAATAAAACAAACAAAACATACTTTCAAGTGACATTTAATTCTAGCAAGTTACAATCGTTGCCTGATCAGTTTCCTAACTCACATCGAATCATCAGCATCCCTGGTCCCCCACACCACAGGACTCAACTGTCATAGGCTTGAAGGTGCTGTGACCTGTTGTCTGGGATGGATGACAAAACAACTTTTTGCCTCTGTTTATATCTTCTCAAAGTCCACTGACCCTGTTTCAAGAGGTAGGGAGGCTTTCTGGGAGTGTAGCCTCCATCCCGCATCAAGATGGTTAATTGGTCAATTCCCCCCATGATGGCTTTGTTTACCTTGCTTATAAATGTCCTTTTCATTGTCTTAGGTCACACCTTGCTTAATTTACACTGGAGACTCAGTCACGCTGCAAAAACACATTCCTTTCTTTGAGAAAGGCAGCGCTTAGGCATGGTCTGCCAAATACATTTTAGAAATATATTTCCAGCACACATCTTTATTTCTTCACACCCGTATATGCATCATGCCATTATATTAATGAGCAGCATGTTAGCAGTTTGCATAGAACATCTTACACAACACCTTTTAGATACAGATTATGAGTGAATTGGAGCAATGAGAGTGTCAGGCCCGATAAGAGTTCTGGTATAGTGTGCCCTCTGCCCATTGGCTCCCTGGGTCACAGGAGGGAGGCAGAATGAACACACATGATGAAAGACAATAATGTCACTTAATTAAGGGCCTTCTTTTTAGATTTTTATTTTGTTTGAAATTTCCAAGGAATGTCTCAGTGTTTATTTCAAAAATTAAAAAATGGTGGAAAATCAGTACAAAAAATTAACTTGACAGTTAGCTGGGGAAATATCAGGGAAATATGACTCTCTTCTCCTAAGATTTTTTTGTGCATTTGTTTTTTAAACTTTCAAGCCCCCCTGGCCCCCCAATATGTTCTGAAATGTAAACAGTTACAGTTTTTTGTTTTTAACCCATTTTATCATAAAAAGTAGTTCACTACCTTTATTTTGCTTTGACTGCTGATGACTATCTGCACTATCTGTACAGCTGGTAATATGTATGTGGTGGGTGTGGGATTGACACCAGTACATACACAACACTCAAGTTGTTCCAGTGCTTTTGACCTGGCTTCCCACTCTGGAAGGAGAGATGGTGGCTTGGTAACCTGGGTCACCCAGGTTACCAAGCTGCCATTTCTCCTGGAGCAGCGAGATGGAGTTCCAGCACATCTAAAAGTTGGGTAAAAATTGTTAAAAACGGAATAATGATTTTTGTAAAACTCAGCAAATGTTCATTAAAAATCAGTATAAACCAAAGATGAAGGTCCTTACACTTAATGCACCACTGAAAGATTCTCCAGTGCTAGAGTAATAGGCATGGTATATGAATTTTGTATAGAGGAGAAGAGAAGAGGATGGGAAGGGGGTATCTTTTTAACTGCTATCTAATTGTGTGTGTGCATTAAGGTTCCTATAAATAATGTCCATTTATCCTCCTGGATTTTAAAGGAAAGTCTGGAGTTTGGATGGCGGTTAGGGCCATCTCTGGAGTTAGGATTATTCTGTTCCTGGGTTTTTAACCATTACCACACGACTGACGGAACGTTCATTCTCCATCCAACACCCTATTGAACAACCTGCAATACCGAGAGGTGACATTTTGCAATTATTATTTTTTGGTGGTTCAGACTCCATCTCACTCCCTTATGATCCCTTGTGCACCTTGGGAGAGAAGCATCATTCCTGGAATCAACTTTTTAAAAGGATTCAATATGAAAAAGCAGAAATTCACAATGAAGAAATATGAGGAATAAAAAAGCAGGACAAGATCCAGGCAATCTGATCAATGAGAAATTACAGGGAAAAATCACAGACCCCGTCTCAGTCACACTTATATTTCTTGCAACTACATAAAACCCCAATATAAAAGGTGACTGAACTAGATCCGTGGCAGGGACTATCTCTGATGCCCCCATGCCCAGTTAGCATTTAGAAGAGAAAGAGTCTAATCATACAGCATTTACATCCTCACAGGATATTTGATTGGAACTCAATCATTCTTATATTGATGTCTTAGGGACGACAGCTTCAACATCATCATAACCCGGGTCTCCAGGAGGCGGGAATGGGCCATCTCTCTCAGTCCCTGAGGCCCCTTCACTTCTTAGGGAGTGCAGATTCCAATCTGAAAATATCAAAGGATGCACATTACAGCCAATATATCTATTCTACACCCATGGGCACTCACCTAACATGGGTGAGCAGCCTATAGTATGGGCTGTGAATTATCCCCTCTGTTCCTCTGATTGGGATCCTGACAGGTTTAATTCATTATGTCATTCTGTTCCACAAAGAAAACATCTGGGAGTAGATTCTCTCCATGCTGAGATCTGCCGGGTGCAGAAGTGTGGGGATGTCAGTGACTTGATGACACCTTCCTGATGATTCAGTAGGGACTGCTCTAACTCCTGATAGCTGGCATAGTCCCTAAGGGGACATGTGCCAGGTGAGACCTGGGGGGGAGGAGCAGGGCAGGGTCCCTACCCCAGGGGACATGCAAAGGCAAGTAACACAAAAGGGGAGGATGTCATAGAGTTCATCCTGCCCACACAATACATGTTTACATGTTATTCCCATCAAGTACAATGAAATGCACATTTCATCCCAACACACTTTCCTCTGAGGTACAAAGTGGAAGCTCAGCCCCCAGCCTCAGACTGTGAGGTGCTCTGGTACAATGCTAATGGAGCTATTTGCATATTGAAGAGCATGGTTTCAAACCTGAAGCCAGGCCACTAACTAACCCCATCTCAGGGCCCTCCTCTTCCCGTTACCATCCAGGGCACTGCCACCTTGTTTGGAGAAAAGACACTCAGGTCCTGATCCTGCAAATAGACTCATGTAACTTTGCTGATCTGGACAGTCCCACTGAAGTTGGCACTAGGGTGGGGCTTGCAGAGGCTATATCCACCCCAAAATTTGTCTTAGCATCCCCATAGCCACCCAGTAGCAGCTGCCACTCTCCAGTCAACTAGCTCTGAAGGCAGAGTGGAGAGAGTGGCAGCTTCTGGCTGGGTGCCCAGCTCCAGCAGCAGCAGAGAAGTAAGCCCAGGTGGGCTGCCGGGGTGCCCAACACCAGCCCCCAGCCCATGTCCCTGCCTGCCGAGATGAGCCATCCAGGGCAGGTGGACAGTCTGGAGCTCCCCACAGTGGCCTAGACTGACCTGCTCTGGCCCAGGCTCCTGGGCCCCGCCTCCCAAGGGCTCTGTTAGCCGGGAGCCAGGTCTCCCTGCCTGGACAGCTTTTAACGGCTGCAATCAGCCAGTGCCTGGCACTGGCTGGCTCTGGCTTCCAGCCTGCAACCTGGCCCGGGGGCAGGGCAACAGAGAGGGGTGGGACCTCATGGTGAGGAGGAGCACAGACCCCCCCCACCCCCCGCGTGCAGCGTTTTCTGTCTGGCCCACCTCAGTCCCCTCACCAGGAAGAGGCTGGTGCCACCCTTGAGTCAGTGAGAATATTCATATGATGAGAGTGACAAGTGGGCTCCAGTGTTTGCAGGATTAGGGCCTTATCTAGGAATCATCATGTATTTCAGTCCATTTAAAAGTGTTTAGCAGAAGTCAGAGTCGGATACAGCTGAGAAGATTAGTTGAACAATAGCTGTATTTTAGTGAAGTGACAGTGACCTCCAGTGGTCAATAGAGGCTGTCCCAGGTTATTTGCTCCCAATACATAGGCCCAGCAACGTTTTCTGCAATTTTTATCTCAAATGTGTCCACGCACAGAGACAAGGAGAGAAGACTCCTCACAGCCATCGTTTTGGCCAGCGTCACTTCCTTGCTGCATAACCCACATTCCCACCTGGAGATTGTTCCTGTGGGTCACGGGGAAACATGGACATTTCCAGCACTGCCATCTCCAAGTGTTTGGAAATCAGGAGTAAAACCTCACATATCATGAGATTGGCTTAAAAATCTTGAGATGAAAAAAACATTTTGGTTTCCTTTTGGTTTCTGTTTGTCTTCTGGTTCTAAGCCTTTAGGTTAAACTTGGTTCATGATTTGTGTTAGGATATAGATATTCAGGCCTGTCTGCAAAGGCCTGTACTTTAAGAATTTAGGTGTATTCTTATCACTTGGCTAGTTCTAGAGGTATAAAAGAAAGAATCAAAATCACTGTCTGCCGGTGTAAGGTCCTTCTCTTACTGTGACAGTTTGAGGCCCTGTGCTTAGGCTAAGGCCTTTGGCTAAGCAGCAGAGGCAGCTATAAGCTAGGAAGCGAACAGTCACATCCTCACATTCCAAACTAGTCACATTGAAATAAGGTGCTATGGGGCTGTTAGGAATACAATCCTGTCCTGATAGTGCCTATCACCTCCAGAAAAAGGGAAGTGCCTAGAAAATGTAAAAGGAAACTTAGTTTGATAGCATCCTGCCTGGCAAGAACTCACTTATCAATAGTTGGGATGTGAAATCCTCACTTCTGTATTGTCTTGTCATTATAGTTCCCACTTTGCTATTGTTTGTCTGTATAATCTCTGTCTGGTTCTGTGATTGTTCCTGTCTGCTGTATAATTAATTTTGCTGGGTGTAAACTAATTAAGGTGGTGGGATATAATTGGTTACATAATTATGTTACAATATGTTAGGATTGGTTAGTTAAATTTCAGGAAAATGATTGGTTAAGGTATAGCAAAGCAGAACTCAAGTTTTACTATATAGCCTGCAGTCAATCAGGAAGTGAGTGGGTGGGTGTGTGGGGAAAATGGGAACAGGGAATGTGGGTAAGGAAATTGGAGTCATGTTTTGCTAAAGGGGGAGATGGGAACAGGGAATGTGGGTAAGGAAATTGGAATCATGTTTTGCTAAAGGGGGTGATGGGAACAGGGAATGTGAGTAAGGAAATTGGAATCATGTTTTGCTAAAGGGGGTGATGGGAACAGGGAATGTGGGTAAGGAAATTGGAATCATGTTTTGCTAAAGGGGGAGATGGGAACAGGGAATGGGGGTAAGGAAATTGGAATCATGTTTGGCTAAGGGCAGGAATGGGAACAAGGACACAGGTGTAAGGCTCTGTGGTGTCAGAGCTGGGAAGGAGGACACTAAGGAAGGAAACTGGAATCATGCTTGCTGGAAGTTCACCCCAATAAACATCGAATTGTTTGCACCTTTGGACTTTGGGTATTGTTGCTCTCTGTCATGCGAGAAGGACCAGGGAAGGAAGCGGGTGAAGCAATAAGCCCCCTAACAATTTGAGGCTTCTTTCTGCAACCATGAGGGCTAGAAAACTTCCTTTTCTAAACTGAAAGCTGAGATTATCATGTAACCATCTAAGTCTAGGAGCTGCATCTTTTACCAAATATCGGGCAAGTCTACACTAGAAATTTAAGCTGGCCTATCTTAGGTCACTTACGCCACCGCAGTAATTACTGCGATGGTATATGTACACGCTGTCCTCCTTCTGCCCATCGTGTGGGTCCTCACCAGGAGCTCTTCCACAAACTTAAGACGGGCAGTGTGGGGGGCTGAGGAGCCTGGTTGCCCCATATCTCTTGGCTTCCCTCTGTTGGGAGCCAGATCCCCACTCCCTGCTTCCAGAAGTGTGGCTGGCCCCCTGGGCTCCTGGCGGGGAGCTCTGTGCCTGTTGTCCAGGTGGCTCCTGGGAGCCCAGGCAGCAGCCCAGCTGGGAGTGGGGAGCCAGGCAGGTGCAGTGCGGCTGGGAGAAAGGAGTGGGGGAGCTTGTCAGGCACCACCCAGCTCGGAGTAGGGAACAGGGCGAGTGTAGCCTGGCTGGGAGCAGGGAGCTCCCAACCCAGTTTTTTTTTGTCAATTTTGTCTAGCATGGAGCCATGAAATTGACAGGAATGACAGCCATCAGCTGATGTACTTGAGGCAGTGTCTACACAGACATTGCATCACCCTAACTGCACTTACATAAGCCCCATGCCTCTCATGGAGGTGGAGTTATTATGTTGGTGTAGTAGAGCACTTACATCAGCAGGAGCAAGGCTGTAGTGTGTAGTGTCATAATTAGGTCGACGTAAGCTGCCTTACATTGACCTAACTCTGTAGTGTATACCAAGCCATAATGATACTAGCAATCAAACTGCAAGAATTGCAACAGGGCTTTTCCCCCACTCACCTCTCCGTGAATCCCTGTTCCTGTCACTCTCTCCAGGGGCCCAAGTAACTTCTGGGGCACACTGCCCTGAACCAGAATCATCTTCAGGGTCAGAAACTTCTCTGATATCGTCATAACTATCCCCTGGGACATCTCCAGGCAAGGTAGGGCCCTCTGAAACAGAGAATTAATGGTAATGAGAAGAGACCTTCCACTGAATAGAGAAATAAATTATACACGAGGTAGGAAGAGCCCCGAGGTACTGACACTCCCACAACGATAAGAGATCATAAGTACCCTTCTCCCCTCGCAACCTCAGTGTCAGAGGAATTTTATACAGGTCACATTTATCTGACACATTTTAAGGACTTGATGTGTCTGTAAATTGCTGGATGGAACCTAAAGCAGAAACCAGGTGGGGATGTGGGAGATCTGGAAAGAGGTGGGTGGGGGTAGGGTCTATGTCAGAGGAAGATTTCTGCACTGTAATTTGTTATTATACTAATTATATATCAATTAGTAATTAGTAACAGATAAATGACACTTTAATTTGATCTGTTTATCACCCACTTCCTAAATTTTCAATTATGATTAAAATCTTGTTTTGTTCCATTTCCCTGAACTAGTCTGGCCCATAAACCACCCTCGATCTGCAGCCTCTGGAAGCTGTACCACCAGTTCAGGACAAGATATGGGTCTGTGTGTGAAATCTGTACATCCCTTCACATATCACAGTGCATGTGAAACTCACATCTAGATCAGTGGACCCAGCAAAGGTAGGAATGGTGGAGAGGGACCGTTACTGCAGATCAGAGGGCTGTGCCCAGAGAGATTGTCCCCTAATACTGTGAGTAATGTTAGTGCACGTGAAAGTGAGGGCCAGGGATCAGTGACTGGAATCGGGCAGTGTGGGCAGGGGGAGAACAACCTTCTTCTAGAGTCACACTGGTTGGCTAATGTGCCTCTACTCTGACCTGCGGCACCACATGCTTTGCTACTTCTTGGTCCTCTCAGTGCATCTCTGGACTAAACCGTTGCACACAGCCATGCTTTATGGGAGAAGAGTTTGTCAAACAGCTGCTTGCAGAAGGCTTGATCCTGTGAAGTGCTGAGCACTCTGAGCTCCCACTGATCGCAGCGGGACTGAAGATGCTCAGCACCTTACAAGAGCAAACCCATAAAGCACAATTTTTGTGTCTACAAAGACAATATTATTAACTTTTTCCTGGGATAATGCTGCTCCCAGAAGGCAGATTCACTCCTCACCTTGGTCGGCTGGAGTCTGGGGGTCATCATTCAATGCAGGCTCCTCCACGTTATCGTAATCCAACTGAGACCCCCCAGGGGAAGCGCCCTCTGGAAAAGCAAACACAACACTCAGCTCCTCTGAACACACCCAGTTCCTGAGCAGGTTTCTAGTTCCCCATTAAGTGCCTGTTGCATTGGAGTCCAGGCTGTTTATTATGGTGTTTGTAGGAGAAGTCACAGGGTGATCAAGGAGAAAAGGGAAAGTCATGGACGTTCTGCAAACTAGGAGTGGTGTCACTGTGACAGGTTCCCTCTGGGGTGCCACCTGGAACTGGGGTACCACTGAGCCCTCTGACTCACCTGCCTGGGGTCCCTCTCACACTGTGTTGCTGTGACAAGCTGCAGACCCACTCCCAGACCTACACTTCCACCAGTATCACACCCAGCTGCAGTTACATGCAGGCTCTCTGACCAGCCACTGTATGAACCAAAAATAGAGAGGCTACAGCCAAAACAACTGCCAGCTTCCCAGTCCAGGACCTCAGAGCTGTACCACCCTGCCCTGGTTCAAACCCCGGCCACTATGAATTTATTATCCAGTTTGCCTCCCCCTCAATGTGCACAGGAAATGCAACAGCCTTTGCTCCTTGAGCTTACATTTCCAAGCATTTCATTCCAACTCACTCATTTAGATAAAGAAAAAACAAGTTTACTAACTACAAAAGATAGATTTTAAGTGATTATACATGATAACAAACAGATCAAATCAAATTACCTAGCAAATAAACAAAAATGCATACTAGAAGGATAGGATTTGACTTAATTTCTCATCCTGACTGATGATACAAGCAGGCTTGCAGATTCTCAAGGTAAAAGCTGCATTTGCTTTACAGCTAGGAATCCCAAGGTTTTCATACACAGGCTAGAAATCCCTTTAGCCTGGGTTCAGCACTTCCCCCAGTTCAGTCTTTTTTCCTTTAGGAGTCTTCTTGTGTCGGGAGTGAAGAACCACGGATGATGTCACTTCTTGCCTTATATAGATTTAGCATATGGCAGGACCATATGTTTTAATCTTGGTTCCCAGGCCAGTTTGTGGAAAAATACAGACATCCCAAAATGGAGTTCAGAGTCATGTGGCTTGGTCACATGCCCTTGCATACCTTGCTGAGTCATAGCAGCCATTACTTACAGGCTGTCTGGAGCGTTCTCAGGAAGTTTAAGCTATTCCACAGCCCATTGTCTTTGTTGATGAGCCATTGGCACTGTCTGCCTTCTTCATTATAGTACCTGAAAGGCTGGCTGTAGGTGTGTTCCAGAGTAAGCCCAATACAGATCCATAGTCAATATTTATAACTTCAGATACAAAAATGATACATGCATACAAATAGGATAATCATATTCAGCAAATCATAACTTTTCCAATGACACCTTACATGACCTGTCTTGTACAAAATGTTTCATAATAATTCCATAATCATATTATAATATCACTATGAAGAATATGGGGTGCAGTGTCACAGCAACCTTTACTTTCTCATAAATAGTTTGGGGCCCATCCCCAGTGAATCCAATAGCAATGTTGTCAAGCCCTTCCATGGGATCTGGATCTGTGTTGGTGCTAAGCTAACACTGGACACACTGACTGGAAGACAGTAGCTGCTGCACTAAAACTGACCTTTGTGAATCCGACTGGACTATATAAACATGGTGTAAAATCTCTAAGATTATATGGGCTAGATTGTGATTCGGGTTTGTGTTCATGCCACGGAAGCAGGTGGGTAAGACCATGGGAACAGATTAGCGTTTTGTTTAATGCTCGGTGCCAGATGTGAAATTCAGATTCTTCCATTGCAAGCAACTATTTCTGGGCCCCATTCCTTGCAGCTCCTCCTGTGGGGGAGGGTACCATGAACTGCACACAGGAAGAGCCAGGATTTGATCACATATTTCCATTACAGGGTTCATCAGAAATCTTTGAAAGTCTGGTTAAATCTGATCCCATCAGAAGGGATACAATCAGTGCTAGGCCATGAAATCGAGTGAGGGGAAATGACAGCCTTTACAGAAAATGCTGTGGAAATTAAATTCTCCACCCAGATTTGAATCTTTGTATGCCACCTTACCCCATTACCTTGTTCTGATCCAGAATCGTTTTCCCCCTTACTGTCCCCGGTGTAACACTGCAGCTTCGTCACTGAATCCTCTGCATAGGAGACTGGAGAGACAACAAATGAGATGTTATCAAAGTGAGAGCAGCTAAACTGACCGCTGGCTGATGCACTCGGGTCCTAGAGCAGGATTTACAGCATCAGTATATTCCAGGCATACCCAGACCAAGGCTCTTCTACAGTTGAAGTGCAACCCGTGAAGAAACTACGGTCTAACACAAGTTGTGGTTAAAATTAATATTAACACCAATTTTTTAAAAAAGCTATACAAATCAGTGAAAGAATTTCAAAATTGGTTTTCTTTCCTACTGAGTGAACCCGATAGTGTGAGAGTGAGATTCACAGAAAGAGAAGCTCTCACTCATATGTGCATTATGTCCGGAAATTGCATCATTCTGTATTCAAAAGTTGTGCTGCGTTGACTTCGGGTGTTTGTGATCTCCCTGCATTCTGCAGAATACAGGCTGTGTTTACTGTTCATATGTCACATTTGAATAGTTTTAGATTTAAGTTTTAACCCTATGTTAATTTCGTGGATAACAATGACATCTTCAGATTGTAAGAAACACAAGTATGAAGAAGAAAACCAAAGTTTTAAATCAGATTGGGAGGAAGATTTTGATTCACTATTAAAGGTGGCAAACCCCTGGGCCTTATCCGCAATGCATCGCTCGCTCATTACAAAGCAAGCAACTTGAAAAGTCATTATGAAACAAATCACAATACATTTTCATCTAAATACCTTTCTGAATCAGAATTAAGGAAAAACAAGCTAGCCACATTAAAAATACACCTAAATAGTCAGCAGACACTACTTTCAGCTTTCAGTAAAGAAACTGACACAACGACCAAAGCTAGTTTTGTTATTTCATGAAATAGTGCACATGCTCGCTTGTGTGAATCCCCATATAGTGCAAATGATTGGTTAGTGTTTTTACATAGCTATGTTTTAAGTAAAATAATTGGTTAAGGTATAGATAAGAGAAATCCTTATTTTAATTACATAATGAGGGTCAAAAGACAAGCTTGTTGGAACTTAACTCTAGAATACAGCTCAAGACCAAAGCTGCTAGGACTTTTTAACCTTGCAGGACAAGACTGTGCAGAAGCCAGAGCACAAACAACACGACCCTGACTGGCCATCAGGAGACGTCCATCTGTTTTATTGGGAGTGGTGAGCATAAGATGCTTGGTGTGTGTATTTTGTTGATTTGTTGCTAATTGTTAATAAATACTTGTACATGTTTAAGGATATTTAGTATGTCCTGAATCCATCCGGAATGGGTGTTAGCCCTGAGCCAACAGAGGGGTAGAGTCTTGAGCCCACGGACGGATAAAGTTGGGTCCCTTATGCCCTGAGAACCCATGAGGATGGGGGGAGCCCTATATTATGCCCTGAGTACCCACGAGGGAGGGTAGGGGCGGAGTCATAAATTGTACAGGTAACACCACTTCTTAAAGAAAAATACTCCCTCTCCCTGTCCTGAATATAGGGGGAAGGGTAGCAATCTTTATTATGAAGTATCATAAAATCTCTCCTTGGCAGCTGTACTGGATTGCCTTACCTGTAAAGGGTTAAGCAGTTCAAATAACCTAGCTGGCACCTGACCAGAAGGACCAATAAGAAAAGAAGATACTTTCAAATCCGATGAAGTGAGCTGTAGCTCATGAAAGCTTATGCTCAAATAAATTTGTTAGTCTCTAAGGTGCCACAAGTACTCCTTTTCTTTTTGAGGATACAGACTAACACGGCTGCTACTCTGAAACCTGTCAAATCTAGGGGGGGAAGGATTTGTTTGTTGTTCTGTATGTTGTTCCTTCTCCGGATGGAGGGAGAAGCCAAGCAGGTACAATATCTTCTGAAACATATACCTGGAATAATCCATCTAAAACCACAGAAACTGTAAGTAGTGCAAGGAAATGCGTTAGGTTATTTCTTGTTTTGGCTTGTGAATTTCCCTATGCTACAGAGGTAGTTTCATTCCTGTTTTTGTAACTGTGAAGCTGACCCCAGAAGGGAATCCTCTGTGTTTTCAATCTTTTTATTACCCTATAAAGCTACCTTCCATCCTGATTTTGCAGGTGTGATTCTTTTACTTTTTTCTTTATAATAAAAGTTCTTCTTTTAAGAACCTGATTGATTTCAGGGTCCTAAAGACAAAGGGTCTGGTTGAGCTCACTTTGCTAAGGCAACTGGTTCGTATTTTAGTCTCAAGCCTCCCCAGGAAAGGGAGTGAAGGGGATTGGGGGATATATGGCGAGGGGATAGGGATTCCAAGTGACCCTTCCCTGAATTTTTGTGTAAATCACTTGGTGGTGGCAGCAATATACCGTCTAAGGACAAGGAAAGAAATTTGTGCCTTGGAGAAGTTTTAACCTAAACTGGTAGAATATAATCTTAGGGGGTCTTTCTTGCAGGTCCCCACATCTTTACCCCAGAGTGCAGAATGGAGAGGGGGGACCCTGACACTCCCACCTTGCTGACACCCCCACCTTGCTCCAGCAGTTTTCAAATGATGCTGTAGCCTGGCCCCAGAGACAGTCACTTTCCTGACCCACAATTAGTTACACTCCAAGGCTACGGGATGGGCAGATGGGACTGGCTGCCCTGAGAGTCTAGCAGAGTCTTCTGGGGAGGAGGCTCACCTAACCAGATGCAGATTACTGTTTTGTGGGGCCCTGGGCCAGAGCAAGTGGGAGCCCCTCCCCACCCTTTCTATCAGTAGTCCCCTGCCTCTGCCCCTGGCGCTCCTGCCGAGAAGCGGGGTCAGGTTGTGGGGGCTTCCCCACTCCCTGGCAGGAGTGCCACGCAGGCATATGGAGTGAGGCAAACTCTGTACCTGATCCCGTTCCCCGGCAGGAGAGACAGGCAAAGCAGATTGTGGTGTGGGAGCACTGATTTTTCCAGAGCCCCGCAATTGTCCGGGGACCCTGGGCACAGGCCCCGTTGGCCCAGTGGCTAATCTGTCACTGCACCCACATGAGTTCAATAACTGGTCTCTTCACGGGCCCAATGCCCACAGCAGTCCAGGGTTCACAGAGCTGGTGGCTGAGGATATCTAGCTGTGGGTCATGGTCTCAAGATGGAAAGTTCAGTAGGAATGAGACACACACCTGAGTGACCCAATATCTGCTTCTCTCCCATCAGGTTATAATCAATCTCCTCATACACGGGATCTGAGGGTCTTGTGGCACCTGAATAAAAAGGACAGTGTTTACATAGGGTCATAGAAACTATAGATAGGAAACCCTATTAGATCATCCAGTCCTGTGCCCTGGGGCCAGTCCAGGACTGATCCCTACAGCACATTCCTAATGCTCTGTCCTGTCTACATTTGAAAGGCGACGGAGACCATGTTCCTTTCCACAACAATCCTTTGAAGATGGTTCCCACGGGCTAGTTCACTGTCACAAGTCTCTCCTCATATTTAGCCTAAAATTTTCCCATTGTACATTAATCTCATTAAATCTTTGTTATTCTCCCTGGTATCACCTGAAATAATTTCTCTCCCAAACTGGTGTTTACAGCTATGAGCAAAATAGCACTTACATATATATACTTAGTACTTCTACACATGCTGCCTAGGGACTGTGTGGGCATTAACTAGCAAATGTCTTTGCACCTTTTAAAAAATGAAAAGTGCCAAATATTGGAATTGTCTTTGATTTTTTGGCCATTATCACCCAAGCTCTTTTCCAGCATTTCTTCTTCCTCAAACCCTCCCTCCTACTGAGTCTCTCTGTTCACTGTCCTCCCTCACATGCACTTTCTTGTACTTTCCCAAATGTGATCTCTATTTTTTGTCAATATTTACAGTCTTTCTAATCCCCTATTTATTATTTCTCTGTCACCACTGCTCTCAAATGCCCCCAGCTTAGTGTCATCTGAAAGAGTTATTGCTCTCCTGGTCATTTCTACAGCCAGATCATCAATGACAATATTAAATAAGACAGGACTTAGCATAGACCTGAGGTCCCCTCATAGTTCTGCCAATGCCCCTCTCCACACCTGCAGCTCCCCCGCTATTGCAGAGGCATTTCAGACAGTGACACTAATCAGGACCCACCTCTGTGCTGTGCCCTGGCCCTTTGCACCTGTGCCCCCAGGATGATTAACAGCAGGCAGAGCAGGACCCCCAGGATAATGCAGATGACCACGGGCACCGTGACTCTCCCACTGTCGGTTGGAGGGCGGCGCAGGGGAGCTGGGTGGAAATGAACATGCGACAGGGAGAGATTATTCTGTGAGAGTCAGGGGGGCCCAGAGGAGCTCACCAGTGTATTATTGAACCACCTAGGAAGCAGGGTAATGGCCTGGGACCCAGTCTGTACACCATGGGGGCAGCTCACAGGCTGCTGTTTAAATCGTGGGCCCTGCACTGGGGGCTAGAACCAATAGACAGGAATCGTCCTGCTCAGCACGGCCTGCAGCTCCCACCCGGGTGTCATTCACCCTTAGATTTCACACTCTGTGTAAAGAAGCTCATTTTCTTAGGGTGGAGGTTCCAGCTCATTCCCCTGCGAGCCTGGCAGTAGGTAAATTTAACCCTTGCTTGGAAGAGAATGTGTTACCTGTTGTAGCCGGTGAAGCTGTTGTCTCTGTCACGCCTGCAAGGGGAAAAGGAAGGAGAGTTGGAGCGCGGAGTGAGGGGGTGATGACATGCTGTTACGTGATTGTTCCTCTGAGTCCCCATGTGCTCTGCACATCACCTACATTTCACCCATGATATATTCCTCACAGCAGCACAGGCTTAGCGGCTTAGCCTGTGCCGGATAAAGGAAGCAACGTTGTCTGATGCCCTAGCACTTTAGAATAAAAAAAAGTCCCAACACATCCTGTCTTTTAAGGAAAAAGGAGGCCTGGTCTGTGGGCAGGAATGGGGACCCAGCTGCTGTGACACCTGCTCCCCCTTAAAAATTATATAATAAAGCAGAAACATCTCCTGTCACTCACCTGAGCAATTCACTGCAGCATCTTCCTTATGACCACAGTTACTCTCACCCCAGGGCTTGGCAGGACAGTCCCAGAGAGATGACTCTGTCCCTCTGCAGTTCAACATCTCCACCCACATGGGACCAGTCCCCTCACCGAATGCAGCCTCGCCCGGAGCAGATACAGCAGATCCACAGCCCAGTTGTTTACACACAACGTTAGCATCCGCCATGTCCCAGGAGTCATCACAGACTGTTCCCCAGGAGCCACGGTACCAAACCTCCACTCTCCCCGAGCATCTGTCCTCTCCTCCCACGACACGTAACTTCTCCTGGTCTGGAAATACAGAAACCTCACATGTTACTGGGACAGCTGGGAATGTCCTTAGGGACTGAGGAGGAGACACAGAGAGGCAGAGATACCTGTGCAGTCTGTAGAGTTCGGGCATTCAGCAAATGGATTCTGAGATGGTTTCCCTTTCCCACCTATGGAGATAAAACACTGAGGTGACTGGACTGGGCAGCATGTGTGCTGCAGGATACCGTAGGGTTTACTGGTATTTCAAACCCCAATACCAGCACTTTATAAACTGGCCAAAAGCTAAAATCTGGTAATTGGGATAATTAGCTCTTCTGGTGTTTCTCTGGATTTTGAAATCTTTGATCAGTTCCCAGCTGGCATGCACGTGTCTTTATGTAACTGGCAGGACAGTATATCTAAGGGTTTGTCTACACTTGAAATGCTACAATGGCACAGCTGCACCACTTCAGAGTACACACGACCTATGCCGGAGGGAGGGGTTCTCAGTGTAGGTAATACGCATCCCTGACCTAGTGCTGTTTACATGGCATTTAGGTTGGTTTAATGACATCGCTCAGGGGCATGGATTTCCCCCGGCGCAAATTAGCAGGGTCGACTTAATTTTCTAGTGTAGACCAGCCTGGAATCTACTCCATCTCCCCACTCAGACAACATCCCTGAATCCCCTGCACAGTGACTGGAATGTAAACAGACACATGAATTGAAATGCACCTTCATCACTGCAGGAACCAATAGAAGAGGAATATTAATACTCAGAATGAGCTATGTAGGAGTTGCAGGTCTGTACCTTCCCACACTGAGAGGCAGTATATTGACACTGGTTATGGCACTAGAATAGGACTTAAAAGACCTGTGTTTTATCTTTGTCTCTGCCTTCAATCTGTTGTGTGATCTTGGCCAAGTTAATTCATCTCCATGTCCCTCTGCATCTCCTCTCACCTGCCTTGTCTGTCTCAGCTGTAAACTCCATATGGCAGTGCCTCTCTCAGTCGGTGTTTTTACAGTGCCTGGTGCATTGAGGCCTTGGGGACTTTAGGTGTTACAGTAATATAAATAATGCTTCAGACACGGATCTATCAATGGACTTCACAGCCCAGACCTCAGATTGTTATTCCCAGGAAGATTTTTAACCATAAAGGCACACTATTGATGTTCTTTAGTCTACTCCTGGGGGAATTCTGCACCAAAATGTTAAAAATTCTGTGCACAATATTTTAAAATTCTGCAAATTTTATTTGTCAAAATAACACTATATAATCATGCCAGTTTCAATTATTTTGGTAATTTATTTCAAAATACCTGTCAGCAAGTATGTCTGTAACAATACAGACACAGACAAAAATTCCCCAGGAGTAGAGAGTTAAAGAAACCCCTATGACAACCCAGTTCCTGTTTCTCTGCCCCCTCGCCTCCCTCAGAGACCCGAACCCCCTCCCACCCAGAGCCCAGATGCGGGGGCCCCCTGGCCCAGATTCCCACACCTTCCCGCCCCCGGAGCCCAGCCGCGGCGCCACCCCCTTTGCCAAGATACCTGCTCCCTCCCTCGCAGAGCTCAGTCATGCACCCCCCCAGCCCAGACACCTGCCCCCTACCCCTCAGAGCCCAGGGATCAAGAGGAAGAAACAGTCTCATGCTGGGTCCCCAGCTTGTGTGGAGTTTCCTGCATGCCACCATCTCCTTCCCTCAGGGTGTGCTGGGAACTGCAGCTGTTGGGAACCCTCTAGCTTCCTCCCCCTCCTCCCAGCAGTGTCTTCTATGTGTGAGCTGGGCTCTGCTGGGTCCAGCGGCCCCTAGTGGTGGCCAGCAGCACTGCAGCCCATTTCTGTGGGGGGAAAGGCAATTCTCTACACATAACATTAATTTCTGCAAAATTCTGCATTGCGCAGTGGTGCAGAATTTCCCCAGGAGTATTTAGTGGATAACTCTTACTGGGTCTCACTATGGGACTGATCCAATACCCATGGAAATCAACAGGTAAAAAAGGTGGTCTTGAGGTTAAGGCATTGGCGTAGAACACAAGTGGTTTGCAGCCAGTTCCTGGTTATACTACAGACTCCTTGAGACAGTTTTTATATCTGTTCTCTATCTATAAAATGGGGATAATAATGCTTTCTGGAAAGCAGTGTTCTTGTTTGGCTGACACTTGAGTTTGCCACAGTAGACAGCAGGATTCTGATCCCAGTTTTTGCAGCTCTGAAGTGGAGTATGAAACACTGCTTACTAACAATGGCAGTGAAGGGCTTTATTTGTTAATAGTGTTTATGTACCTACATAAGGAGAAGATTTCTGAGAGCAGAAAGCTTTTTAATCTAGTACACAAAAGCCTAACATGATCCAGTGGCTGCAAGGTGAAGCTAAATAAATTCAGACTGGCAATAAAGAACAGTTTATTTAACAGTCACCGTAATTAACCATTGAAACATTTTACCAAGGTGGCTTCTCCATTACTTGAAGAATTTAATTCAAGATGGGAGGTTTTTCTAAAAGACATGCTGTAGCTAAACCAGAATGTATAGGCTAGATCAGTGGGGTTTGTGAACCACTGGGGGTTTGCAGAACATTACAGGTGCTTTGCCAGAAAAATTTCACTAATGGCGGTCAGAGGACCCTGGGCATTGGAGGCAGCAGGTGGGACAGCCGGAGCCCCAGGGAGAGCGGGGCCGGGCAGTTGGGGCTCGCAGCCTGAGTCCTGCCTCCATCAGCAGGAGAGCCAGCCCCCTGAACCCCAGTGCTCAGAGCGGGGCTGGCAGCTGGAGCCCCAGGGAGAGCAGGGCCGGGCAGTTGGGGCTGGCAGCCTGAGACCTGGCGGTCAGCGGGACCTGCAGCTCGAGCTCAGTGGAGCTCAGTTGACTGGGGTGGTCAACGGGGTGCAGCAGCAGGAGCCCCACGCAGTGCAGAGTGCGGAGGAAATTTCAACTTAAATCCCTAGAAATATTCATTTTTAGGAGGGGGTTCACGAGATTTCACAATTTAGTGAAAGGGGTTTGCGGGCTGTTAAAGTTTGGGAACCACTGGGCTATGCAGGAATTACTGGTTAATATTCTATGGCCTGCCATATTAGATTATTTTAACAGGCTCTTCAGACCTTAAAATCTATGATTTGATTACTTCGATTTGATTACTTCACTGGGTGTTGGATTAGGTCATAACTGATCATGCTGTATAATGTGTATTTTTTAATAATTGATTTCCATGTTTGTTATTAACAGACTACATTCCTATCTCTATAACTTCAGAAACTGAAAATAAGTTTGTGCCATTGCTGAGTATGTTTAAAGAATATAACTATGAATTTCATAAAATATAGTGAAAATAAAAAATACCACAATTATATCAAAACCTGTCAGCGAGTTCGACTTGTGGTTTGAGTGTTTATATAGTGTAAATAGTTTACTATTTACCTGCACAAAAGATGTGGGTTTCTTGTCCTCTGGTACTACATGACTGCTGATTCCATGGGTCTGACGGGCATTGCCACAGGGAGCTGTGCTGCTTATTGCACCGAATGCCATCCACCCAGGTGGGGCCAGAGCCTATTGCATATGTAAAGTCTCTTAAAAGAATCCCACTGTCTCCGCAGTTCAAATGTTTGCATATAAGTGCCCTGGTGACCGCATCCATGGGACTGTTGCAAACGCTGCCCCATGTCCCATTGTAGAAAACTTCCAGCCGCCCAGCACAGGCACTGCCGCTCACCAGTCTCAGATCCATGAGCCCTAGAAGGAAATGCAGAAGTTGGCTGTGACATTTTCTGATTCTGAAACACACTGTGGTTTGAAGGCTGAATCCCTGAGATCGCTAACAAACCTGCGCATTCTTCTACAGAAGCAAGATTCATTTCTCAAGTCAGAAAGACTTTTCTGGAGACCAGCGACAGACATATTAACAATGGAATTGGTATTTAAAAGACACCATTCACCAATAGTTACACACAATGGTACCCAAGATTCAGAATTTAATACATGTTCTAAAGCTAAGGAAATAATACAATATTTCCAGTACCCCTTGATATTAACTGTTGTCAATGTAGACTTTTTAATGGTGACCATTGCAGGTGGATAGGTCAGGAAGAAAGACAGATAGAGAAATGGAAAGGGAGATAAACTTTCTGTTATTCTCATCTCTCTCCCCAAACACCCATATACTTCATTAAATTCCCTAGTAACCAAACTCACGAGATCATTCACAGAACAGACCTGAGCAGAGAACTCCTGCATCCTCTTTGTGTCTGCAGTTGTGCTGGCCCCAGCCCTGGGAAGGACACTCCCAGAGATCAGATTCGTTCCCAGATCAGTTCACATCGTCCAGCCAGATCTGCCCGGATCCTTGCCCATAATGAGCAGAGACAGTTGCATTGATGGCGCGTCCACATCCCAGTTGTTTGCAAACAACATTGGAGTCTGGTAGGTCCCAGGAATCATCACAGACTGTTTCCCAAGTACCATTGTAATAAATCTCCACTCTCCCGGCACAGCGACCTGGCCCGTTCACCAGCCGGATCCGCCTGCTCCCTACAAGGATGAATCCCAGTGGGTAATATGTAATATAATGATAACTGGACAGCTTCCATGCAAACCAATGATGCTGCTCCAATGGCTGAAATATTGAAATGCTTTTAAAAGTCTGTCTTTAACATGAAACATAAAGAGAAGAAGTCTGCAGAGTTAGAAAGTGATTAAGGCATGGTAAAGAGATCTTAAAAGTGCATAAGGGAATAAGGCTTAATCCTGAATGCTTGACTTACCTAGGAGAAAGAACTTGCTGAGAGTTTGTGGATTTGCAGAATCAGTCATGCCTTCAAAACTCAAATCTTTTCAAACATGTATTTGAAAATAAGTTTAGAGGGCATTCAAGGAATTATTAGCTCACAAGTTTGCTTAAGTACTAATAATTATGTTTGTAAGTGCTGAAGAATTGGGAGGTACTAGAAGCTTAGAGGAAAGCAAATACGGCACCAATTTATTTTAACAATTATGTAAGTGATCCTGATTACTACTGTCCTGTAATTCATATTCCTATCCCGAATCCAATGTAACCATAAGCCATTAGCAGCTGAAATTTACAAACAGGTCATGCTAAGTACCTTATACTGCTTTTTAATAGCTATCACATCAATGGATGATAAAAATACAATAGATGTAATAACTCTGCATTTTAGTAAAGCATTTGATAAAGTTTCTCACAAAATCAAGCTTTCAGCATTCAGCATTCTGACTTAGATATGATTTTGGCTAGGATGTGATCAGCTACAGGGAGGAACACAAAATATAATGATAAAATGGCAATATGTTATATATAGCAAAAGTCTCAGATTATACAAAACTGGGAGAGACTATGAACACTGAAAAGTGTGAAATCATAAGCAAAAATATAAAGCCCCATTATATACCATTAACTTCTAAATATAAATCCACACTAAAGTCAAAAGAGAATTGTGCTTACATCCTGATGACACTATATGGCAGGGGTGGCCAAACTGTGGCTCACAAGCCACATGTGGCTCTTTTACCATTAAGTTATGGCTCGCAAGCTCCCTCCATCCCCCTTTCTCTGCCTACCACACCCGGGGTGGTGCGGGGCTGGGGGGTGCTCGGGACCTCTGCCTTGGAGTCTGGTGGTGGGATAGGAGCTTCTGTCCAGCAGGGAGGAGGGTCTCAGGACTTCAGTGCTATGGGGTGCATCTGCCGAGGCTTGGGGCTTCAGCAGGAATGGGACTGAAGCCCTGAGCCCTGGCTCCTGGCAGGTGTGCTCCGGCTCTTGAACTTCTGAAGACCATCGTATGTGGCTCGGCGGGCCAGTAAGTTTGGCCAGCCCTGCAATGTGGCCCTTGGGTAAGGAAATCAAAATGAGATTCAGTTCAGGAAAATGGAAGTGAATATGTCTGGTAAAAAATAATATGAAACACATATAATCATTGGGATCAGCTGAGAAGGAGCAAAAGTTAAAGAGACCTAGCGGTAAGAAAGGTAAATAGAATAGATATGAGACTGCAATCATGGGCAACAAGTATCAAAGACGGGGGAAGCTGTGCCTCCCCAAACAGCCTAGCCCACGATCTGCCCCCAGGCCAGGCCCTCTCCTGTGGTACACAGTGCTCTGCCCTGTCTGGCCCAGGCTGGCTGGGGCTGGCTGGCCTGCCTCCTGCAGAGACTCCGAGTGGCTGGGGCTGGGGCTGTGCTGCCCAGCGCACTGGGGCTGGGGGCGCTGCAGCCACACAGCCTGACACTCTGGGGCTGGCTGCCCAGTGCACAGGGGCTGGAGGTGGCCCAGCTGCCTGAAGCACTGGGGCTGGGGCCTCGCCCCCCGGCCCCTTGTGCTAGGGCTGGGGGCCACGGTGGGGTGCTTTGGGCTCCTGGGGGGGTGGGGGAGGGGAAGAAGAAGAGGAGGGGCAAGGCCTTAGGCACAAGGGGAGGGAGAAAGGGGGGCACAAGGGGAGGGGCGGGGCCTTGGGCACAAGGGGAGAGGCTGGGGGCTAGCCTCCCCCAAAGGCCGGGTCACTGGCCACCCATTCGTGCAATGTGATAAAACTACAAGAAACTAAGCTGTCTGCTCTAGACTGGATGCATAGAGGCATCATATTGGAGAGCTGGGAGAGGAGAGAGGTTCCCAGTATGGTTCTCAGAAGAACTATTTGAATTTGTCAGACAGAAACATTTTCCATCCAAAAATGATGATTTGACAAAATTGCAACAATTGTGTTGATTTTTTCAAAGTTTTAGATCAAAGTATCAAAACATATTGTTTCAATAATGCTGAAATGTTTAATTTCTGCTTTATCATTTCTACTTTTATGTTATATTATGTCATATTACAATTATAATAAACATAAAAGTCAAGGCAATGGGGTCAAAACAAAATGTTGTTTCAATTTTTCTGAAACAAAATTTTGGAATTTTTGCTTGTGTGAAATTTCAAATTTTAATTTTAATTTGGAGGGGAAAATCAAAATTTTCCCAGTTTCCTGTGGAATGGGAATTCTGGTTTCTGACCCACTCGAGTTCTGAGGAGCACCCCTACCTGATCCTGCTCCCTTGACACCATGAGGGGAAAATATGAAACAATCTAATGTGTCTTTAGAAATCTGTTTAATCTATTTTGGGAGAGCAAATACCATTTACATTAACCATAAATGTAAGTTATTGTGTGGTGTCATTACAGGGCAGAGTTAAGGTTCTCTATTTCCAGGGATCTACTACCACTCAGGACAGGGCTCTCATCACTGGGCTATGAGACATCCTGATGTGGGTCTCTCTCCCATTGACATTGTTCCACTTTAATTAAATAAATATAATTGGGCAGAGAAAGAATCATTCTATTGCCTAGAGTGCTCATCCTAGAGGCAGGAGATCTCTGTTCAAATCCCTCCTACTTATCAGGGAAAGAGGGGACTTTCCACATCCTAGGTGAGTGTGTTAACCACTGGGATAAAAGCGGCACTCCTTCTTTCTATTTCCTTCCTCCCCCCCCCCACTCCTTTTTGCTGTTCTACATGGAGTTAGATGTCCTCTGACATGTCTACCACATCGGACTCTGCACACGAGTTAGGCACAGAAATGCCTCTCTTCCCCCAGTTCCTGGAGCATGCTCTGAGACTGGTGCCTCCCTGCAGCTCAGACTTACACTGAAATAAAAGACTTGTGACATGGCTGCAGCTGACCTGGGGCTCAGGCTAAAGGGCTAAAAATTCCTGTGTAGACCTTTGGGCTTGGCTTGGGGCCCAGGCTCTGGTATCCTCGCAGCACCTGATCTGGGCCAGTTGCAGGTGTTTAATTGCTGGGTAGACATACACTTAGGTGCCTGTCTCCATGAGAGGGGCAGAGTTTAGGACACACCCCTCTCACTAGCATCTCCCATTGACTAATTTACAAGGCTTCCTGACTAGTGAGCTGGCTTTTGTGAGTCCCATTCTAAGGCTCCTATCTCTTCCCACTCATTGTATAGGGCGCCTAACTCAGGTGTTGTAGATCACGTCATTCCTGTGATTTTCTAAGCTCTTAAAAGATAAGTTTTGCAATGCCTACTTCCTTTATAGGTCCAGGCTTTAGTGATCTTTCTTTGAGCTCTCACATCTCTATTGTTTGCAACAGGTCTTGGCTATTCAGCAGAGGGAATCTCCTGTGGCTATAGCACTGCCTTTTCTTTGTCCCATGAAACTCTGTTCAGATTTGGCTAAGATCTACAGTGTTCAAAATTGCCATTTCCCTTCTCTCATTTGAGTTCTTCAGGAAAATGTTAGCAGCCCGTCAAAATCACTGACCCTTCACTAACACTATCATCAAAGCAACAGCAGAGCATTCACTGTACTGTGACCAGCTCGGAGTTACCAGAGCAGCTGTAGAGGGGGAAGAGAGCAGGACTGGGTTCCTGCCCACTCCTCTGTAAATCCCAAAACCCAGCACTTGGCCTCAGTGGCCCATTTACCACCATACCCCACACTCTGGGGGCAGAACATGGGGCTAGAACCCCAAGAACCTGGCCATGGAGTAAAAGAGACACAGAGTGGATTTCCACCAACCATCCTGCTCTCACAGCACATGGTCCAACAGAAAATCCCACAATCTGGGGTAATACATGGAGTGGGAGTTCCCCCTATTTTGAAGGTGAGGGAGAGAGAGCCAGACCAGGCTGGATTTCCCCACAACCATCATGCAGACCCAGCAACCCATTCCCTTCTTGGATAACAGCCTTCTCATGCTGCTAGCTGACATTGTTAGTTCTGCAGGTTAAATAGTAGCAGCAATCTGGGCTCTCGTGCCAAAGGTATGAAGTAGGGGTCAGACCCCACTGAGGAGTCACAGGGGGAGGTGAGTGGTAGGGGTGCACATAATAGAATTTGGTTTTACCGCTCTCTTTTTTATAGGAAATTTCACATAAAACTACATTAAAAGAATGTTATTTGGGTTGCAGATTCAAGCTGTCAAAAGTTAGGAAATAGATTTACATTTGCTAGTGCAACCTTACCATGGGCTCTTTGTGCGCGTGCATTATGATACCGACTTGGGAGTATTTGATCACAGACTATTTTTTTCACAGGCCCCACTCCGTGCACAGGCTGGATTGTGCGGAATTGCTGAATTGCTGCTGGCGCTTAATCGCTAATGTAGTTATGCTGTTGTTTCTGCATATAACACACATACTTTTACTGGAGACGGTCCATAATGTGAATCTCAAATCCATATCTGTTTGAGATCTCAGCACAAGGTGGGTGGAGGCAGGCCCTGGGGTGGGTCATGTTCCTATTGGACAAGGACAGGCTGTTTGTAAAATGTTTACAGTAAATCACCTGAGCAAACAACACCGGCATCCTCAGTAATTCTTGCCTGGGCTGTCTCAAATGCGGAGATGTTGCAGAGAGTCAGGCGAGTCTCATTTCCTGCACACTGGACACTTCTCAGCCCCACAGGGCCTGTTCCTCGCCCAGACTTAGGGGGGTTAAAAGCTTTCTCAGTAACTCCGCACTGGAGCTCCCTGCACACCACGCTGGCATCGTTCATGTCCCACTGGTCATCCAGCACTCTGCCCCACACACCATGGAGGGAAATCTCGACTCTCCCATCGCACCGGCTCTCTCCATTCAACAGTCTGAGCGATTCCGAATGACCTGGACCCAGGAGAGATGGGAAATAGACTGTGCACATTAGGAACAATACGAACTCCATAGTAGCTCAGTGAATAAAATGACCCATATTCAAGTCATTGCATTGATACAGGCATCTGCATGTGTCACAAGGAGGTAGTGACCGTGTGTGGCAGCGGTGTGTGTGACACAGAGATCCCTTGGCAAAGGCTCCCCAGTCCTTTGAAATTCTGTCCTCAGACCTGACAGACTCACTACACCGAACACGCATCTTGTAGGGAATTTATCCATAAGGGGTAACAGGTAGGTGTCTACAGAAAGCTCATAACTTATCACGACTCAGAACCATTATGAGATGTATGTGCAGGTAACATTTAAGTAATCATGGAAGTATATTGAATGGAGACTTTACGGACTTGCAGTAAAAGTTAGTCACCAGGGATAACAAGTCTCAGTGATGGCCCATTCAAGCAGGAGGGAGCTGACACCCCTCCCTGGTTAGCCAGTGAGGTAATTCGAGGCTCAATTGCTCCATTCCCAGACTATCAATGGAAACCCTCAGAGACAACTGCAAACAATCAAAACCAAAACAGAGGTAAAAAAGGTAAAAAAGGAACAATACAACAGCAGGGAATCACCCTGCCTATGAATTTAGACAAAAGACTGGTTCAGTATAACACAGAGTGGGAGAGGCATTCTGGATCCTGTCACTGAGGAGACATTTTTTGGAGCAGGGGTGTATTTGTGCAAGTTTGGATCCTGATTCCTGTGAAGCCAGACAGCACTGCAACAGACTTAACTTTTCTGGGAAACCTATTTTTTACATAGGAAAGGTAACTGTTGATAAGTGTAAGCCTTAGGTCATGTTTTATGGTTTTGTCTTATATTGTAACCGTTTGTTTTCACCACTCTCTCTTGTTTCTAGTGAACTTTCTTTCTTAAATAAATTTTCTCCTGTTTTATTATAAGAGCTTACAAGTGCTGTGTATTATACAGGAGTTTACATTAAAACTAGTAAACTAGGGCACACTGCACTTTTGGAGAATCTGTGTCTTCTGTGAGTAGCCAGTGTCAGGGGCTGGATATCACAGAGGAATGATTCAAAGGGACTTGGAGTCTAGGATGCACCTTGTGTTAACCTGCAAGGCAAAGACATGGCTGACATAGCCCAGAGGAGAGTGTTTGAGTGACTAGCAGGCTGATGATGTTAACGATCTAACACCCACCCACCATGGGCAAGGCTACCTCTTACCAGAGGCAAGAGACCACTAGGTGCCCTGGGTCCCTCAAGAACAATCACAGTTTAATCAGAGTGTTCCCGCAGTGCACAACACTACAGCTATTCTCTTCTGGAGACTATGGGGAGAAAAGTACAACTTAGAACAGCCCTGAATCTGCTCTTAGTTACACCAGGGTCTGGGCAAGGCCCTACACGGCACCAGAATAAAGAACGTAAATGTGGCTTAAAGCTGCCTTCCCTGCCAACCAAGTGCAGAAACGGAGTGACTGAGAATCAGGTCTATGGTCTCAATGAGAGTTAAATACCTTGAAGACAGAGAATGGCACCTGAGTAGGCAAATGGGTTTTGTGACTGATCTAAGGGAGTTTGGCCAAGGGACATTAATGGCTTGTGGTATTAAGGAAACAATCCAAGGTGCTCTGGAGAACAGTGACCAGTGAGTCTTTGTGCCAAAATCTCTAGAAAGATCAGAAAAGAGAGAGAGAGAGAGAGAGAGAACCCTGTTTACAATGGGGAAACTCTAGTACGTGGTCCCACATAGTTTGTTTTGTTTGTTTGTCTTGATTTTAACACAAAGAAATTAACTAATAGATCCAAATATGGTGCGGTGGCAGTCACTGCATACTTATGGTTGGGACTGAGTTTCTTTTATAATTTTGGCCACCCTCCTAACTTATCCTAATAAAGGAGTATTGGCCTCTATGTTGCCCATTGAAATCTGTGGTAAAGGACCATTTTCACTGTCTAAAAAGTAAACCAGTTGAGGGTGCACCTTAAAGTACAAAAGGGTTCACCAGTCTAAAAATCATTGAATGCTTCATTGCTTTGTTTCTTGACAGAACAAGAAGCAATGGTCTCAAGTTGCAGTGGGGGAGGTCAAGGTTGGATATTAGGAAACACTATTTCACTAGGAGGGTGGTGAAGCATTGGAATTGGTTACCTAGGGAGGTGGTGGAAACTCAATCCTTAGAGGTTTTTAAGGCCCGGCTTGACAAAGCCCTGGCTGGGATGATTTACTTGCTTTTGGTCCTGCTTTGAGCAGGGGCTTGGACTAGATGATTCACTCTGCATCATGAAGAAGAGCAGAGTTGAGGCTGGGGGGCTGAACTGAGGGGTGGCAACTCAGAGGTAACAGAACTGATGGATGCCTGGGTAGGGACAGAACTATTTGCTGGGCAGGGGACAGGCAGATGTGGGGGTGAGCGCTCCTGCAGTCGGGGCCAAAATCATCTTACGCAATACAGTGGGGCAGCCACCAGGGGCACTCTGGGTACCAGTCTGATGAATTCTAGCTCTGTCCTAGCAGCTCCTTTCTGTTGGAGTCAAATGCTCCTATTCTTCTTGTTCAGTCTTAGCATCTTCCATGATAAAATGGTCTGGGAGGCAACATTGCTGAAGTGTGGAGTACAGGGATTTCTCCAGGTAGTAACTATTATTTTACCTCATGATCCTTGATTCTAGATCATTCTTCCTCTCCCTGTGCTCTGGAGGGCAGTGTCAGACACTGAGGGGCAGGTGTCATTAATCCAGCATTTCTGCTGCACTTACCTGAGCAAATTACATTGGCATCATTGTCATGCGGGCACGGAGATGCCCCCAGGGCAGTCACAGGGCAATGGCCCAAATGGGGTTCAGTCCCTTTACAATGAAATGTGTCTTTCCAGACAAAGCCTGTTCCTTTCCCAAAATACCCTCCTCCTGGAGCTGATACAGCGAACCCACAGTCGAGCTGATGACAGAGAACGTTGGCATCTGATAGATCCCAGTGTGAGTCACAGACAGTTCCCCAGGCACCAAGAACCTGGATCTCCACCCTCCCTGAGCACGCTGTGCTGCCGTTCACCAGCTGGAACGCTGTGTGCCCTGGGGAGAAGAGAGAAGGGGTTTAGAGAGGGAGCCTTGGAGCAATTTCATATCAAATTGATAAGTACGGGAAGTCAGGGGTGACTGATCCCTTTCTTATTGTTAGGGTTTTACAGGAAGCTGATGGCACCCTCTTATCCCAGCTCCCTACAGAGTGAGATTGTTTTATTGCTGCAACCTAATCTAGAATACACAACACTGGGATTTTAAAGACATCATGCTGAATTCTTACTTGAGCATATGGTGCTGGCATCATTTGCATGTGAGCATGTCTGATTCACATGTGATATCCTGGGACAGTATGCAAGGTGTGACTCATTCCCCACGCACTGCAGCTCTTCAGTCCAGATCAGCCCCTGTCCTTCTCCAAAGTGAGCTCCTCTCGGGGTAGATAAAGCTCTTCCACACTCTAATTCATTACAGATAACACTGGCAGCTTTGAGATCAAAGTGTGCATCACAGAGTGTAGCCCATGTTTCACCATGTCTTATTTCCACACGTCCTGAGCAGGGATTATCTCCTCCCACCAGCCGAGGCTGTGAGTAGCCTAGAGAGTCAAACAATCCATCAATCAAACTTTTTCATAACAATGTTTAGAAATCATAGATTATACCTATGAGTACATTAAAAAATACAGTACCTGTAATTAAATATCTGTTCTTGAAATATGGACCTTCGTGTCACTATTTAGAAACGAACACTACTGTCAGTGTTTTTTAACTAATTGTGAAGGATGTGAGAGAGGCCTGTATTATTTTATGCAGTTTTGCTTGTTTTCTTGCTGTGTTGTCTGCTACAGGATTACTAAAAGTACTCCAAGAAGAGGTGTGTTCTTAATTCAGTTTAGCTAACTTGGGTTAAATAGCAGTGAGGACACACCAGTTCAGCTTTTAACTCAGGGCAGGCCTATACTACAAACGCTGCATCACCAACTGCACCAGTGCAGCTGTAGTGCTTTGATGAAGACACTCTAAGCCGAAGGGAGAGAGCTCTCCTGTCAGCTTAGTTACGCCAGCTCCACAAGAGCTGGTAGCTATATCAGCAGGAGAAGCTCTCCCACCAACATAGCACTGTCTACACAGACGGTTAAGGTTGGTATAACTAGGTCTCTCAGGGGTGTGGATTTTTCACACCTATGAGCAGTGTAGTTATACCCATAGTGTAGACCTGGCCTGAGATTAGCAGTTCAAATCAAGCCCAGGGCAGCCTGAGGTTGAATTTGAGCTGCTAACCTGAGTTAAAAGGCAAGTTGCCATGTTTTCACTGATATTTTAATTGGAGTTAACTAATGGGGGTTAGCTAACCCACGTTAAGAATACACTTTTTTGCAGTCTATGCATTCCCTGAGGGTTAAATCAGACCTGGATGGTTTGTTTCCACAAGAAACAAGACAATATTTTAGATAACTCATTCACTGATATTCAGAAGAAAATACAGGTGACAATACCTTTGAAATTTTAACACTGTCCATGCTGCGATCAGCTGCTTGGCTAGTGAAGTCGGGGGAGATCCAGGTGGGAAACTGGAATAAAATGCTTTGAAATGGATAAAAAGAATGTCCCTGAAGAGCAGGCAGAGGAAGTGGTCAAGTTATTGCTCAAGGGGAGCAAACTGATAACAGAGACAAGCCCTGGAGGATGGGTCTTAACTTTTAAGCAGCTGGACCTGCCTAAGTTTTAAGGAAGATGCTAAGCTTTAGGTAAGATAGAAGCATATTTGTTGTGTAAAAACTTGTTCTGCCTTATTCCCGCTGCTGCAATTAAATAATACTGATACCGAGGCAGTGGCAGTGCATAACCAGCTGGCTCTGTCCCTGATGTAAGGGCACTCTGCATTGGAGATATTCCCTGGGGGAGGTTGCACTTGTCCTGTGGCCCCATGCTCCAGGTTAGCTCTGCCATTAACCTGCTGTCTGACCTCAGACTAGTCATTTCACCTTTCTGGACCTCCGCTTTTGCCTGTAGTCTTTGTCTGTCTTTTCCATTCAGACTGTGAAGCAGAGACTGATTATTTACTTTGCATTTGTACAGTGCCTTACTGAAAACAAAGGCAAATTTGTATTAAAACCAAAAGAAATTTTGCCAGAGTAAAGACTGAGAAGAAAAAATGTGTAAGGACCCCAGGATTTAGCAATATGAATGGGTCTGAGCCTAACATCCGGGGAGGCAAACTTTAATTGCAAGAATAGGCATGATTTTAGGAGTCAGAGAAGAACACTCCTCTCCCCAAGTGCGAATTGAGGGTGCAAATGTATTTATTTATTATTACTTATTCTTATTATTAATTCTTATTATTTATTATTATTATGTTACGGTAGCATGTACGGTGTGCTAGATGCTTTCCAGACATTCTAGAAGGGAAGGTTCCTGCTACAGGGAGTACGTGGTCCAAGGACAGAGAGACAGGTACAGAAAGTTTAGTTTTATACAAAGAAAGTTTTATACAAATTAAATAGATTTACTGGAGACAGCATGGCATGTGAGATAATTAGTGTTGCCCACTCTCCCCACGGTACTGGGTAAGATGATTTTGGCCCCGGCTACAGGAGCTCTCACCCCCACATCTGCCTGTCCCCTGTCCAGCAAATAGGTCTGTCCCTACCTAGCCACCCATCAGTTCTGTTCCCTCCCAGGTGCCAGCCCTCAGTTCAGCCCCCCAGCCTCAACTCTGCCCCTCCAGGGAGCTCCGCCCCCTCCCAAGCCAGTGCTGTGGGAGGGGCAGTGGCATATTAACGCCTAGGCCGGGAAGGCCTAGGCCTAGGGTGGCAAATATGCAGGGGCAGCAAATTTATAATAGCAGCCAGAGGCTGCTTCCCCCAGTGCCGATTTATACCCTCTGCCCCCAGCCCCACCCCAACTCCACCCCTTCCCCGTCCCCTCCCTGCCCCTATTGGTCCCCTTCCCCAAATCCCCACCCCAGCCTCGCCTCCTCTCCTTCGCGAACCTGTTTCATGCACAAGCACTGGCAGGGAGCAGGGAGAAGCAGGACCTGGCAGTGCCCTTAGGGGAGGAGGCAGAGGTGGAGCGGAGGCGAGCTGGGGTGGGGGCGGCAATTATTTCTGGGCCTAGGGGCGGCAAAATCATTAATCGACCACTGGGGAGAGGGGAAGCCTGTTGCTCACAGGAAGGGAGGGAAACGGGGGGGAAGAGCCACCCTGAGCTGATGGCTCTTTGCTCCCCCACCCTCCAATGAAAATGGCTTCAGGTTGCTGAAGGGAAAGGGGGAGGAAGAGAGCTCTGCCGGAAACAGTTATGACTGGGGTTGTTTTACCCCAGGAGGCGGGCAAGTAAGGCAGCCAGCCAATCAGAGGACTCAGGATGGAGCTTCTTGCCTCATTGTAGGACTGGGCCCCAGACCAGCCACAGTTGTGTCACTTGTGGAAAAAATTGCAACAGTGGGCAACTCTAGACTATAAGAGGGACTAAATGTGAAGAGGGCAGGGCCCTTGTAGATGAGATCCCAGAGGCCACAGTGTGTGCAGAGGGACATGTAGTGAAAGGCACAGAGATTTTAGAAATAGAACAAGGGGGTTTTTCTGCTTTGCCTTCGGGTTTCTGAGCCTTTAGGGGTCACTTGTTCAAACTTTTCAACCCACCCACAAAGGCTAGAAACTTCCTTTTGAAAGTATGACACAAAACAAAATGGCAAGAGTTGGTACCACTGCAGCTGTGAGGAGAGAATGATATTTTTGGTCCCACCTCTCGCCTACAGCTCTTGCAGGCGCAGAGGTCGTGTTTTAGAATCCGAGCCTGTCCTACCAGAGCTGCTGGAGCCTGAATCCCCTCTTCCATCCATCTCACCTGTTTGCCTTTCTGGGATCCGCACTAGCTCATCCTTTGCCCATGTCTGGCTTTAGAGCATGAGCTGTACAAAGGGTCCAGCCAGGCCAGGAGAGCACTGAGCTGCCAGCCTCCTGCTCACCTAGCTGCACCACTGGCAGCTCCTCCTTCCTTAGATTTTATTTATTTTTCCTCATGTGTTCCACAGAGTCCTGCAGGCTTTTATTTGTGTGTAACCCCAACCTACGGTTGCCAGCCCTTGGAGTTCAGGATTCAGCCTCTAGAGGGCCTTATCCTAAAGGACTACAGCTATAATGGCTACTAGAGCCTCCTGACCCCATTTCCAGCCTGCTTGGAGTTAGGGGTGGGGACAGAAGGAACTAAAAACCTTGTCCAAGGGCAACAGGGAGGCTTCTGCATGGGGGATCTAGATGAGCAGTCCACTGAGCCTATGACAAGCCACAGCTGCACAGCTCTCAGCGACAAGACAGACTGATTTTACACAGTGAGTTTTAGTTTGGAAGCTGGAAGAGAGACAGCACCACTCAGAGATTCATGCTCTTAGACTCTAGCTGCATGGACCAGGCAGCACCAGCATTTGGAGAGAGAGATCCTATCTGGGACTCGCTACTGATAGCCAACTGAGACCTTAGGAGGATTTCAGACCAGGGAATAGCAAGCCTGGTTGGATCCAGGACATGATCCTGCCCCATTCGGGGATGGAGAAATGCTAAGGGGACTTTTGTGTAAGCCGGCCAATGCTGCAGCGGTGCAGACACTATACCAGGATACACAAACTCAGCCATAGTGTCTGCCTTGGTAAGGTGCCAGGCAGACAGCTGGGGTTTGGAAGAATTTATGAGTGTTAAATTCTGGAGAATAGGCTTACTTATTACAAGAGATGACCAGCAATTTTGCCACTCAAGTTACTGGTTTTATGGTAAGTATGAATGAGGGTGGGTGAGTATGTATGTTGTGCTGAGAGTTTTGTACTGATTTGTGCAGGTGGTGAATGAGCGGTGTGGGCTAAGGTGAGGAGCTGTGTGTGTTTGATGTTATTGTATGTTCTGTGAGTGGTTGTGTTGATTTGTGTGTGGGTTGTGTTGTGCTGGGAAAGCTATGTTGATTTGTTTGGGTGTGTCAGTTGCCTTGGGGAGTTTGTGGTGAGTTGTATGGGTGGCAAATCAAACTTTGAAGAACAGTGGCATTTGGGCCAAGGACCCCATGATCTGTGCTGTCCCTCTTGTATCACTGACTCATTACAACCAATTAAATTGTTGCATGAAAATTAGCTGTAGAGTAGGGGTGGTGAATGGTTGAGTTAACTCTAATATCACAGTGGTTTAGGACTCTTGGCATGGCATAGATGGGTACGTTACCGTTATATATAGATTAGTTAACCTTAACCTTTTCCTTCCCTTGAGCCTAGTTTCCTGTTCACAGTAAAGTTACCACCACTGCTATGCTGTTATTTTTTATGTGTCCTTCCTTTGCTGGGGTTTGTTCTATTTACTTGATTGTCTCCTGTGAACAAGCAAATAAAAAAATAAAATAAAACAAGCACCTATCAGCGGGAACAAAATAGCTGTAATCAAAACCAGCATGAAATAACTCCCTAAAAAACTTAATAAAAAGACAAAATAATAAAATAATTAAAAAAAAAAAAGAAATTAAAGAAACAAGCACTCATCAAACAACAATTGATTAGAGCATAATCATTCAAAAATCATTGGTCCCAATGAGAAAAATCATTATATAAACAGGGTGCCTTGCCATGAAACTTTGGATTTGTCCTGCCAAGACTTCCCCAGAGCATCGTGTCGCAACTGACAGAACCGAGCTCCTACCTACCTGGCCACTAGATTGCGCCGGACTCTGGACTGGTAACTATAACATTGACTGGCGAGACAGTGTGTGTGTGTGTGATTGAATGCATATGCTAATTGTTGTATCTTCAATAAACGTGGCATATTGCCTTTTCCCCTGAAAAAGATCTCGTGTGCTTCTTATAAGCATAACAATAGTAAGTGCCAGGGAGAGAAAAGGCCATACCCCAGGAGAGAGGGCACCTGTGTTAGTACATCAGGTACCAATGCCTTTGTCTGTCACACTGTGTACTCAAAGAATATCATAGAATATCAGGGTTGGAAGGGACCTCTGGAGGCCATCTAGTCCAACCCCCTGCTCAAAGCAGGACCAATCCCCAACTAAATCATCCCAGCCAGGGCTTTGTCAAGCCTGACCTTAAAAATTTCTAAGGAAGGAGATTCCACCACCTCCCTAGGTAACACAATATGTCTATGTCTAGTGGAAGGTGTATGTGCACAGGAGACCCTTCCCATACTAGATGCAATTATGCAATTTTACTCAGCCCTTGCACAACCACAACAGGAATTTGGTGAATTCTGATCACTCCATTTTATGATAGATACTCATAAATCAGAGAATGCTATAAGGAGTGAGACTATGCAGACACACTGTGGACTGAGGGGGCAAGGAAACTGTGGCCAAATGCACCCCTGTAATCACAACCTGCACACTATTGTAATAATCTTTGTATAAAATATGCCTTCTGAGGTATCATTTGGAAACTAATAACTCACTGGGCAATAATATCATGGGGAAATGTGTGTAGCATCATTATGTGTGAAGTTATGAAATTCCCCTGTATGATGTTAAAGGGACATGTTCAAATTCTTGTGGTCTGATTAGGCAGAACTGGTCAAGTAGGTCTTAAACAAAGGGATGTGCAGTTACCTCAGTTTACATATACTCTGTAAACAGAGTCCTCAGACAGCAGGGGAGAAAATAAAGGAGACAAAGAAAATCTGCATCTCAGAACATACAGGTTTCAGAGTAACAGCCGTGTTAGTCTGTCTTTGCAAAAAGAAAAGGAGTACTTGTGGCACCTTAGAGACTAACCAATTTATTTGAGCATGAGTGAGCTGTAGCTCACGAAAGCTCATGTTCAAATAAATTGGTTAGTCTCTAAGGTGCCACAAGTACTCCTTTTCTTTTTTCAGAACATACAGGTGAAATAAACAACATGAAGCATCTTTCCTTACTAGATTCCATGTCTCCTTCTGCTCAGCTGGACAGAATTTTATGAGGGGGACTGAACTATATAAGTAAAGGGCAAACAGCCAGGGGTATCTCTCTTCCTGTCCATCTCCAGTCTGACAGAGTGATTTCCAGTTTGGTAGCATTTTACATTCATGCACAACATACCCAAAAGTGAAGAATCAGGCTCTGAATTTCACTCTGGTGGTTGGGAATAATTTTCTAAAAGCCTGAGTGATCATGCAGTTGAATAAACACTGTGGGAAATAAAAGATCTACCATTAGATGTGTGACATGAGGTTAGACAAGACTCTAATGGGAAATGCCTTGCATGCTCACAGAATCATAGAATATCAGGGTTGGAAGGACCTCAGGAGGTCATCTAGTCCAACCCCCTGCTCAAAGCAGGACCAATCTCCCATAGTTGCCCCAGATCCCTAAATGGCCCCCTCAAGGACTGAACTCACAACCCTGGGTTTAGCAGGCCAATGCTCAAACACTGAGCTATTCCTCCCCCCCAAATGATGCTGTAATTGGATCTGGCTACTCTCTGCCACTAAAAGTTCCTATTGTCTGATACTTTCTAAGCTCTCAAATGGCTGCATAGAGAAAAGTATGGGTCTATTTCCTTTGAAGACATTATTACTCAACAGGATTTTATGGGCTTTCCAGGTAGGCACACCAATGCCATGGCGATAGGCGCAGTTTAAATATGCACATAGAATAGCTTATTAAATACCAATACTTTCCCTAGTTTGGATATACAAAATAAATTTGAAACCCATGAAAGGAAAATGGAAAATGTGGTATTGAGACAACTGCAGTGAGGTTAATAAAGGAGACTCTAAAGATATCTGGGTTGGGAATTACATAGGGATTTGCTCACTATAATGTGAGAGTAATAATTTCAGGATTTGATCATATTTACCCACTTCTACATTAGTTTGTGGGAATGGAACAAACTCTAGATTCAATCCCTTTTCTCACATGGCAAGTAGAAGGATGGCTGATTTCTTACCTGAGCAGGTCACTCCAGCATGGAAAGGATGAGAGCATGTTGAATTTACATTCGGTGTTAAAAATCTGCAGTCCCAGATTGTTGACTCACTCCCATGACAAACATCTCCTACTACCAAGTATGGTGTGGAATCTTCTCCAAAGTGGGCAGCACCATGGACACTAACTGCAGAACCACATCCCAAGTGTTTGCAAGCTACTGCAGCACGTTTCATAGGTGAGACAGTAGAACACAGAATGGCGCTCAGTTCACCAATCTTAATCATCGCTCTCCCAGCACATGGGTTGCTTCCGTTGACCAACTTTAGATGAGTAGTTCCACCTTCAAGTAGAATCAGGACAGAGTTATTGGAGAGAGCACTGAGCCACATCCCCATTATTATTACTAATGGAGCTAGTCAAATAGTATTTGAAAAATATAATACGGTAACTCCTCACTTAACATGGTAGTTATGTTCCTGAAAAATGCTACTTTAAGCGAAATGATGAGTGCAGCGGAGGGCAACGAAAATGATTTGGGGGCTTGGGGACATGAATTATGAGGAGAGGCTGAGGGAGCTGGGGTTATTTTGTCTGCAGAAGAGAAGAGTGAAGGGGATTTGATAGCAGCCTTCAACTACCTGAAGGGGGGTTCCAAAGAGGATGGAGCTCGGCTGTTCTCAGTGGTGGCAGATGACAGAACAAGAAGCAATGGTTGCAGTGGAGGAGGTCTAGGTTGGATATTAGGAAACCCCATTTCACTAGGAGGGTGGTGAAGCACTGGAATGGGTTACCTAGGGAGGTGGTGGAATCTCCATCCTCAGAGGTTTTTAAGGTCCAGCTTGACAAAGCCTTGGCTGGGATGATTTAGTTGGTGTCGGTCCTGCTTTGAGCAGGGGATTGGACTTGATGACCTCCTGAGGTCTCTTCCAACCCTAATATTCTATGATTCTATGATTTGCAGCAAATATTGTACAAAGGTTGTTGTGTGAGGTGTCTATGAAAAGGTTATGATTTGCTGGTTATGATTATGCTATCTGTATGTGTGTATCATTTTTGTAGTCGAAGTTTATGAATATTGCCTATGTACTTGTATCTCAATGTGTAGCATTAGTGAAACATTTGGTCAGTTTCTTGAGAAAGGAATTTGCAGATTAAGTGCCCAATCAAAAAACACTTAAGTGACAATGGACCTCAGGAGACTCCAATCCACATGAAAAGTCTTCCTGGGATGTTCAAAGTAGCATGTGAGCAATGGCTGATCTCCCTGTAAAAGAACTGAGTCATGCATGGACATGTGACTTGCCCATGTGGCTACAAACTCCATGTTGGTGCTGTGATTTTGCACAAGAGAAAAAAGGGGTTTCCGCCCACAAGAGAAAGAATATAAAAGGCCCTGGAAATCCTTCCATTTTGTCTTCAATCCTGCTTCTTACTTCTGGAGGAACCTTACAACAAACTGAAGCTCTGAACAAAGTACAGACACTCCCCGACTTACACAATCGTTCTGGTCCATGTAACTCAAATTTTGCGTAAGTTGGAAAAGTATACCTGATCATTAAGCAAAAAAAAAACCCCTCCTATTTCTAGTTTATGGAACTTTTTCTGTAAGTGCGGATTTGCGTAAGTCGGGTCTTGCGTAAATCAGGGAGCGGTTTGTACTGCCCATCCCAGCTGTGGATGTACTCCAGAGACTTGACTTGAAACTGCAGTTTATTCCATCACTGCTACAAGCCTGAACCAAGAACTTTGCCATTACTGTATGTAATTGATTCCATTTAACCAATATTAACTCTTATTAATATTTATTTCTTTTATGAATAAACCTTTAGATTTTAGATTCTAAAGGATTGGCAACAGCGTGATTTGTGGGTAAGATCTGATTTGTATATTGACCTGGGTCTGGGGCTTGGTCCTTTGGGATTAAGAAAACCTTTTTTCTTTTACTGGGGTATTGGTTTTCATAACCATTTGTCCGCATAACAAGTGGCACTGGTGGTGATACTGGGAAAGTCTGAGGGAATAGCTTCTATAACTTAAGGTCAGCCAGTGGGGTGAGACCAAAGTCTTCACTGTTTGGCTGATTTGGTGTGCCTTAGTAATAAAAGAAACCCAGCCTTGGGCTGTATTTGCCCTGCTCTAAGCAATTTGTCCTGAATCGATACTCTCAGTTATGTCCCGCCAGAGGCAGCATTGTTACAGCTTGTTCCCTGTTCCCCCATTGACTCAAACCCTCCCAAGTGGTTCATAGTTAATTCTGTGTCCTTCTTTTAGAATGACACGCCCCGCACACAGCCAATCAAGTTTGCACAGAGTAGCAGGGAGGGGGAAAGGGAGAAGAAAGGGGGAAGGGGCTCTACCCAGTTCCACACCCTTTTTCGTTTCTTACAGGAAGTAGATAAGGGAATAGATTCAAAAGTTTTATGACTACTGGAACTGAAGATACCTCAAGGGAGGAGAATTCACCAGGATAGAATTACTTAGGCCTGGTCTACACTTGAAATTTAGATCAAGATAGCTACATCTCTCAGGATGTGAAAAATTCACACCCCTGTTCACCATAGCTATGCCAACCTAAACCCTGTTGTAGATGTGGCTAAATTGATGTAAGAATGAAAGTTAGATTAACTAAATCGATGGAAAAGTCTCCATCACTGTGGGAAGCATCTACACCGGGGTGCTCCAACAGCACACCTGCAGCACCATAGCTGTGCTGGTGTAGTGCTTGCAGTGTAGATACACCCTTTGACTGTAAGCTCTTTGAGGCAGGGACCATCTCTTTTTCTGTCTCGGTACAGATGAAGCACGGTAGGGTCCTGGTGCATGACTGGGGCTCCTAGGCACTATGGTAATACTACTGATAAGAAAGAAATACATTTTCAAAGAGGAAGAGGAGATGATGATGACAAAACTAGCACAGGGCCACGGGTCTTGTCTGTGCTTTCCACCAGCTACATGAGCATTCTGTTGAAGCTAAGTCCTTCTGAATAATGGAGGAATATCTTCAGGACAGTAACAAAGCAGTATCTACAGCTGATCAAATACTAAAAAATGAAGTTGGTGAATTATTTGCATATTGATTCAATCATATCTCCTTAGCATCGCCACCTTCAGGAATATTCAGAAATCTAACCAGACACTCTGGTGACCTTCCCCAGACCTGGTGAAGACCTCTGTGAAGCACAAAAGCTTGTATCTTCCATCAACAGAAGTTGGTCCAATAAAAGATGTTAGGATCCTGGGGCTGGGAGGTGGGTGGAGTATGTGATCCATTGTGGAGGGAAGAGAATTATTACTTATTAGAGAATTGAGGTAAATTTGTGAATTTGACTCCCAACCTAACTCTATCTGTCTATTCTAGCCTAGTGTAGGCTTTTCTATAGAACGTATAATTGCAGCAGCTATATACTACCTCTCCTACTCCTACACAGCAAGGTCACCAAGGCCCAGGATAGATTGTCTGGAGACTATTGGCCATATTAGTTCATACACATGAATTCAAAGTTGAACACACATATTTGAGCAAATCTTCCAATGTCTTTCTAGGTGACACAAGGTAGGTGGGGTGGAGTTTAATCCCTTACTGCTCCAGTCAGTCCTGTACCTTCCAGCACCCATACTCCCTTCTTGTTTTTGCATTTGTTATCCCACATACTCAGTTGTGTTTTGTGCCTTGAGGTCCCTCCCCTCGAGCAAGGGGTCCAACATTTAGTTTTGGGTGTGCCTAGGCTCACCTTTTTCCAGAATCCAAATAAACCTGTCATTTCCAAGAAGAAATTATTGTGGGCTGGAAATATACAAGTGGCAGGATGTCTGGTTTCTTACCTACACAGGTTACTCCAGCATAGTTTCAGGATTTGATCATATTTACCCACTTCTACATTAGTTTGCAGGAATGAAACAAGCTCTAGATTCAATCCCTTTTCTCTAATGACAAGTAGCAGGATGGGTAATTTCTTACCAAAGCAGGTCACTCCAGTATAGAAAGGATGAGAGCATGTTGACTCTGTATTCAGATTTTCCAGCCTGCAGTCCCAGATTGTTGATTGATAACATACATCTCCTACCATCAAGTATGGTCTGGAATCTTCTCCAAAATGGGCAGCATTATGGACACCAAATGCCTCTCCACATCTCAAATGTTGGCAGATTTCTGCAGCACGGGAAGCAGTAAAACACAGCTTCATCCACTGACCGTTACGTTCAATCTCCACTCTCCCAACACATGGGTTGCTTCCATTGAACAGCCTGAGATCAGCAGCTCCACCTTCAAACACAATCAGGACACAATTACCAGAGAGAGCACTGAGCCACGTCCCCATCATTATTATGAATGGAGCTGGTCAAATAGTATTCAACAAATATAATATTTGGCAAATAGCAGTGGTTTATGCTTTGTGAATCTTTCACAAACAAGTCCCAATGTTTTTTCTAAAATATTCTGTAATCTCTGTTTCAAAATATTTCATTGGCACTATATGGAGATGGTAAAATTGTTAATAATGATACAAAAAAGGCAGGAGTGTTCAATAAATAATTTTGTTGTATATTGAAAAAAGCAAGATATTTTAGTCATATCACATGAGGATGATGAAATACCTTCTAGTCCATTAGTAACTAAAGAGGATGTTAAACTATTTACTGGGGATAAACATTTTAAAATCAGCAGGGCCAGATAACTTGCACCCAAGAGCAGGCTGAGAAGATTTCTAGCCTGCTGATGTTCATTTTTAAGAAATCTTGGAATACTGGGGAAATTCCCACAACGCTGATGAGATTACTAGAATGGTTGCCCGACTGGGATTCCAGGGGGGCCACAGTGAGATTGCTTAATCAGGGAAAACTGCAAAGAATGGGACAGACAATTCCGAAAATTGGTGGTTATTTCTAATAATTAGATTCACCAAGCCAGCAACAAAACAGCTTCTACAATACCTACTGGTTACCCAGAAACCATAAATACTGTTCGCTTAAAGCAACCCAGACTTGGGCTCCCACCCAGACAGCCAAGTCAAATATGATGAGGGGATTACTGAAAATCTTGTTTATCATATAAAAAGTTGTACCAATCCCAACGAATCAGACACATTACCCTCCAGGTCAATGAATATTTCAGATCTTATCCAAATACATGCTTACAGCCAATTCTTATTAACTAAACTAAAATTTATTTTTAAAAAAAGAGAGAGTATTGGTTAAAAGATCATTATATATACAGATATGAATAAAGTTCTTAGGTCAGTTTCATAGTAGAGATGGTGAGCTTTAGAGTTGAAAGGAATTAGTTTAGTTGAAACAGAATTAGTTTAAAGAAAAGGAGTACTTCTGGCACCTTAGAGACTAACAAATTTATTTGAGCATAAGCTTTCGTGAGCTACAGCTCACTTCATCGGATGCATGCAGTGGAAAACACAAGTGCCACAAGTACTCCTTTTCTTTTTGCGGATACAGACTAACACGGCTGCTACTCTGAAACCTGTCAGAATTAGTTTAATATGTTATAGGCCAAGGTCCAATATCAGGGTGATCCAAGCCTGGAGACCTCAGTCTTGTGACTCAAACTTCCCCTGAAGAAGCTTAAGGATATCTAAGACAACAGTATCAGGGCCCTGGAGTTCTTTTTATAGTTCTCTGGCAGCCTCTTAACAGCATGCAGTCCTCCGGTGAACAATAGGCAATCATCGTGGCTTTGAAGTAAGACCTCTATTTCCTAAGCACCACCAGTAATTAGCTGCATGAATTAGAATAAGGCAACTGCCCATCTCCCCCCAGTTACAGGTAGCTGTCATAAATATAAAGGGAAGGGTAAACCCCTTTAAAATCCCTCCTGGCCAGAGGAAAAATCCTCTCACCTGTAAAGGGTTAAGAAGCTAAAGGTAACCTCGCTGGCACCTGACCAAAATGACCAATGAGGAGACAAGATACTTTCAAAAGCTGGGAGGAGGGAGAAAAACAAAGGGTCTGTGTCTGTCTGTGTGATGCTTTTGCCAGGGACAGAACAGGAATGGAGTCTTAGAACTTAATAAGTAATCTAGCTAGAGATGCGTTAGATTATGATTTCTTTAAATGGCTGAGAAAATAGCTGTGCTGAATAGAATGAATATTCCTGTCTGTGTGTCTTTTTTGTAACTTAAGGTTTTGCCTAGAGGGATTCTCTATGTTTTGAATCTAATTACCCTGTAAGGTATTTACCATCCTGATTTTACAGAGGTGATTCTTTTTTACTTCTATTAAAAGTCTTCTTGTAAGGAAACTGAATGTTTTTTCATTGTTCTAAGATCCAAGGGTTTGGGTCTGTGGTCACCTATGCAAATTGGTGAGGATTTTTACCAAACCTTCCCCAGGAAGTGGGGTGCAAAGGTTGGGAGGATTTTGGGGGGAAAGACATTTCCAAACTATGTTTTCTCAGGAACCCAGATAAAGTTTGGTGGTGGCAGTGGAAGTCCAAGGGCAAAGGGTAAAATAGTTTGTACCTTGGGGAAGTTTTAACCTAAGCTGGTAAAAGTAAGCTTAGGACGTTTTCATGCAGGTTCCCACATCTGTACCCTAGAGTTCAGAGTGGGGAAGGAACCTTGACAGTAGCTTACTACAAACTTCAAAGAGAAATAAAGACAATGATATTGTTACATTCACGGTTCATCTAAATGTTAACATTTCCTTTTGATCTCTGAATTAACAGAACATAGTGACAGACAGGAACCATTTGGTTACATTGTTAACCTCTAACAAGATACAGGTAAACATTTTCTAATTCTCTATCAATACAAGTCTACATTTCAAAGCTCAAGTTTATCTAATATGGAATGGCCCTAATTACCATTTACATACTTTTTAATATGTCTCTAAAGGTTGAATTTGGGTTCTGTAGCCTGCTTTTGGACTCAGTGTCACAGGTGGATACAAGTAACTGTAAATGTAAGATACTTAGACTTTTGTAAGGTGTTTGATTTAGTACTGTACATCATTCTGATTAAAAATAAGCACTATACAATACAGTAACTCCTCGCTTAAAGTTGTAGTTATGTTCCTGAAAAATGCTACTTTAAGCAAAACAATGTTAAGCGAATCCAATTTCCCCATAAGAATTCATGTAAATGGGGGCGGGTTAGGGTCCAGGGAAATTTTTTTTGCCAGACAAAAGACATTATATACATATACAGTATAAGTTTTAAATAATTTTAAACAAACTATTTAATATTGTACTCCTCAATGATGATTGTGAAGCTTGGTTGAGGCGCGGCGTAGTGGGGTCGGGGCACGGGGGCTTGGCGTGGGGTCTGACACTTCTGCCACGGAGTGGGGTCGGCGGCTTGCCCACTCCCCAGCTGGAATGCCAGGTGGGCAGAACGGGGCAAGCCCCCACACCCCGACCCTGCTCCCCACTGGGTGGAGTGGGGTGAGTCAAACAACCTTAAACGAGTGTGACTTTAAACGAATATGTTCTTTAATAGATCAGCAACCTAATAATGAAACAATGTTAACCAGGACGACTTTAAGTGAGGAGTTACTGTAATAATAAAGCACATTAAATGGATTATGATCTCCAAAAGTGGCTGTTAATGAGGAATCATGATTGAATGGTGTGTTTGTAGTGGGCTTCTGCACTCATACTGTGCTGATCAGCAATGATCTGGAAGTAGCTATATAAGTCATTGCTGATAATATTTGGAGATGACACAATGATTGGCAGAGTGGTAAATAATGGGTAGTAAGTAGGAGTAGGGAATTGATTTTACCTTTGTATATGGCAGTTCTTGTGTTCACATATTTTAAAGGACATTGAAAAACTGGAGAGGGTACAGAGAAGAGCCACTATAATGATTTGGGGGCTGGAGAAAATGCCTTATAATGAGACACTTAAAGAGATCCATCTGGTTTAGCTTGTCAGAAAGAAGTTTGAGAGGTGACTTGATTAGTCTTGTCACAGGGATGCCTCTATACTGGGCTGCAATACTTTGGCCTCATTTTGGTTGTTGGGTTTAGTGTGTGGGTGCTGGCAGCCTGTGATATACAGGAGGTCAGATTAGATCAGGGGTTCCCAAACTTGGTTCGTGGCTTGTTCAGGCTAAGCCCCTGGTGGACCATGAGACCCTTTGTTTATCTGAGTGTCCACAGGTACGACCATTTGCATCTGCCAGTGGCCGCGGTTCGCCATTCCTGGCCAATGGGAGCTGCGGGAAAAGGCGCGAACCAAGCCACTGCTTCACGCAGCTCCCATTGACCGGGAATAGTGAACCACGGCCACTGGGAGCTGTGAGCAGCCGTACCTGTGGACGCTCAGGTAAACAAAGCGTCTTACGGCCTGCCAGGGGCTTACTTGGAACAAGCCGCGAACTAAGTTTGGGAACCCCTGGACTAGATGAACAGGTGGTTTCTTCTGGTTCTAAACTCTATAACTCAGATGGTGGGTTTGGCTTTCATACGACAAAAGTCACAGGTGCTTTCTCCGAGGGAAAATTTGTTATCACTTATTTGCCCTACCCTGGGCTAGGAAAGAATATGCAGAAAAATATTCCAAACACAAAACCCGAAGTCAAAATTCAGGTTTCCCAAGACCACATGTTTCAGCTTGCATCCTCTGAGATGTAGCCCCTGAATCTGAAGCTTAACTGATCCAGCATTCAGATTCTGGAGGCCAACAACTTCCAGCATTTGAATTGCCCCCATGCAGACTCAGGAGAGCTGTTTTTATCTGGCCCTTCTCTTATCCTGATAGGCCTCAGACTCTGTTTTCCTCAGCAAGCCCCACCTAATCATTCAGGATTAAACCAGTGTAATTAGCCCCTGTCTCTTCTGGCCAATTGTTAAGGCAACCCAACTGATTCCCACATGTCATCACTCCCTAGTGCTCATTTGATTTCCAAAAGAAAGTGAGAAAGGAATTTGAACAGAAAAATGTTGCAGTCGAGCAAAGGGAAGAAAGAAAAAAAAGGCAACGTGATCTTTCGTACTCTATTTGTATCACATTCACTAATTTAACCATCCTACATGCAATGTGAGTTTTATAGACTAATGAAACCTCCCCTAATAATGCATACACCCTGTAAAGCGCCAGACCACTTTGTCACATACCTCTCCCTTCCTAGGGGGAATTACGGTTTCTATTTGCATCTCTCCATAGACTTTATGTTTTATCTCAAACTGATATAATTGTAGGGCTAAATACCATCTAGTAATGCACGTTCTTATCCCTCATTGGGTTTAACTCAGTTAGTGGAAGGTGGTTAGTTAATGATGTACTGGTAGATCCAAATGAATAGAATTTTATCATTTACATGCCAGAACTTTTTGATAGATGGCTCAAATCCACATGTTGTTCAGCTGTTACTCTTCTGCCCCTTTGGATAATCTTCTGCACTCATATACCTTTCTTTCATAGAACCATAGAATATCAGGGTTGGAAGGGACCTCAGGAGGTCATCTAGTCCAACCCCCTGCTCAAAGCAACTAAATCATCCCAGACAGACCTTTGTCAAGCCTGACCTTAAAAACCTCTAAGGGTGGAGATTCTACCACCTCCCATTCCAGTGCTTCAGCACCCTCCTCGTGAAATAATGTTTCCTAATATCCAACCTAGACCTCCCCCACTGCAACTTGAGACTAATGCTTCTTGTTCTGCCACCACTGAGAACAGCCTAGCTCCATCCTCTTTGGAATCCTGTCACGTTATTGACTTGAACTGGAACCATATAGAACATGGTTGCAACCAAGGTCCTGTAGTGGCACCAAATCTTGTATAAAGGGGGTCTAATAAGGTGTCTAAGACAAGATTATGGTTTGCTGGTTATGATTATGCTATCTGTTTGCATGTATCATTTTTGTATTTAAAGATATAAGTATTGGCTATATACTGTCTGTATTTCAAACTTATGCTATGCTTCTGGGTGACACCCCAGACAAGTTGCTGTCAGCTCTGCCTAGCCTGCTTGATGGCCCATTGAGGACCATCAGCTATACAATTGACCCACTGAGAGAAGGCAGACATGCCTTGCGACTCAGCAAGGTATGAAGGGACCTGCCTATGGAGAGAACTCTGAGGTTTTTCCATGCCATGTGATGGACAGCTTGTCTCTGGAACAAAGAAAGAAAGATCACATGGCAAGAGAATATAAAAAGCTGCTGCAGCTCCTCCATCTTGACTTCAATCCTGCTTCATACCTCTGGAGGAACTTTGCTATGCTGAAGCATTGAACAAAGGACTGAATGACCCATCCCAGCTGTGGATGTTCTCCAGAGACTTGATTTGAATCTGCAGTTTATTCCATCACTGCTGCAAGCCTGAACCAAGAACTTTGCCATTACTGTATGTAATTGATTCCATTTAACCAATTCTAGCTCTCATCTATATCTTTTTCCTTTTATGAATAAACCTTTAGATTTTAGATTCTAAAGGATTGGCGACAGCGTGATTTGTGGGTAAGATTGGATTTGTATATTGATCTGGGTCTGGGGCTTGGTCCTTTGGGATCGAGACACCTTTTTTCTTTTATTGGGGTACTGGTTATCATAACCATTTGTCCCCATAACAAGTGGCACTGCTGGGGATACTGGGAAACTGGAGTGTCTAAGGGAATTGCTTGTGTGACTTGTGGTTAGCCAGTGGGGTAAAACCAAAGTCCTCTCTGTCTGGCTGGTTTGGTTTGCCTTGGTGTGCATAGAAACCCTAGCCTTGGGCTGTAACAGCCCTGCTTTAAGCAATTTATCCTGAATTTGTCCTGCCAATTTATCCTGCCAGAACCAGCATCATTACAAACCCCCCTTCATGTAGCTGAAGGCTGCTATCAAATCCCCCCCCCCCACGCTTCTCTTCTGCAGACTAATAAGCCCAATTCCCTCAGCCTCTCCCAGTAAGTCATGTGCCCCAGCTCCCTAATCATTTTCATTGCCCTCCGCTGGATTCTCTCCAATTTGTCCACATCCCTTCTGTAGTGGGATGTGGACAGATTGGAGAGACTCCAGTGGAGGGCAACGAAAATGACTTTCTGGTATATGCCTCCTCTGATACATTATTACCTAATTCTGGGGGCATGGTCAATGCTAAATTCCTTGTTTTCCTTTCAATCCAGGGTCTTAGTATATTTATATGAAAGTTTTTTCTCTTTTCTTCAGATAATTCGATTTCACAATATGTCACTCCTACCTGCCTTGATACTATAAACAGACCGTGCCATTTAGCTAGCAGCTTATCTTTCGTAGTGGTGGGTAACAATAACAGAACTTTACTTCCCACCCTAAGCTGCCATTCCTGAACTAGTTTATTATATCATCTTGTTTGTGCCTGCTCTTCTAGATTTTCCTTAGCTATGTGGGAGACCTCTGCAAGTTGTCCTTCAGGTTTATAGTGTAATCAATAATATTGGAAAAGTCAGTAGTTCATCCCTGCAAACTTCCTTTGATCATGTCTATGGCTCACTAAGCTGTCAGCCATACAACTCGAATGGAGAGAATTACATTGAAGCCTGTGTGGCTTTTTAATAAGCAAATGAAAGATAAAGTCCCACTGTCTGGGTACAGACTGTGCATAGATTTTTAATGTTCATTTCAGGGATTGATTCATCCTTTCCACTAGCCCATCCACCAGTGGGTTAGGGATCATTTGGATAAGGGCTAGTTCAGATGGCTTTAATGCCTAAGAGATAGTAAAAGGGATGCTTGGAAATTAGTTCCCTGATCCGTCAGGAACATTCTATGGATGTCCACCTTACTAAAGAGTATCATCACTTCCTCTGCAATTCTCATGGCAGTAGCACTGTAAAGGGACTGCCTCTGGATATTGAGTCATACAGTCACAAATAATTAAAATGTATTGATTCATTTGCAAAAAGAAAAGGAGTACTTGTGGCACCTTAGAGACTAGCCAATTTATTTGAGCATAAGCTTTCGTGAGCTACAGCTCACTTCATTGTTACAGAGCTACAGCAAACCTGATTCATTTGGTAACTCTGTTCTAATGGAGTCATTGCAATCCTTTCAAATTGTGTACCTACAATAAGAATTGAAATCAGCTGTCTGTTTTTTATTGTTTCTGGTCCACTATCTGACATTCTGGGCAGGATTAACTGTTGCGGTTCAGTGATGAGACAGAGCACAGCTTTATGCAAGCAAGCAGGCTGGTCAGCGGAGATGGGCTGTTCTCCCCCCGCCTTCCACCTTCTCCTTTTATTATATTTCTCCCCCTAAGCATTACACACTGCTACACAAAGGAATGTATGACGTTGATTCATATACTTAGTTACCATCCTTTAACTACTACAATCCTGGTTCTCAGGCCTTGAGCCCAGGCTAAGAAAGCCTCCCACAGTTGCTGTCCAAACAATCAAGTTCTCATGGTTCATATCTAGCCCTTGTCCTTGGATAGAGCAATGTGTGCATTGCTTCTGCGAACAGTCAGGGTGTGCCCCGCCTGCTTCCAAGTGGAATAGCTAGACATTAACCCTTCAATTAACACCATTCAGCTCCTTCTTAATAAATATTCATCCAGAAAAATTTTTGCAGAATTTTGGCCAATATCTTGTCCCTCCCTTTAAGGCCTGCTAAAGGAACTTGATGAGCTACCTTTCACTGCCAGCCAAAAATGCTGGGGACTACCAGCTGTTTCACCCATTTTCTGGTCTTAGGATCTCACATATCCTATATAAAATACTATTCAGTACAGTAGAGGACCTTAGTTTGACCAAGATCCTCCTCACACAGCCTTTTATAGAAAGCCTGATGATACTGTCTTCTTTTTATATTTAGCAATATCCATAGTTTCTTTCACATTGTCTGTATGGATACCAGTGGCCCTTAGCCATTTAACATGTGTACACTGTAACGTAAGCCCAGGGTTAGCGGAATTGGAGTCAGCAAACCTCGGGTATGAGAACCCAGGTCTTGAGCATCTACATTGATTACTGACCCCTGGCTGAGAATATTTAAACCTGGGGCCCAACCTGGGGCTCCAGCATCTGTATTGCAGCACACAGTCCTGAATCAAACTAACAATATCCCAGATTTCCTAGCGCCCTTCTGAAATGTGGCCGTTCTAGCCCTTTATGTGTGATGCATGTGACATTCTGCACCCCAAAGCACCATATATTTACCATGGCGATGTAATTATGATACATTTTGTGCAAAGTATGCCTTGTGAGGTATCATTCTAAAAGTCTTGAGCTGCTAAACATTAATATCTCAGTGGATTGTATGTGCTATCATCATATGTGAAGTTATGAAATCTTGCTATGTGTGAATTACTAAAGTGTGATGTGTGACTGGAAACACCCAAAACCAGCCTTTCAGGTACAACAGTAGAGCAGCCAGACAGTGTTAATTGCTGTCATCAACACCCATCAAGGGAAGAATCCACTAGCTCAAGAACTCTGTATAAGGAAGCCTCCTCGGAAGGAGCACAGAGACCATGGAGAATGTTTTGCCAATGGGGGTGGACCCCCACGTCACATACACAGACTCTCCAGCAATCTGGAAGAAACTATAAAAGATGGGTAGTGACATCATCACTTGTCTTCATTTCTCCACAACTCAACACCTGGAAGAACCTCTGGAAGAAAAAGGACTTTGAATAGGGGAAGGGAACCCAGACTGCAAAGCAGATGCAGCCTGTGCCTCAAGAATCTGTAATCCTGCAGATTCAAATCCTATCTAATTTGTATAAATCTTAGATTGGATTTTGTTTGATTTTCTAGGTAACTTGCTTTGATCTGTTTGTCATCACTTATAATCACTTAAAATCTATCTTTCTGTAGTTAATAAACCTGCTTTATGTTTTATCTTAACCAGTGTGTTTTTGAGGGAAGTGTTAGGGAATCTTAGCTCTGTTAACAAAGGCTTGTGCATACCTTCCCCACACTGAGGGGGGGGAACGGACTAATTAATGAGCTTGCACCATACAGATCCCTGTGCAGTGCAAGACAGTATAATTCTGGACGTATACTCCAGTAGGGGTGCAAAGCTGGGGAGCTGTGAAATTGGCTAGTGCCTCCATTGTTAGTCATGAGTGGCTTAAGTAAAGCACTCCGGTGACTCAGCTGGGTGTGTGGCGCCACCTGCTGTCACGTTGGTGATAACAGGGCCTGGAGGGGCCGGCTGTGAGTCACCAGCAGAGCAATGTGGGAGGCCAACCCAGCTGAATGATTGGGGGGCACAGTGGTTCCAACAGCTTCCAGGCTTCACTCCGGGTGTACACCCCGTCACAATGCACTGTGAGATAACTTGATTGTCCATTCCTGTGCATCACAGGTAGTTTGAGCAGCCCACCAACACATCCTGCTGAGCCAGTACTCCCAGCCAGGAAGTGCAGCTACTGCAGCTGGAGCTGGATGCACCCAGGCAACAGAAATTAGGGATGCCCGGTGCTCTCATAAATTTGCATGGGCCAATGGAAGAGGGAGAACAGTAGCTTTATGAATGTGCTTGTGCAATGCTTCCTGTACATTAGGTAAGGGAGGGGGAGGATTGATTCCCATGAATTGTACCTTATGAATGAGATGACCACTTAGGAAACTAGAATTGTGGGTGGGGGGAGGTGAACTGTGAATGTAGATGTCTGTACTAAGAAATAAATAGTGTTTCTATACAACTTCACAGTTGTCCCTTATGTGTTTATTTTTATTATTTGAAATACACATTATATGATGTGATGCAGTCTGGTAGTATGATTTCTTTATAAAATAAAAATCTTTGTTTTTGAACATTTATTAGAAAAGCACAGTATTAAACTATTGCCGGGTGGGCCAGCTGCCATTAGCACACCAAACCAGGAACAGCAAAACCAAACCAGAGACAAGGTGCATGAACAAGGGCAAAAAGTGAAATAATTTCCAAGACAGAAAGCTCCTTACTGTGGCGAGTCCCCTGGTCCCTGTTTTCTTCTCCGTTCCTTACATGTTTCCTGCACACCGGGTGCTTGGGCAGTGGGGAGAAGGCATCCACAGGGAGGGGTTCAGTTTGGGGGACTGCATGGGGAACATTTGGCCTGTACATCTATTGTTAGGGCCCGACTGCATGGCTCACCCAGACATGGAATTGTCCAAACTATTCCTGATCTGCAGCACATTGTACTGAGCAGGGGACTCACACCATGGGGTGGACTCATCAGGAGCCTACACGCTGGCAGCCATTAGCAAAAACAGCCACTCAAAGAGTTCTTTCTGCTATCTTCCTCCCTCAGATGCCATTCCTCTTCCAGGAACTGCAAAGCTAGTGTCTGCTCCCACACTGAAATCTTGTCCTCAAGCTGTGCAGCCAGCCTGAGCCTTTCCACTTGCCTCTCATCTTGCCTTTGCAATTGCTGCAAGTCCCTCTCTCTTTGGTACTGGACCTGCTTGTTGGCCCTAACCAGAACGTCAACGATAAGTTCATCATGGACACACTTCCTCTTGGACTGGTCTGCAGCACTATGGTGACCCAGGCTTCTATTGGAGTGTGGATGAGCTGTCGAGGCAGATGGGCATGGAAGTAGAGAAGGCACAGGTGTTCATTGCTGAAATGTCACACCACATGAGCAGAAAAAAATTCCTTTTGGAATTTCAAGGACATAAAATGTTACTTTATAGCAATGTACTTCAGTATATTGTTAGAGACACTTCAGACCAAAGAAGCTCCTTGGACCTGTGACTGAACAGGTTAATTACATGCACAGAATATGGCAAGTGAAAAATCACAAGCACTTTTTTCTAAAAATTGAAGACCAGTTTGGGCTTTGGGGGAAGGTGGTTGCTGTGGCTTTCTACATAAGACTCTGTCATTTCAGGCATTCCACATTTTGGAGGGTATGACATTTCTTGTGTTTCCAGAGTGGAAAAAAGAGGTTTTATTCCAAGCTGCTGGTGGGAAGACAGCAGAGTGTGACACTGAAGTAATCAAATGTATGGTGAGTGAACAGTACATCTAGGAGAGGTGTCGGCAGGTCAGCTACCCCTGTGGCCTGAAAAATATGTCCTTTCCCAAACTGTGACTTACCTATCTGAAGTTCCTGTTATGGGAAAAGTTTGTAACTATCAGCACCTGGGATTGGGTCAACATTCATTAGGCAATCAACAGGATCTGAATTGGCATCCACATGGTTGGTGCCATCCCATGGCTTTCGATACAACCTGTTATGACTTACATGCAAACACACAGAACCCCACCAGCATCCCCGTTCATCCCCCTGCCTCCTCTGGCACAATTCTGGACTGCATTCAAACCCCCAGATATACTTCAGACAAATGGATCACACAGATTACGCTTAACTGAAATGGACTACTGTTGTAAATGGACTACATTTCAACGCCTCCCACAGTTCGCTGTTTGCAGATGGCTCATTACAATGTTGGGTTGGTACAAAGCGGGAAGACAATATAAGGATCTTATTTTTAACAGGCTGGCACGTCTTAGCAAATATGTATGCTTTTCCAGTAAAACTTCACATGAGGAGGCTTGTTTCACTGTTTGCACTTCCCAGTCTCCATTTTGAACTCCACATAGTAGGAGGGATGGGGGGATACTGAGGATTGCTGAGTATTTGCATGCAGTCATAACAAGTTGCATTGGAAGCTGTGGGAAGGCACCAACCATGTTGATGCTAACGCAGCATCCTGATGACTTGTAATAACTTTTGCATTAGTTCATTAATCAGAAATCCCTCTCATAGCTATATTAATAAACACAAAAATGGAACCAGAAACTTATCCTGCTCTGGGGCGACTTCTGCCTCTTTAGTTTCTTCTGCTGGTTCTGTGGTGGACCAGTCCTCCAGGGGGCATTGAAAAAGCTCCTGAAAGTATAGCCCCAGGATATGCTGCAGCTGCTCCTGCAGCAAAGCCACCTTGGGGACCTGTTTCAACACCAGAGTCAATTTGGTGGCTTCATCCAGCACCAGCTGCTGGCTCCGGTGCTGGACTGTGGGGCCAGCAGTTCACCATCCCAGATATCCAGGTCATTGTGCACAGCTGTTGGCTCTGTACTAGGCACAGTGCCCAGCACCTGGTCAAAGTCATCCTAAAATGGGCATGATGGGCAAGTTCCCAGAGGTGTGGTTCTGATTTCTGGCTTTGCAGTAGTCAGTCTTGAGCTACTTTAATATGCTCCCTGCACTAGTCACCGGTCAGTAAATTTCCAATGCTGTCAACTTCTTTGCTATTTGCTGGTATGCCTAGTCATTCCTGGTACTCTTACTAAAATCAAATGTTTTGCTCACCTCACACCAGAGATTCACCAGAATTAGGCTGTGCTCCTGAAACCATGAAGTAGCGTGCTTGGCAAAGGATTTCTTCTGGTTGGTGGCTGCTGCAAATGCAGGAGAAGGTTTATTGTGTTTCCAGCTCAGTGGTCAGAATAAAATGGAAGGGTTAAAAGCCAAGATGTACTTGAACAAGGGGGGTTACTTTCATTTCCTGGGAGTTGATTGGCAGCTCGTGGGATAGAGAGGACACAGGACAACGGCACATGAGATTGTGAAACAGCTTTGGTGGATCTGGCATGGGTGTGTCCACACGACAAAATGATAAGGCTTGAAAGCTGGGTCCTGGCTGGACTTGGGCTTGGACTCTCCACCTGTGTGGGGTCCTAGAATCCTGGGTATGAGACTGAGTTCAAAACATTTGTGTGTAGACAGACGGGGGTTTGGGCTTGAGCCTGTGCTGAAGCACGGGCTTACACTGCAGTGCAGACATACCCATAGTGCTCTTCCTCTTTCCTCTGGCAAAGTGGATCTTCCTCCCTTCCCCCATCAAAAATATCTGAGGAAAATGGAAACAGATCCTATTTCTCTTCTTCCTTGGAAACTTTTCCCAATCATACCTGAATTCAAGTGGTAACAGTCATAATACTGGGCTCTTTTAATGAAGTTACCAAGAGGTTAACAAAATTAGGAATATTTTTCCAGGGGCTCCATTTGGATCGGGGGGCAGTTCCCCCTCTCCCCCATATGCTTCATACCAACTCAAGCTAGGGTGCTCTCCTTGTCCGTGGGGAGCCTGTTCATGGTCTAGTCTGGGACAGGGAGGTGGGGAGCAGAGGCACATTGAGAAGGCTGGTCCCTACCACTGGCAGCAACACTGAAATGAGAACCCAGTACACCAGCTGGCAGGGAGATGTGGTGCCGGGGAAGGGAGAGTGGGAGGAGGAGAATGAGCTGCCACTGCCACTGGTTGCCCAAGCCAGGCTGAAATGGCAACATCCTCCCTACAAACCTGGGGGTGGGGAACGCAGGGTTGGATGACAGATAAAGAGACAGTGTAGCAGGACTGGATGAGGGACAGAGAGGGAGAGGAGCAGGGCTGGATCGGGGGCAGAGAGGAGAGGAGCAGGGCTGGATCGGGGGCAGAGAGGAGAGGAGCAGGGCTGGTCGGGGGAAGAGAAGGAGAGGAGCAGGACTGGGTGGGGGACAGAGAGGGAGAATAGCTGGTCTGGGTGGGGGACAGAGGGAGAATAGCTGGGTTGGGTGGAGGACAGAGAGGGAGAGGAACAGAGCGGGATGGGGACAGAGAGGGAGAGGAACAGAGCTGGATGGGGACAGAGAGGGAGAGGAGCAGGGCTGGATGGGGGGTAGAGAGGGAGAAGAGCTGGGCTGAGTGGGGGACAGAGAGGGAGAGGAGCAGGACTGGATGGAGGACAGAGAGGGAGAGGAGCTGGGCTGAGTGGGGGACAGAGAGGGAAAAACCCTAAAATCCCTTCCCCGAACACATGTTCTCAACTGCCGGATTTGGTCTCAGCACAGCGTGCCTACACTGGTGGACTATGAATACCCTTTGATGTGTAGGAGATAACAGGGACAAGCACCCAGCCCTAGCTGTAAATTCATTCTTTCCAGGCCAGAAACTTGGCTTTTAACATAAATGCGGATATTACCTTTTTCGTTTCTGGGTTATCCCAAGTTAGGCGGGGTGGGTTTGGCCGGTCCCCATAGCCTGGGGCTTCACAAGGCTCAAAGGCCAGCTCTGCTAGCCAGACGGTGTTTACTTGAGTTCATGAGAGTTAGGTTCCTATTATGAATCCCACACTGCATGTGTTCTTTTTCTAAGTGCCTGCTTCTCCCATTCCCCCTCGTGTGGGACTCAGGCCACTGCACTGGGCACACGTGTTAGGGGAAGGGATAGCTCAGTGGTTTGAGCACTGGCCTGCTAAACCCAGGGTTGTGAGTTCAATCCTTGAGGGGGACATTTAGGGATCTGGGGCAAAAATTGGGGACTGGTCCTGCTTTGAGCAGGGGGTTGGACTAGATGACCTCCTGAGGTCCCTTCCAACCCTGATATTCTATGATCTGTTTTTGCCAGTAATTTCAACCCTACTTCTGCTCCCTTTAGCATCAACACACTGTTATGCTTATAAGAAGCACATGGGATATTTTTTAGGGGAAAAGGCAATAAGCTGCATTTATTGAAGATATAACAATTAGCATATGTATTTAATTATACTATATACATACATACATTGTTTTGCTAGTTGATAATATAGTTATTAAAGTTTAGAGTTTGGATTAATTTAGTGTCTAGCTAAATTGATTATGGGTAGGGAGGAGCTGGGTTTTGTTGTTTGTGATATGATGCTTTGGGGAAGTTTTGGTAGGACGAACCCAAAGTTTTATGGCAAGGTATTTTCTTTATATAGTGATTTTTTTATTGAGATTAATGAGTTTTGCATTGTTATGTTGTAATTAATTGATGTTTGATGAGTGTTTGCTTTTTTAAGTTTTTTTTATTTTTATTAAGTTTTTTAGGGAGTTATTTTAAGCTGGATTTGATTATAGCTATTTTGTTTTTATTGATAGGTGTTTGATTTATTTTTAGAGTTGTTATTTTGCTTTTTTATATATATTTTAATAGAGGTGTGATGTAGCTTTTTGGTGCTTTTGCATTTGTTTTTTTAGCATATTTGGTTTAGCAATGGCTTTTATATTTATATTTTGATATATATATATATATTTATTTATACATAAAATAGAATTAATTTATAAAGAACATTTAGAACAGGAACATTAAGTTGCAATGCAAAAGAAAACAATTATGGCATTTTTTTTACTTATTTTAAAATGTTAAATCTACAACAAAGTACTGACCTTAAAGGTCTGTGACTGCCTTGAAATTAGTTTAGACACAAAGAAATTCTGACAGGTTTCAGAGTAACAGCCGTGTTAGTCTGTATTCGCAAAAAGAAAAGGAGTACTTGTGGCACCTTAGAGACTAACCAATTTATTTGAGCATGAGCTTTCGAGAGCTACAGCTCACTTCATCGGATGCATACCGTGGAAACTGCAGAAGACATTATATACACACAGAGACCATGAAACAATACCTCCTCCCACCCCACTGTCCTGCTGGTAATAGCTTACCAGAAGAGTTCCCAGAAGTCACCTACTACAGGACAGGCCTAACAAAGAAAATAACAGAACACCACTAGCCGTCACCTTCAGCCCCCAACTAAAACCCCTTCAACGCATTATTAAGGATCTACAACCTATCCTGAAGGAAGACCCAACACTCTCACAAATCTTGGGAGACAGGCCAGTCCTTGCCTACAGACAGCCCCGCAACCTGAAGCAAATCCTCACCAACAACCACATACCACACAACAGAACCACTAACCCAGGAACTTATCCTTGCAACAAAGCCCGTTGCCAACTGTGCCCGCATATCTATTCAGGGGACACCATCACAGAGCCTAATAACATCAGCCACGCTATCAGAGACTCATTCACCTGCACATCCACCAATGTGATATATGCCATCATGTGCCAGCAGTGCCCCTCTGCCATTTACATTGGTCAAACTGGACAGTCTCTACGTAAAAGAATAAATGGACACAAATCAGATGTCAAGAATTATAACATTCATAAACCAGTCGGAGAACACTTCAATCTCTCTGGTCACGCAATCACAGACATGAAGGTCGCTATCTTAAAACAAAAAAACTTCAAATCCAGACTCCAGCGAGAAACTGCTGAATTGGAATTCATTTGCAAATTGGATACTATTAATTTAGGCTTAAATAGAGACTGGGAGTGGCTAAGTCATTATGCAAGGTAGCCTATTTCCCCTTGTTTTTTCCTACCCCCACCCCCCAACGTTCTGGTTAATGTTGGATTTAAACTTGGAGAGTGGTCAGTTTGGATGAGCTATTGCCAGCAGGAGAGTGAGTTTGTGTGTGTGTGTGTGTGTGTTCCCGGGGGGTGGGGGTGGGGGGGGTGAGAGAGCCTGGATTTGTGCTGGAAATGGCCCACCTTGATTACCATGCACATTGTAGGGAGAGTGGTCACTTTGGATAAGCTATTACCAGCAGGAGAGTGAGTTTGTGTGTGTGATTTTTGGAGGGGGGTGAGGGGGTGAGAGAACCTGGATTTGTGCAGGAAATGGCCCACCTTGATTATCATATACATTGTGAAGAGAGTGGTCACTTTGGATGGGCTATTACCAGCAGGAGAGTGAGTTTGTTTGTCGGGGGGCGGAGGGTGAGAAAACCTGGATTTGTGCTGGAAATGGCCCAACTTGATGATCACTTTAGATAAGCTATTATCAGCAGGACAGTGGGGTGGGAGGAGGTATTGTTTCATGGTCTCTGTGTGTATATAATGTCTTCTGCAGTTTCCATGGTATGTATCCGATGAAGTGAGCTGTAGCTCACGAAAGCTCATGCTCAAATAAATTGGTTAGTCTCTAAGGTGCCACAAGTACTCCTTTTCTTTTTAAAGAAATTCTGGCTGATGTATATCTACCAATGACTGTTAGGCCATTCCTTTCTGCTATTCAAAAAGGGTGGCTGGCAGGATATGGTCAAATCATACTTCAATACATTTAATACATGCTACATTATTATATTATTATTCTTTATTTTTTATTTTAAATTATACAAAATACAAACAATAAAATCTACTACTACATATCCCCCTTTTGACCCCTCAAGAACAATTCTTGAGTGGGTCATATTTTATTCAATTGTTTTATTTTATTCAATTGTTTTATTTATATATATATATATATATATATATACTGAGAGACAATTTGGGCTTGTGGTTGTAATTTAATAAACATTTTTTTTGTTGAAGAGCATATATAACACATTTTCAGCAAGCAAACACAGGACAATATTAATACAACTAGTAATGGGTGAAACATAATAGACAATATGCTTTTAGAGGTTGTGGACCAGCTTGTAAAAACGTAGGGTTTTTTAGCAATTTTAAGATTTAGATTTAGCAATTTTAAGCATGTTTGTATTTGCATGTAATATTTGAATGACACGCTTCTTTATATTTGTTTGTGTTTGTTGTAAAAACTGAGTCACCTTTGTTTTTCACAACAAGTGATTAGTTAGATTGTGCCAATTTAGGCCAAGGGTAACAGAGAAATTAACCGGCGTGGTGGTTATAGTGCTTTGTGCTTTTTTATTTTTGGTAAATAGTACATGTGATTGCTAGTATATAATACACGGGCATTATATTTACATTTATTTACTGGTGGTTGGCTAGTATTTGCATTTCTTTTAAATATTGTTTTTTATGCTGTAACATACACATTGTTTGTTGTACAAAACACGTGTTACATTTTTTAGTTTGTTTTATACATGTTTTAAATTATGTGTTTTTGCTGCATGGTTTTGTGGTGATAGGTAGGGACAAGCACACTCATTTCTGAGGGCTTCATTTTGTATACCCTTGGGTGTTTAATAATGTATTTATTTTTTAGCTTATTGACCCATAACCTGGGGTAGCTAAAAGGATTTTATGGTCAATTTGGGGAGCGGGCTTATTTTTTATATTTTTGTTTTTATAGATTGTTGGTGAGCAATTTTAATAATAATTTTATTTTATAACAAATTAGGCTTAACTGTGCTGGAAACATATTGCATGTATTTATATTTGTAGGTGTTAAATAAGGACCTCTTCCGTTGTTTTAAAAGATGCGTCAATACCCTAACATTTTTAGATATTATTTAAAACATTTTATGTTTTAGTGATGCTAAATTCAGAATTTGCATTTTGGTACATTTTATGGCTAAGGCAGTTTCATTTTTTTATTTTATTTGTTGTTTATATAGCAGCTAGGAGGTCCTGTTTAGCCACCGCCACATATTTTATGTTATTTTAGGGTTTTTCGATGTATTTGTACTAAATTGACAGTATTATTTGCTTGCTTGTGAATGAGACTATTTTGCAGTTGTGACAAGAAGCTTAATTTATATTTAATTACTTTTAGGTTTATAGTATTTATAATTTTTTATTTAAATGTAACTTTTTAAAATATGGTGTTTATTACATTTTGTTTTGTTTGGCTATTGGAGTGTTGATGTATTTTTATTTAGACTGTTATAATAGGAAGGGAGTAGGGGGAACATTTGGGTTTTAATTTATACACGTTGAACTGAGTTTAATTTATACCAATTTTTCTTTTTACTAATAGTAGATTTAACAAGACTTTTACTGGATTACTTTGAGTTACAAACAATTTTTTTTTTTATTTTAATTGGGATACTTTTTTGAATGCATAGCTTTTGGTTTAGGTTTTGGTGCATGTGTTTGGGGACCATAGTTTTAATTTATTACAGGGTATTGGACCGTATCCCAAAATAGCCGTTAATATTGTTTTTGTTTTAACAGGCTTATTTTATTGTTATGATAATTGTGGGTAGCTGGAACTTTAGGTGGTATTTTTATAGGGACCCTTTATTTTAACCCCTATTTTTCAGTGGTTTGGTATGTTTGTGGTGTTTATAAGGTGAACCTTAAGTTTTACTCCTTTTTTTAGGCATACATTTTGGTATTTTTTAAAGGATTTTAAGAGTTGGCTAGTACTTTTATTACACCATTTTTTTAGGATTACTGGATTACGGGTAGGAATTTATGATTGGTTGGTGGGGAGTGAATTATGTTTTAAATATTGGCTTATAAAGAGGGCTGCATTTTTTTTATGATTGCTTTAATTAATTGGGCACTAAAAGTTTTTAGAAGCAGGTAAAGCCACATCTTACACTGGAGTTTTATTTTTTGTGGATTAAAATTGTGGTGGTTAAGCAGCGCTTTGTGCTTACGTTTTGGGAATTTTTTTTTTCAAAGAATTTAAACATTATTATTTATGTAAACAATTTAATTTTTGAAACATGTACCATTTCAGTTTTTTATTTTTTTTAATGCGGCATACCAATGGGCTAAGGCAGTTTACTATGGAGTAAGGGCCTATTTATTTTTATTTTAGTGAGTGACCCCTTTTTTTTATTTTAAGGTACATGATCTGCTTTCTTTGTTTTTTATAAGGCTGCCTTTGTGGGCCTTTGCTTTGAATTTTGTTGTTTATTTGTTTGATGGCTTGATTAACACTATATTGGAGAGTGGTTTTATTTTTTTGTAGCTGTTTGAGCTATTTAAAATAATTATGTTAGGTTATATTAGAGCTTTTTTAAAAAAATTTGTACCAGATAACTCGGATTAATTATTAGGCATATTGGATGTCCAAACAGAATTTGGAAGGGTTGAATTTTTGTTTTTAGTTTATTACTGCTGCAGATGGCAGCCAAAATGAGAAGCAGTTTATTTGACCAGTCTTTTTGTGTGTGATTTACTATTTTTTGGAGAGCTTTATTAATAGTGCAGTTCATGCGCTTAGTTTGCCTGAGGACTGAGGCCAGTATGGTATATGGAGCTTTTGTTTAATTCCCAAGGCTTGTATTATTGTTGTAAGGATTTTTTTTTACAAAGGCTCCCCCATTGTTAGAATCTATTATTTTGGGGGTGCTATATTTATATGCTACTTTATTAAAAAACTTTTTGGCCATTACCCTGGTGCTATTATTTTTAGTAGGAAATGCTTTTACCCATCCTGAAAAGGAATTAATTATTACCAATAAATACTGGAATTTTTTTTTTACTTTTTGGCAATTTATTAATAAAATTAATTTGAACCCTGTGCTATGGCCCAAGCCTTTGACGGTGCATTATGGATTGCTAGTGCTGAGTACGAGCCTTGTCCTAAGCGCACCACACACAATTTCGGACCGACGTTTTAACTTTTTTTTTTATACACTTTCATTTTGCTATTTGCTCAAGCCTTTTAAAAGTGTTTTTTTTTTTTACTTTTTTATGCATAAACTGATGGGCTACATTAAGTAACTTATGCTTTTTAATTTTTTTTGGAACTTGGATAGGGCTGTCTGTAGTGCCATTTGTTGGCTTTGATGTGTTAGCACAGACTTTTTTTGGTTACAGCTGCTATGTTATGCTGTTGGGCTATTGTATATACTCAATTATTCCAGGTGGCTTTTATACCCATTTTTTTACTGTGTGCCTTTACATTAACTCTTTAGGGGGGGTTGTTACACCCTGGTAAATGTATTTTTTTTTGTATATGCAGCTTTTTTTATTTGCTGCTTTTTACCTGTTTTTATACCAATCATGTATTTAAAACTGTATTTCCTTCACACAAAAATTACTGTTAGCATAAATATAAACGGGCTGTGGGGAATTTTTATATTGCTTTAAAACCTGATAAATTGCCTGGAGCTTGGCATGCTGAGCCAATTCATGGTCTAAATGTTTTTGAATGATTTTTTTTTAAGTTAATGGCAACGTATTTTACACACTTTTTTTTTACTACCATTGCACTTTTATTAGGAAACCAAATGTGCTTTTTTTGGCCCATAGTATTTCATTCTTTTAGTGGGGGTGCCTTTACTAAGGCAATTTTTTGCTCCAGAGTGACCTCTGGACATTTATGTTGGGTTTTTTTTTTTAATTAGGGCATGTATTAGCATGTCCGGCTTGGACACTGTTTTTGTGGTCACCCCTTTGTTAACTAAAGTACACGTCCATTGAGCCATTTGGGTGTTTGAGACTTTACCTCCTATTAATTTCCCTGATAAAATGTACTTGAGAGGAGTGTGGGTGCTTTGGATAGTAATAGGGACTGTTCCTGTAAGAGGCTTAAAAGATTGTACTGCCCAGACGGCTGCTAGACACTTATGTTTACAGGGATTAAAATTTATTTTTGCTTTTTGTAATTTTTTGGATTTATATGCTATTGGCCCTAGCTTTTTTATTATTATTATTATTTTGCAATAGTGTGGCAGCCAAGGCCATGTTATTAGCTACCAAATGAATGACAAAAGGCTGTGATTCATTAGGGAAACACAGGGCTGGAGCTCTGAGAGCCCTTTGTTTTAGCAGGGTTAAAGCGGAGTTTTGCTTTATTGAATTTTTATTTTGTTTTGTTTTTTAGCAGTTTTTATAATGGATGAGTTATTTTAGCATATTTTTAAATGTGTGGTTTAAGAAAATTGAATTCTTTTAGTAGTACTTTTAAAGAGTGGGCACTGGTAGAGGCTGGAATTTTTACCAGTGCCCTTACCTTCCTTTGATTTTTGAAAATTAGTGCCAAAACTTTTTCCGTTAGTGTTTGAGTTTGTTCTTTAGTTTCCCCAAATATTAAAATGTCATTTACATATGAAAACACAAAAGGCCTTTCTTGTGGACTCAACTGGTCTAGCATATTCACAACATGCGGATGGGCAATAGCCAGGCTGTTGTGATATTCCTGGGATAAATGACAAAAGGTCTATTGCTGCCTTTTTATTGTAAAGGCAAACCAATCTTGTGAGTCCGGATGTAGGGGTATGACAAAGAAACAGTTGGCCAAATTAATAACTGAGAAATATTTAGATGTGGCTTTCACTTTTTGTATTATCTGTGTTATATTAGCCACAATAGGAGCCATAGGAATGATGCCCTTATTGATTCTTTTATAATTAATTGTTAAATGCCAGGATTGGCCGTTTGCTTTTAGCACTGGCCATACAGGGGAGTTAAAGGGTGAATTCGTTTTTTGAATGACCCCCCCCGTTGTTTTAATTTTTGGATGGTTTGCACCAATTGGGCCTTTGCCTCTCTCGGGTAGAAGTATTGTTTTTTAGGGAGGCACAAATTCCCCAACAATTTTACAGAAGCATTAATTTTACCACATTCTGTTTTTTTGGGTTTTTTTTTTTTTAGGTTATACTGAGTGGAATTTCAAGTGCCACTTTTCAGCTTGTTGAGCTGTAAGTGCAGCTACTGGTCTTTCCCTCCCCTTTTGTTAATATGATATTTTGCCCGATTTTTTTTTTAATGGGGAGGGGGAACTTCTAACTTTTAAAGAGTACCTTTAGGCATATTGATTACCACATTGGTTTTGAACAACCAGTCGGATCCCAGAATAATTTAATTAACAATATCGGGAGTTTGGATCAAATCCCCTCATGTCTCAAACCCTTGCACCGAAAAGGAGACTTGGGTCCATTCCCACCCAAGACTAGGTTTTCCTTGAAAGGATTTTAAAGCTACCTGTTTTAAATTTTTATTTTTTTTTTTTTGCTTTTGGGGTTGTTTTGATTAAGGATACAGTGGCTTCTGTATCTATTAAAGCTAGTGTAGGGGTATATTTACCCTGCTGAACATGATGAACTTATTCATTCTGGCGGGTGTTGTGGAATCCCTGTGGCTGGATCTTGGAGCAACAAGTGACTGACCTGCTGCGGAGAGAGACAGAGAGAAAGACAGTCACGGTTTGGGAGGCAGCCCCTGCTCAGTGGAGACTCACTGTACTGCGAGGAAAATCAGGAAATTAGCATCATTTGAAACAACAGACAAATACATGATCGGTTGAACAAACTGAGTGGGAGCATGCTCCTTCCTCAGGTGTTTACCTAGTGGGGATAACAGGGCCTTTGTTCAGTCCAGCTGTCTCCAACAACTCTTGCTGACTCTCTACCTGCAACACGCCACCTCCCCCAACCCCCTGATCCTCTCCCAGCTACTAACCTCCCTTCCCCCACTCTCATATTCTTACCCTCTCCCTCTTCTAGCTCCTTCACCTCACAAGAATGCTCAGGTCTTCTGTATCTTCCCAGCGCCAACCTTTGATCACTCCTGCCTCTCCACTACCACCCACCATCCACCTTCCCTTCTTCAGAGAGGTTACTGTGGCTAACATTTGACAAAATGAATGCTGTAGGGAAGGGGGGGAAGGAGGGGCGCAACGACTAGGCAGAGACGGGCTCCACTTAACGAAGAGAGGGAAGAGCGTCTTCGCAAGCAGGCTGGCTAACCTAGTGAGGAGGGCTTTAAACTAGGTTCACCGGGGCAAGGAGACCAAAGCCCTGAGGTAAGTGGGGACGTGGGATACCGGGAGGAAGCACGAGCAGGAGAGCGAGAAAGGGGAGGGCTCCTGCCTCATACTAAGAAAGCAGGACAAACAGCAAGTTATCTCAAGTGCCTATACACAAACGCAAGAAGCCTGGGAAACAAGCAGGGAGAACTGGAAGTCCTGGCACAGTCAAGGAATTATGATGTGATTGGAATAACAGAGACTTGGTGGGATAACTCACATGACTGGAGTACTGTCATGGATGGATATAAACTGTTCAGGAAGGACAGCTGGGCAGAAAAGGTGGGGGAGTTGCATTGTATGTAAGGGAGCAGTATGACTGCTCAGAGCTCCGGTATGAAACTGCAGAAAAACCTGAGAGTCTCTGGATTCAGTTTAGAAGCATGAGCAACAAGGGTGATGTCGTGGTGAGAGTCTGCTATAGACCACCGGATGAGGGGGATGAGGTGGACGAGGCTTTCTTCCGGCAACTCATGGAAGTTACTAGATCGCATGCCCCGGTTCTTATGGGAGACTTCAATCACCCTGACATCTGCTGGGAGAGCAATACAGCAGTGCACAGACAATCCAGGAAGTTTTTGGAAAGTGTAGGGGACAATTTCCTGGTGCAAGTGCTGGAGGAAACAACTAGGGGCAGAGCTCTTCTTGACCTGCTGCTCACAAACCGGGAAGAATTAGTAGGGGAAGCAAAAGTGGATGGGAACCTGGGAGGCAGTGACCATGAGATGGTCGAGTTCAGGATCCTGACATAAGGAAGAAAGGAAAGCAGCAGAATACGGACCCTGGACTTCAGAAAAGCAGACTTTGACAACCTCAGGGAACTGATGGGCAGGATCCCCTGGGAGAATAACATGAGGGGGAAAGGAGTCCAGGAGAGCTGGCTGTATTTTAAAGAATCCTTATTGAGGTTACAGGGACAAACCATCCCGATGTGTCGAAAGAATAGTAAATATGGCAGGCGACCAGCTTGGCTTAACAGTGAAATCCTTGCTGATCTTAAACACAAAAAAGAAGCTTACAAGAAGTGGAAGATTGGACAAATGACCAGGGATGAGTATCAAAACATTGCTCGGGCATGCAGGAGTGAAATCAGGAAGGCCAAATCACACTTGGAGTTGCAGCTAGCAAGAGATGTTAAGAGTAACAAGAAGGGTTTCTTCAGGTATGTTAGCAACAAGAAGAAAGTCAAGGAAAGTGTGAGCCCCTTACTGAATGAGGAAGGCAACTTAATGACAGAGGATGTGGAAAAAGCTAATGTACTCAATGCTTTTTTTGCCTCTGTCTTCACGAACAAGGTCAGCTCCCAGACTGCTGCACTGGGCAGCACAGCACGGGGAGGAGGTGACCAGCCCTGTGCGAAGAAAGAAGTGGTTCGCGACTATTTAGAAAAACTGGATGAGCACAAGTCCATGGGGCCGGATGCACTGCATCCGAGAGTGCTAAAGGAGTTGGCGGATGTGATTGCAGAGCCATTGGCCGTTATCTTCGAAAACTCATGGCGATCGGGGGAAGTCCCGGATGACTGGAAAACGGCTAATGTAGTGCCAATCTTTAAAAAAGGGAAGAAGGAGGATCCGGGGAACTACAGGCCAGTCAGCCTCACCTCAGTCCCTGGAAAAATCATGGAGCAGGTCCTCAAGGAATCAATTCTGAAGCACTTAGAGGAGAGGAAAGTGATCAGGAACAGTCAGCATGGATTCACCAAGGGCAAGTCATGCCTGACTAATCTAATTGCCTTCTATGACGAGATAACTGGCTCTGGGGATGAGGGGAAAGCAGTGGACATGTTGTTTTCCTTGACTTTAGCAAAGCTTTTGACACGGTCTCCCACAGTATTCTTGCCAGCAAGTTAAAGAAGTATGGGCTGAAGAATGGACTATAAGGTGGATAGAAAGCTGGCTAGATTGTCGGGCTCAACGGGTAGTGATCAATGGCTCCATGTCTAGTTGGCAGCCGGTATCAAGTGGAGTGCCCCACGGGTCGGTCCTGGGGCCGAGCATGTTGGGATGGACAGGGCAGGAAACACAGTGGGTTTGTGGACCCACCTCCATGCTGGAGCTTTCTCCTGTTTTTGAACAATGCCCTGGGTGGGTTCTAAACACCAATGTGCTCTGGTGCACCTCATGTGTGGTTCTCCTTCTCCCATCCTAGGTGGCGATCAATGGTCTCAGGGGACACAGAAATTAAAGATTGTCATTGGGACTCATTGAGTCCTAGTTCGGAAGACATTCAGCTTTCTGAGCAACATAACAGAAGCCACTTCCATCACCATGCTCACACAATAGCCAGGCACTGCTCTGCCATTGAAATCTCCATTGCTCAGCTTGGTTCCTTCTCTGTGACAGGGGGCAGCGAACAGGCGTGTATGGGAGGGAGAGCCCTACTGAAGAAGGAGCCAGCACTAATGCTTGGGGTGAGTGGGCCAGCTTGTTTGTCTCTGGTTTTTCTTTTAGCTTGCCAAAAGTTCACAGTGTGGTCAGTTGGGGATTGTAGCGGACGGCAGCGTGGCTGAAAGTGAGCATGAAATGACTGAGGGAATGGTAGGAGTGGAAACAGCAGAATAAAGACAATGGACTTCAAGAAGGCAGACTTCAGCAAACTCAGAGAACTGGTAGGTTAGATCCTGTGGGAAGCAAGTCTAAGGGGAAAAAATGCTGGCAATTTTTAAAGAGACATTATTAAGGACAAAAGAGCAAACTATCCCAATGAGCAGGAAAGATAGGAAGTATGGTGAGAGACCTCACTGGCTTCACCAGGAGATTTTCAATGACCTGAAACTCAAAAGAGAGTCACACAAAAAGAGGAAGCACTAGATGTGATATAGCTTGACTTTAGTAAGGCTTTTGATACTGTCTCACATGGTCTTCTCATAAACAAACTAGAGAAATATAGTCTAGACCAACCTAATATAAGGTGGGTGCCAAAGTGGCTGGAAAATCTTACTCAGAGAGTAGTTATCAGTGGTTCACAAGCAATCTGGAAAGGCGTATCGAGTGGGGTCCAAGCCATAGGGATCTTCCCTGGGTCTGGTTCTAGTCAATATCTTCTTAAATAGTTTGGATAATGACACAGAGAGTACACTTATAAAGTTTGAAGATGATACCAAGCTGGGAAAGGTTGCAAGCGCTTTGGAGGATAGAATTACAAGTCAAAATTATCTGGACAAATTGGAAAAATGGTCTAAATTAAATAGGATGAAATTCAATAAGGACAAATGCAAAGTACAACACTTAGGAATGAATAATCAATCACACAAATACAAAATGGGAAATAGCTGCCTAGGAAGGAGGATTGCAGAAAAGGATCTGGAGGTTATAGTAGATCACAAAATAAGTATGAGTCAACAATATAACACTGTTGCAAAAAAAGTGAACATCGTTCTGGGTTGTATTAGTCAGAGTGTTGTAAGCAAGACACGAGAAGTAATTCTTCCACTCTACTCAGCACTTATAAGGCCTCAACTGCAGTATTGTGTCCAATTCTGGGCATGTGTGTGGATTTGACAATATTTGTAGAGATTTGTACAACATTTTTCTGACTAGGCAGTGACTTTATGCCATTTCCTGGTTTAAACCCATTTGCACTGCCTGCAGACACAGGAAGGGTCAGATGCGTTGTTGGCTGAAGGGATTTCCCTACACCCCACCCCATGCAGTTTTGTGAATTAGTTACATGCAGTGTTGCCAATTTAGTGATTGTTTGGAAATTGGAATTGAAATGGAAACATTAATACACACTATAAAAGCATGTAAAGTGTATGATAAAATATGTGTATCTGAAAAAGTATAATAGATTTGAAAAGTATGAACATAGACTAGCTTCCTTATACAGCTGTTGTTTTTTATGACAGTGTCAGTGCATTCATTTCGGTGATGCTGGCCAACCTAATAATTTAAAATATGATTTGTAAGCAAAGTCTAAATGAGCTCTCCCTGACAGTTAGTGATGAGCTGGGGGGAAAGACTTCAGGACCAGATTGTATTTACATTCACATCTAGTCTACCTAGGTATCCAGCAAACACAGCTGTGTTACTCAAGTGATATATTTTGGCTGGGGTTGGGTTACAAATCACTGGAATGCGGGGGGTAATGAAATGTTATTATTGTATGAGTAAAGGACAGTAGAACTGTACTTAGCCTGTACTGAGCGGCCGGTTAGCTCCGTTGGTTAGAGCGTGGTGCTAATAATGCCAAGGTCACGATCCCTGTATGGGCTTCAGCTTTTGTGGGAGGGATAGCTCAGTGGTTTGAGTATTGGCCTGCTAAACCCAGGGTTGTGAGTTCAATCCTTGAGAGGGCTGTTTAAGATCTGGGGCAAAAATTGGGGATTGGTCCTGCTTTGAGCAAGGGGGTTGGACTAGATGACCTCCTGAGGTCCCTTCCAACCCTGATATTCTATGATTGAGGGCATTGAGAGAGAGGGTGGGGACAGGTGTTTTGCTTGATGGTTTGCCTGAGTCACAAGTACTATTTGACCTGCCCCTCTCCACTGTTTAAAGACAGAGCTGATTAGGCTCCATAGATAGTCTCTTGTTTTCTTAAGTGACCACTACAGCTGAAATCACTGATAATTAGGTCAAAGTGTTTAGACCTGCTGTGGGACAGTGATTCTGTGGAAGAGATGGCCCAGTCTGCACTAGCAGCGAGGTTCCCCCACTGAGAACTCAGCTGAAATCACTGAGAGATGGGTGGAACCTCAAGAGACCAACTCGCAGAGGTCACAGTGGCAGGTGGCAGCAGAAGGTGACGGCGCAGGGCCGTTGGCAACAGAGCGATGGAGTGAACAATGGCACAGCAAACAACAGTGGCCAGAGCAAACAGTGAGCAGTTGGAGGAATGAGCAAGGTGCCTTCTTGCCTCACACTTGGGAGGTTTGAACTCATGTGAAAGCACCTCTGAACTCTGAGTCTCCACTGACCAAGGACCACACTGGTGAGTGTTAATGAGGCTGTTAAGAATGCTGGAGGCACAAAACAGTTCATGCTAACAAACATGGCTGTGGCATCATACTTTCTATTTAAGCAAGAGATACCACACGCTACAAACTGGAGGCCAATGTTAAGTGCATTGTCACTTGTTCATCCTGAAGTTGAACACTGGTTCTGACCAAGACCAGCAAATGCTCACTATCTTTCTGCAAGAAACTCAACTGACCAGCTAGAAGCATGTGGTGCAACAGTGAAAGACTCAACAGTTGAAAAAGTGAACTCTCTCACCACATTCAAAAAATGTGCATACATAGCTGTTGAATGCACCAATGCAAATGGGCATCGAGTATTAAGTCATTGTGTATGTTATCTTGATGTCAGTGGTAGGCCAGTAGATACATTTCTAGATGTTCAAGTTATAGAAGACACATCAGCTGCATCTGTGCCATCCCACATCTTAGAAGAGTTAAATGCTTGTCAGTTGGACCCCAAACAGATGGCTGCTTGTGCATTTGATGGAGCTGCAGACTTCTCTGGAAGACATGGTGGAGTACAAGCTTTGCTCAGAGAAAAGTGTAACCCTGATCTCTCCTATACACACTGCAGAGGCCATGTACTCCAACTAGCACTAGTAGAAGCTGCAGACTCTTCAAAAGACATTTAAAAAGCTATAAATGTAATGTCTTCATTATATTTTTCAGCAAGAGTCCAAAAAGACTGAATATCTTGGAAAATATAGAAGATACACTGAGACTGAAGTTCAAATTAGTCCAACCTGGGAAAACCCTCTGGCTTTCTCATGAGCGATCCTTGGCTGTTGTCTTAAAATTACTGCAGCCATTATTACTGGCTTTGGAAAGTATCTACCAGGATGGAATGGTCTAAGTAGTGAGGCTGGTGGATTACTTTTGCTACTATGTTCAGAGAAGACTATTGCCATTCTCGCTCTTGTAAGTCTACTGTTGAAACCACTTGGGTCATTAACAATGCCATCCAGGCATCTGCTACAACAGTAGTAAATCTTTGTCCAGCAATAGAAGCTACATTTGGATCAATCAGAGAGCTATCAGTTGAAAAAGTACTGGAAGAAGCAAAGACTTCAGTCCAGATGTTGACTAATGAAGGCATTTATACTGAATCCTTAAGTGAAGAGGACAAGAAGTGTTTGTTAAGACAACTGAAAAAGTACACAGACTTGATTCTTAAAAATCTACAACAGCGACTTCTAGATTCTACTCAACATCTACATAGGTTTTACAGGCAGGAGGGATGGAGGGATAGCTCAGTGGTTTGAGCGTTGGTCTGCTAAACCCAGGATTGTGAGTTCAATCCCATTTAGGGATCTGGGGCAAAAATTGGGGCTTGGTCCTGCTTTGAGCAGGGGGTTGGACTAAATGACCTCCTGAGGTCCCTTCCAACCCTGATATTCTATGATTCCATCCCTGTCCTATAAAATGCCAACAGTTGGGGGCTGCCATGTGCTCAGGACAGAATAGAGAATTTGAACACAGAGTGAAATATCATAAGATGGATGAATGGAGATTTGACTTCAACTTCTTTTTTATCATCACTTGTGGCTATGTTTCTTGGGATGAAAGAAGTAGGAGTTCATCTCTTGCTACTCCCAGTCACAACAGCTACAGTTGAGCGTTCTTTTTCATCATTGAATAGAATTTTGTGTTCTGAAAGAAGTCGCCTTCTGCCTGATCATGTGAATGAACTAATAAGCATATCAGTTGAAGGAATGGAACTACCGGACTCACAAGAAGCCACCAAAGATGAACGCATTGCATTCAAGAAGTTCATTAACAGAGTTATGCAAAATTATAACAAGAAACCAAGAAGGATGTAGATGTAATGCTTCATAGAAGGCTTGAGTAGCCAACTTTAAGTTGTGTGATGATTTGAAAACCTGAGTTAAATCTAATAAAATGGTCATGAAACATTTTTCCGTTTTTATTATGGTGCCATACAGCCCACCTTCGCCCTCACAGTCTCACCCCTCATTGGCCTTGACCTCCCCCCATAAATTCGAACACCCCCCCAGATTTCAATTCCTGGAGAAAACACTGAAAAGTTGGCTGGGATCTTAAGTGATATACCTTTTGATATGCTCCAGCCTTTTCTCCTGCAAAAGCAAAGAGTCTGGAGCAGGCACTAACAGCTGACTGCAAGAATACAGCTTGTTACAGTGTCCCTACAAATGAAGGTGCTGAAAGGGAGAAGTGGAGGTGGGGTGTGGGCATGTTCTCCCTTCCTGTAACAAAAGGAAAGCAGGGTTAAGCTCAATTTACCTTCCCAGTTTCTGCAGATAGATACCAGAGGCTGAGGGGAGGATGACACCATCTGCCGCTCCCACACTGGGTATTTTACTGATACGAAAGTGCATTGCCATGGCCAGGGAGAACAGATCACTGCCTGCCCTTACCAGGGAAACTGAGGCAGAAGAGAGCAAGGTTGTGGCTGAGACTCCAGCTGCAAGTTGGGAATCTGAGGCAGCTAGGGAGTTCTGCCAGTCCTGTGACACCCACGTGAGAGAGGGAAAAGCCCAAGCCAAGTGTAAGACAGCTGCCTAGGAGATTGCAGAGGTGGCAGCAGCCATGAGGGAGGGGGAACTTCTCCCCCCAGCCTGTGAAAGGGCACATGCTCCTGTGTGGGGTGGGGGAAGAAACACAGCTCATCTCTGGGTGTGGGACAAAGGACAAATCCAGTGGAGCGGGAGCTTGGGGGCATCCGTTACCTCCCCTCTTTGGGGGAACTGCGGGATGCCACGGGTGTCCCCAGGTCCTGGCCTGCGAGGAGATGGGCAGAAGAAGGGATTTGCCTCTAGCAAAGACGTGCAGATTCTCCATTGCAGAAGTTTGGGATCCTTTAGCTGTTAAAGGACCTGCATGGTTAACAGCAGTGTGGCAGGGGGACAGGCCTGTCCTGACTCTCCCAGTGATCGAGTGGGTGCTCCCCAACCCCCACCAGTGAGAGGGAACCCCAGTGGACAGCCTGGATGACTGGCACACCTTGGACTGAGAGGGCACCATTCCCCTCTATCCCTAGCAGATGAAAGGAAGGAGGGAGTTGCCAATTCAGATCCTAATTTCAGTCCCAGAAACAATTTATGTTTCCAGCACATATTTATAATTGTTCATATATCACCTATACATATGCCGTACAATAATATTAGTGACTAGTGTGTTACCAGTCACATATGGTATCTCACAGAACCCCTTTTAGATACAGATTATGACAACAGCAAATTGGGGTGCATTCAGCTGGTTGGGCCAGCTAGGACTCATGGCTAGATGCCAGGGTGCCCCTTGCCCTCTGGCATTGGGATGCTCGTAGGGTCACAACAGCCCTATTCGAATTGAGTCCCATGGTGCTTAAGGACAGGATTTTCAATAGCTCTCAGTTTGATCTAATTTTCCTTGTTAAAGTTGACATTAGAACTCCCACTGACTTTAATTGGATCAGAGTTAGGTCAGACCAGAGCCCTTTTGAAAATCCCACCCTAAAATAATTATGTCAGTATAACTTTAGTTTTTTTATTAAGAATGAATATATTTGTATTTCATGTTATAGTTAATGAGTGATGCAAAACCTGAACAAGTTCTCTGCCACAGATTTGCTCACACAATTTCAAATTCTCTGAAAGCTCAACTGATGTAGAAAAGTGCCCTGCAGACTCTGACATGTAAACACTTTTGTGCAGAGGATCTGAGGCATCTGAGCAGTTCAGTACGTGTTACACCTGTGCAGACAGTTAATCAGAAATTCATTGATTTCTTGAGCTGCAGACAGTGAGTCACTGCTGACAGAGTTTCTGGCATTTTGCCAGTTCATTCCATTGTCATTAACCAGTTAAAAAAATGATGTGACAGTTTTGGAAATTTCCTTCTATATCCTGGACAAACCTCACTGAATTAAGTTTAAGTATTTTAGGAGTTCATTGTATTCAAAATGTGAATGGTTATGCATTATCGTGGGATTGTATGGAACTTCTTTAGGAGGACGACAGGATTAATGCAATCTCTGGGAAGCACTGTTAGCTTCAATAGACTATGTTGAACAATGTAGAGGACATGGATGATCCTTTGGGACAATATGTGTGAAGTGGAATTCCTAGGAAGTATTTGGGAGGAGGGGATTGCAAACTCCCACCTAAGGACTCAGCCTCTGAAGCTTTGCCCCGAGGGGGGAAAATCATTTGTCTGCTGATCACTGGTTACATGAGGAGAGTTCAAAGACAAACTGTCTATAGGAGTAACTGACTTACTCGTGGGTGTACTTCTTTTGAGATGAAGCTGTTATGAATTTGTCACCACAGAAATACCCCTGGGTGGAGTCTGAAGGACTGTGCACTAAATCACCATCCAGAACCCTTGTTGGAGTTGAAGTGATCTCTGGTAAGCTTATCAGCATGTGTGTAGGTTCTTTTACTTTTTTAATGTTTTCTCTATCATGCTTTTACCTTCAGAATAAATGTGCTCGCTTAGAAAGAACTGTGTGGTACCTTAACTACGGGCTGTTACGCTGTTTTACAGTCTGAGGAGAGAAGTGAAGGAAGCCTGCTTAGGCAATTTGTCTTTTTCTGGAGATATGACAGGATAGTCAGGCAACTGTACAGCCTGGAAATACCCCGGTCAGGAAGGAAAGAGGTGCATGTCTCCACCCAAGAGAGATGAGGGTGGAGAAGACTGGAACCTAGTGTGGGTGCCCTTGCTGGAACATGGAGGGGAAATACAGGTGCAGTTGCCCTGAACTGTGACAATGTGTAATAACATTTTTTTTTGTTTTTCTATTGTAGGGGTTTATTTTATCACCCATCCCTGCAGTATCTGAGGCCTGGATGCACAAAGGGAGTTAGGTGCTGTGACAATGCTGTGTGCTGAGCGTCACAACACCAAACTTTTAGGCAGATATAAAATCACTGCAATTCACAAAGCCTGAGTTAGGTACCTAGGCTCCCTATACAATGAATGGGGAGTGGTAGGGCACCTGAGAATCTGCATCTGAAGAAGTGGTTTTTTACCCACGAAAGCTTATGCCCAAATAAATCTGTTAGTCTTTAAGGTGTCACCGGACTCCTTGTTGTCTTTGTGGATACAGACTAACATGGCTACCCCCCGATACTTGGCACCTGAGAATGTGATTTGCCAAAACCAGCATGCTAGGCAACGAGCCTCCAATAGCAATAGTGAGGTCTCTGGTAGATTTCATGGAGTCTCTGGCACTTCCCCCTTTTTTGGGTTAGTGAGGTTTTTTTGGTGGTTGGTAGGGGTTTAGGAGTGGTCAATTTTTTTAGGCCACCTTAGTTTAAAGATACCCTGTGTGCTAATTTTCAAGAAGGAGAAAGGGCAGAAGTTTAAAAAAAAAAACCCAAAAAACCAAAACCATTCTGAGTTATGAGTGGATTAAAAAATATGTAGACTTTTTTGCAGAAGTCAGAATCAAGTTAGCTTTTCACTGCTTTAAACCTCAAAACAGCTTGATAGATTTCATTCATGCTTCCCCAGAATTCTTTTGTAGTCTGAAACAGAGCACAATTAGTTGCAGGCCACAAGAATGGGGTGGGCATGCTGGCAAAGCTAGAAGGGTGACAGCAATAAAGCTTATCATGGAGGCATGCTTGTGTCTTACGTAGGCTGTGACCTGTGCCTCCAGAATACTGGATATTAGCTTTTAAGCCAGATTAACTCCTTCCTGAAATTGTTCCTTGTACATTTGTAGGTCTGATAGTATCCCTGTGGCCTCACACTTTCCCTCTAGCCCTTCAATCACATTCTTCACATCATTCCAGAAATTGTTCAATTTTTGTATTTCCAGCTGGACATTGGACAAGCACTTGTACAATTCTTTCCGGTGTGAAATGTCCCCTGGTTTACCTGAGGAATAAAATTGAAATGATGTCTGTCTGAATAGCCAATGTTTTTTTTTAAAAGTACTGGAAGTATATTGTGTTTTCTCATTCAGCTGCTCTTTACATGAGAGCAGAACACACAGGATCTTCCAATACCCTCATTAAAAGGCATAGGAACGCAGGAATCATAACCCTGGATAATACCCAGTGGTCCATCTACTCCAGTATGCTGTCTCTGACCCTGGTCAACAAATAGGGCATAATTCTGACTCCTGTTGTGACTTCTTTACATGTCTCTGCCAGCTGTTCTGTTACAGCGTCATTCACTTCTCAATGAAAATGGTAGACTTGAACTGCCCAGTTGCAGGTCATATCGGTGGCCACGCAATGGAAGTGGGACTCGTAGGTGGAGATGGGTCACAAACATTTGGTGAGAAACTGTACGGCTGCTTCGGCGGTACAGGCTCAATTGGTGTTGTCGAATATTGACGAGAAGGAGTGAATGAAGTCCTTAAAGCGGCCCCCCCATAGGGTCACCATCCAAGATAGGTGAGGCCCAGTCTAGGGCTTTTCTGGACAGTGGACTGATAAGCAGCCCACCTTCATCTGGCTGTCTGGGTGCAAAGATGGCCGCATCAGGAACAGCAAGTGGCACTGGTTGATAAACCCTTGGAACTTGTGGTAGTCGCCCTCAAACTACTCAGACAAGGGAATTTTTGGAGCACACTCCAGGGCCACGGCCATGGGTGGGCCTGAGGGTCCTGGAGGGGTCTGCACTTGTGCTCAGGGGGAGGTGTTTTCCAACTGCAGCTCGGCAATTTGATTCTGGAAGCTCTGGAATAGGGATGCTGTCTCTGGGGTCGCAGCACCCAGCTGTTCCATCAAGGCCCTGGGGCCCAGTTCAGTGGAGTCTGTACAAACTGTCAGGAGCTGCTTCCCGGTAGTCAGGCCTAGTGGTTGGACCAGAGGATGAAGCCAGACGTAGGATCGGGACTGGGCTGAGGGTAGAGCTGGAACCGAGATCTGGGGACTGGCTGAGGTCAGAATTGAGATCAGAGTTCGTAGACAAGACAAAATCAGTATCGTAATCAGAAGCCACATACAGGGCAGTGGTTGATGCTGAGTGGTCGGAGACCAGGGTTCAGTGGGGTCAGGAGGAGAAGGCAAAGCTGGAGTGAGTCAGTAACAGGGCTGGAGCAAGGTCAGAGAGGGGCAAGAACAAGGCTGGAACAGGGCTTGGGCAAGACTGGGGCATGATCAGGAGCTGGAACAAAAGCAGGCTGGAGGGTGAGGGGGGCGAGAGAATATGTTACACTGCGAAGCAGAAGGAGTGTTCCCAGTCAGGTTGTTGCACAGACTGGCCTGCAGCTCTGGTGGGGTTGGGGAAACAGCTGAGCCTAAGGGGGCATCTGACCCAGGATCCGCTCAGGGATAGGCTGCTGCTGAGGCCTGAATCACTGCAGGCTGTGTGGGAAGGGGAAGTATGTGCAGCTGAGATAGTTCCTCATGTCCAAGTGTATGAGAAACTGTGGGGGGAGGGGGCAGGAGCTGATCCAGCAGCCCTGGTTTGGCCGTGGATTTGCCTCACAATCCCTAACAAAAACTGCCATTTTTCTGTTCTGAGTTAAGCTGTATCAGAGCAAAGGACACTGGTCGCCCGTTGACTGGGTCCAGCGACCACAGAATTCTGGGCTTCCCCAATCACAAAGCAATTGCAGATGAACTGAAATTAATGGAACAGAAAATTTCCTTCCCCTTAGGTTGAAAGTTTAAGGAGAATCCAATACTTTTGAAATACTGCTATAAAGCTCCAACACATAGCTGAGGCTATGATTTTGTTGGGGAAATCGCAAATTTTAACACTAAACCTTTTCATAGTTGCTGCAAATTTGAGTGATGTTTCGAGCCTGTGCAAAGGTCACAATGCCACTCACTCAAATTTGGGCTTTAAGTTTTGCACCAGTGTGGCTATGCAATCCAGCTTTGCCTGCCCTTTCCCCACATAGCATTCCTTTAGGTTTCCTCATGGCTCGTTGCTGCTGTTTTTTTAGGGTAAGAAATGTGTCTCGGGTACTAACAAACAAAAGTTGTTGTTAGTTTTGATGTATGTCTATAAAATATCACTCAGGATGTAACGACAAGCATTGTAGTTATAGTATAGTGTATTTCCTCGCAGTCAGAAGCGACCAATCTTGCAGTTTTGTCCCAGTATATGTACACTGAAGGCACACTGGATTTTAAGAACATTTTCTTTGTAACTACTGCCTTACAAATACTAAAATAGAGGTTTCCCTAATAGTCCGCTGCTGTTTTTATTTTATTTATAACTTAATATACAGTTCATACCTTAAATTCTGAAAGTGTTACAGCTTTACCTTATATAACGATGCTGCCTTTGTTGGGACACAACTGAGAGTACCCATTCAGGACAAACTGCTTAGAGCAGGGCAGTTACAGCCCAAAGCTGGAGTTCCTTTACAATTAAGGCAAACCAAACCAGCCAAACAGAGAGGACTTTGGTCTCACCCCACTGGCTAACCACAAGACACACAAGCAATTCCCTTAGACACTCCAGTTTCCCAGTATCACCACCAGTGCCACTCGTTATGGGGATGAATGGTTATGAAACCAATACCCCGGTAAAAGACAAAAAGGTTCTCTCGATGCTAAAGGACCAAGACCCAGGTCAATACACAAATCAGATCTTACCTACAAATCACGCTGTTGCCAGTCCTTTAGAATCTAAAGGTTTATTCATAAAAAGAAAGAAATATAGATGAGAGCTAAAATTGGTTAAATGGAATCAATTGCATACAGTAATGGCAAAGTTCTTGGTTCAGGCTTGTAGCAGTGATGGAATAAACTGCAGGTTCAAATCAAGTCTCTGGAGTACATCCACAGCTTGGATGGGTCATTCAGTCCTTTGTTCAGAGCTTCAGTTTGTAGCAAGGTTCCTCCAGAGGTCAGAAGCAGGATTGAGGATCAGATGGAGGAGATGCAGCAGCCTTTTATATTCTCTTGCCATGTGGCCTCTGCTTTCTTTGTTCCAAAGACAAGCTATCCAGCTCATGGCATGGAAAAACCTTAGAGTTTTGTCCATAGGCATGTCCCTGCATGCCTTTCTGAGTCACAAAGTGTATCTGCCTTCTCTTAACGGTCAGTTGTGTAGCTGATGGTCCTCAATGGGCCATCAAGCAGGTTAGGCAGTGCTGACGCCAAATTGTCTGGGGTTTCACCCAGAAGCATAGCACAAGTTTGAAATACAGACAGTATACAGACAATACCCATAACTCTAAATACAAAAATGATACCTACATACAGATAGCATAGGGTGACCAGATGAAATGGACAAAATATCGGGACACATGGAGGAAGCAAAAAAAAAAAAATCTGGAGCCCGAGTTGCTGAAGCAAAAAAAAAACAAAGCCAAAGCCACAATATCGGGACAAATGGCGTCCTGACCAATGCATGGGACAAAGAACTAAAAGTCGGGACAGTCCCGATTTTATTGGAACGTCTGGTCACCCTAAGATAGCATAATTATAACCAGCAAATCATAACCTTTTCAGAGACACCTTACTGGACCTTCTTTGTAGAAGATTTGGTGCCTCTATAGGACCTTGATTGCAACAATGTTCTATACGGTCACAGTTCATATTATTAACGTCACACTTTAACAAAAAGGTTTGTGAAAAAAGAAGTAAAACTTTTATCAGCTCTTTTTGCTTAAAATAGTTTAAAGTAGGCCTGCATTTAGTGTATTAACCAAGTTTACATGGTTAAATTTCCTTTAAATTCATAGATTCCTAGGTCAGACGGGACCACTGAGATAATCTAGTCTGATTTCCTGTGTAACACCAGGCTATAGAACTCCCCCAAAATGATTTCTACAGCAGAGCTTTTAGACAGATTTCCAATCTTGGTTTGGAAAGTGCCAGTGATGGAGAATCCACCACAACCTTTGTTGCAATGGTAAATTACTCTCATTGTTAAAAATTTACCCCATATTTCCAGTCTGAATTTGTCTAGCTTCAACTTCCAGCCATTGGATCATCTTATCCCTTTCTCTGCTAAACCGAAGAGCCCATTATCAAATATTTGTTCCCCATGAAAGTACTTATACATGGTAAGTTAGGCTCTGTGTGTGTGTGTGTGTGTGTGTGTGATATAAAATAATGCTGAACACTGAGGATGAATGTGTGTGCGCGCCTTATGTATAAAACCAGTTTGAATGTATGCTTAGGGTAGTTTGTCTATACAAGATGGCTTGAATGTATGCTTAATTGTTTTGGGAAGGAGAAGCGATGGGTGGACCTTGGTGCTGTGTACTTGTGTGTGTTGAGGGGGGAAAAGCAGTTGCCTTGTCCCTGATAAAAAAGTGTAGTCCACTGTTGTCATAAATATAAAGGGAAGGGTAACAACCTTTTATGTTTGCAGTAATATAAAAGCCCTACTGGCCAGAGATACAGAATCTCTTATGTGTAAGGGGTTAGTTCAATCAGTTCAATTAACCTAGTTGGCACCTGACCAGAAGGACCAATGGGGAAAGAAGATACTTTCAAATCTTGGGCGGGGTGGAAGGCTTTGTTGGTGTGTTCTCTGGGGAAAGCAGAGAAGCATCAGGTCAAAAAACTCCTTCTCCTATAAACCATCCTGTACAAGTCATTGATATTACAAAAAGAGTAAGTAAATAAGGCAAGGCGCGTTAGATTACATTTTGCTTTCAATTTGTGAATTTTCCTTTTGCTAGAGGGAGGTTTATTCCCCCCCTCTCTTTTTTTTAACTTTAAAGATTTGCCTAGAGGGGAATCCTCTGCATTTTGAATCTGATTACCCTGTAAAGTATTTACCATCCTGATTTTACAGTGATTCTTTTATCTTTTCTTTAAATAAAATTCTTTTAAGGACCTGATTGATTTTTCATTGTTCTTACGATCCAAGGGTTTGGGTCTGTGTTCACCTGTACCAATTGGTGAGGATATTATTCTCAAGCCTTCCCCAGGAAAGGGGGTGTAGGGCTTTGGGGAATAGGACTCCAAGTGGTTCTTTCCCTGGTTCTTTGTGTAAATCACTTGGTGGTGGCAGCATACTGTTCAAGGACAAGGCAAAATTTGTGCCTTGGGAAAGTTTTTAACCTAAGCTGGTAAAAATAAGCTTAGGGGGTCTTTAATGCAGGTCCCCACATCTGTACCCCAGAGTTCAGAGTGGAGAAGGAACCCTGACAAATACAGGCCCAGATTTCGGCCCAGAAGCATGAACTGGCTGTTATGGAGTTAAAAAGATTGAACCCTTCAGCAGCTGGCTTCACTTCCCCAAAAATCCACAAATGGGAGTGACTATGTCCACAGTATGATGAATCCAGTGATATTGCTGAATATTTCATCACCTTTGAGAGACTGTGCATCCTCCATGTAATTCCTGAAGATCACAAGATGACCACATTGGTAGCAAAATTGACTGGAAGAGCTGTGGACATATTCAACAAGATGCCTATGGAGGATGCTTCTGACTATGGTTTAAATTTAAGGATTTGGTTTTGAAACAATTTCAAATTACACCTGAAACTTACAGTGTAAAATTTAGAGCCTTTAAGAGGGGGGCTGGACTAAGTAATGTGGCTTATGTAAACCAGATGACCCATTTATCTGTTAGATAAATGGGTCAAAGGAAGGGCTGTGACTAGCGCTGAAGGAATGTGTGATTTGGTTGTACAGGAGCAGTTCCTGACTATGACCAATGATGATCTAAAACAGTGTTTATGGGATAAGAAAATGGACTCAGCAGAAAGTTTTGCTTCTTATGCTGATCAATACGAGCAGTCCCAGACCGTCAGAGAGGTGGGGCAAATCGGAACAAAGCAGATGGAAGTAGCAGAGAGGAACAACCCTGGTCACAGTTTGGGCGGATACCAGAAGGGACACCCTGAGACCACACCATACCACCAGCCACAGCCCAAGGCCCAACCTACACCCCAAGGAAAACCCCAGACACCTTATTGTCCCACCACACCATTCTCCAGCAACCCACCTTGCCCCAGTGACCAGCCAGCTGGGCGATGTTTTAAATGTAATGAGCTGGGGCATGTAAAGGCCAGCTGTCCCAAGAACCCAACAGATTACAGTTCATTGAACCAGGGCCACACCAAAGGTCCTCAGGCCCAGATGACTCCCAGATACCTTCAGAGCAAAGGGAAACTGTGAGCATGGGCGGGAAGAAGGATATCGCATGGAGGGACACTGGAGCACAGGTGTCAGCTATTCACCAATCCTTAGTGGACCCGAAATTCATCAACCCAGAGGTCCAAGTGATGATTCAACCCTTCAAGTGAAACTCTTTTGACTTGCCTACAGCCAAGTTGCCTGTCCAGTACAATGGCTGCTCAGGAATGTGGACTTTTTCAGTCTATGATGATTATCCCATTCCCATGCTGCTGCGAGAAGATTTGGCCAATCATATGAAGCTAGCCAAGAGGGTGGAAATGGTCACCTGCAGGCAAGCTAAGCAAGCCTTCAGACCTAGCTCTGTTCCAAAGCCTTCTACAAGGGCCCAGTCTGTGTTACCAGAGCCCCAGACTGAGGTGGTGGAACCGGAACCCATGCCTACGTCTGCAACAGCAATAGTGGATCCAGTCGTAGAGATACAGCCAGAGCCAGTCCCAGAACTGGTACTGGCAGAGCAACCAGCACCAGAACCACTGCCAGCACTGAGTACAGCACTTGCAACCCCACCTGCAACTCCAAACACCAGAGGGTGCCACCGAGCGCCACCGAGCCTGCACTGGCAGCAGCAGCTAAACCTGCACAAGAGGCTCAGCCGGAGCCTGAAACACAACATAGTGCACCAGCGGAGAGCGGTTCACAGTCAACGGAAACAGCCCCATCCCCTGCATCACTTCCAGAGGGACCAAGCCCAGGTCCACAATCCAGTGAGGAACTGATGTCTCCAGCATCCAGGGAACATTCCAGGACGAGCAGGAAGCAGATGAAAGCCTCCAGGGAGCTTGGAGAGCAGCATGGAGCAACCCACCGCCTCTCAGCTCTTCTAATCGATCCTGGTTTGTGGTAGAAAGAGGACTTTTATACAAGGAAACTCTTTCTGGTGGGCACCAGGAAGACTGGCATCCTCAGAGACAGTTGGTAGTTCCGACTAAGTATCGGGTAAAGCTCTTGAGCTTAGCCCACAATCATCCTAGTGGCCATGCTGGGGTAAACAGGACCTGTGGTGGGGCAGTGCCTGACCCCCCTGAGAAGAAGGGCTGAACCAGGCCAGAGAGGCTGCGCAGACCCGCAGCCAATTCGAGAAGGCCTGGGCAGGGGGAGAGGCAGCCAATCAGGGCCGGCAAAAGTCCTATATAAAGGATGCCTAGCAAAGAGCAGGGCAGTCTCTCCCTGACTGGCAAGAGAGGAGGACTGGCTCTTGAGCGGAAAGGGAGCATCTTGGACAGAGCAGTGCTGGAGAAGGGCAGAAGGAGCTGGGGAGCTCTGGCCAAGGCTGCAGGCCTTGCAACAAAGGGCTGAGCAGGTGTACAGGGCTGAAGGGGAAGCGGCCCAAGGACAATAGTTTGACAAGGGGAGAGAAGGAGGGCAGAGAGGCTGCTGCTGGAGGGTCCCTCGGTCGGGACCCAGAGTAGCGGGTAGGCCCGGGTCCCCCCCCTTCTCCCTTGTACTACACCTGGCTGAGGAGGAGAGTGGCCTGATACAGGCTGTGGCTGGCCCCTGCGACAAAGGGGCTAGACTTTGAGGCTGCAGTCAGCCACTAGAGCTGGTGTAGATAGACCACTAACAACACCAAACCCCCAGAAGGGGGTGAGACCGGAGCAGTGGGCACTGCTGGAGGGCAGTGTCCTGAAGAGGATGCCGCTGAGCGGGGAGCAACGCGGGTCCCCAAAGCAGCAGAGCAGACGACGGGCAGGGCACCATGCGCAAAAGGTGCTCCATAACTGGACAGAGCCAATTCCAAGAGCAACCAGCAGATGGCGCCAGTGGTGGTGAGTCCTGACCCCGGCACAGGACCAAAGACCTTTTGGGAAGTCCTTCCACTGGGAGGGAATGGGCAAGGATGTTTCTACTCATGTCTGGTCTTGTGAGATGTGCCAAAAAGAGTGGGGAAAACCCCAAGACCAGGTCAAAGGCCCTCTCCAGCCACTCCCCATAATCTGAGGTTCCATTTCATCAAGTAGCTGTGGATATTCTGGGTCCTTTCCCGAAAAAGACACCCAGAGGAAAGCAGTACAGACTGACTTTCATGGATTTTTGCCACCCAATGTCCAGAAGCAGTAGTTCTAAGCAACACTGGGGCTAAAAGTGTGTGCCAGGTATTGGCAGACATTTTTGCCAGGGCAGGTTGGACCTCCGACATCCTTATGGATTCAGGAACTAATTTCCTGGCAAGAACCATGAAAAGCCTTTGGGGAAGCTCATGGGGTGAACCACTTGGTTGCCACCCCTTACCAACAACAAATGGCCTGGTGGAAAAGTTTAATGGAACTTTGGGGGCCATGATACATAAATTCATAAATCAGCACTCCAACGATTGGGACCTAGTGTTGCAGCAGTTGCTCTTTGCCTACAGAGCTGTACCACATCCCAGTTTAGGGTTTTCACCAGTTCAACTTGTGTATGGCCATGAGGTTAAGGGGGCACTGCCATTGGTGAAGCAGCAATGGGAGGGTTTTACGCCTTCTCGAGGAACTAACATTCTGGATTTACAAAACACCCTCTGAAACTCTTTAGCCCTTCCTAGAGAAAACCTAAAAGATGCTCAGGAAGAGCAAAAGGCCTGGTATGATAAACATGCCAGAGAGAGTGGCCCTTCAAAGTAGGGGACCAGGTCATGGACTTGAAGGCACTCCAGGCCCATAAGATGGAAGTATTGTGGAAAGGGCCATTTATGGTCCAAGAGCACCTGGGAGCAGTTAACTATCTCATAGCATCCCCCACCTCACAACTAAAACCTAAAGTGAACCATGTTGATTCTCTAAAGCCCTTTTATTCCAGAGAATTAAAGGTTTGTCAGTTTACAGCCCAGGGAGGAGATGACGCTGAGTGGCCTGAAGGTGTACCATGAAGGAAAAAGTGACGGTGGCGTGGAAGAGGTGAACCTCTCAGTGACCCTCGGACATATGCAGCGACAGCAGATCTATGAGCTGTGCACTAGCTTCGTGCTGATGTGCCCAGGATGGACCAAACGGGCCTACCACTCCATTGACACAGGTAATGCTCTCCCAGTTATAGCCCAACCTTATCGGGTGGCTCCTCAAGCCAAAACCACTATAGAATGGGAGGGATAGCTCAGTGGTTTGAGCATTGGCCTGCTAAACCCAGGGTTGAGAGTTCAATCCTTGACAGGGCCATTTACGGATCTGGGGTAAAAATTGGGGATTGGTCCCCCTTTGAGCAGGGGGTTGGGCTAGATGACCTCCTGAGGTCCCTGCCAATCCTGAGAATCTATGAAAGAACAACCATAAGTTTAGGGCAGTAGGGATAGCTCAGTGGTTTGAGCTTTGGCCTGCTAAACGCAGGGTTGTGAGTTCAATCCTTGAGGGGGCCATTTAGGGATCTGGGGCAAAAATTGGGGATTGGTCCTGCTTTGAGCAGGGGGTTGGACTAGATGACCTCCTGAGGTCCCTTCCAACCCTGATATTCTATGATCCAGGACATGCTACAGATGGGTATAATCCACTCCTCTAACAGTGCATGGGAATCTCCAGTGGTTCTTGTTCCCAAACCAGATGGGGAAATACGCTTTTGCGTGGACTACTGTAAGCTAAATGCTGTGACTCACCCAGACAACTATCCAATGCCACGCACAGATGAACTATTGGAGAAACTGGGATGGGCCCAGTTCATCTCTACCTAAGACTTAACCAAGGGGTACTGCCAAGTACAGCTAGATGAATCCACCAAGGAAAGGTCAGCCTTCATCACCCATGTAGGGCTGTATGAATTTAATGTGCTTCCTTTCGGGCTGCGAAATGCGCTTGCCACCTTCCAGAAACTTGTAGATAGGCAACTGCAGATTCTCCCAATCCCGTTAGGAGACTATCTTGAGGATGTGGCCATATTTTCTGATTCATGGTCAGAACAACTGGAGCATCTCCGGAAAGTCTTTGAGCTCATGAGGGAGGCAGGGTTAACTGTTAAGGCTAAAATGTGTCAGATAGGCCTAAACAGAGTGACTTCCTTGACCCACCTGATGTCCAAGGTAACTATCAACCCCCTACAGGCCAAAGTGGCTATCCCAAAGTGGCCTGTCCCAAAGTCAAAGAAACAGATCCAATCCTCCTTAGGCTTCACCGCATATTACAAGCGATTTGTACTGCTCTATAGCCAAATTGCTGCCCCACTGACAGATCTGACTAAAAAGAAACCACCAAATGCAGCTCAGTGGACTGAAAAGTATCAGAAGGCCTTTAACCAGCTTAAAGCGACACTCACGTCTGACCCTGTGCTAAGGGCCCCAGACTTTGACAAACCTTTCCTAGGAACCACAGATGCATCCGAGCGTGGTTTTAATGCAGGAAGGACCGGATCAAGAATTCCATCCTGTCATGTTTCTCAGCAAAAAACTGTCAGAGGGAAAGGCACTGGTCAGTCACCGAAAAGGAACGTTAGGTCATTGTGTATGCTCTGGAAAAGCTACGCCCATACATTTAAAAATGGTGTTTCCACCTGCTCTTCATTGGGATCACCTGAGCATATCTGAGGGCATGTTTACACTACAGCATGACAACTACACAACTGTGGTGCTGCAGCTACACTACTGTAGCACTGTCTTGTAAATACGTCCTACACAGATGGAGTTTTCTGTCTATGTAGACAATCCACCTCTCCGAGAGGCGGTAGCTGGGTGGATGGAAGAATCCTTCCTGGCTGCATCTACACTGCAGGGTCTGGTCGGCCTAACTACATTGCACAGGGCATGAAATTTTGCACTGTCCTGAGTGATGAAGCTAGATTGACCTAAGTTTTAAGTGTAGACCTGGTCTGAGTTTAATTCCGCACCTACTGTCCGGATCTCTCCAAAGCAGTGACAGAGTTAGTCAGTGACCATCCAGCCTTCATACAGCAGAGTATTATTTATTCAGAACAAAACCATTACAGAGATAACGTATCATAAAACAGTAAAAAGTTCACACCCATGCTTACCACGCAATACCTGTTTCCCACATAGGACCCTGGTAGGCTTCAAAGTAATTCAGGTTCTCTCTCAGGACCTGGTTCTGTTTGGGTCACAATCTCATGTCAGTTTTTGGATGAGGTCAGAGCAACCCCTCCCCCCTCCTCAGTCAGTGGGTCATTAGATCATTTTCAGTTTTTTGTTTGCTAGTCTCTTGAACCAGGGTTTTCACATAGGTCACCAGTCTCAATCCAGCTCAATTTGGAGACTTCAAGGCCAGATGGGACCGGTCTGCGTGGGCAGAACTAGCCTGTCCTGCTGAGACCTCACTGTTGTCACTTGTGTTGGGCTTTGATCTAGCTAGCTCAAAGCGAGCTGAGGTCTGTTTACACATACTGCAATCATTGGGGCGGGGCGGGGGGGGGGTGTCAAGATTGGCAGGTGAAAACTGTTTGAGACCATGGCAGGGAGAGAGAGAGACACACACACAGTGTAACAGGAAGCAGCAAGGAAGAGCTGGCAGGAGTTGCTTGGCAGAGAGCTGAGGTTAGAAGGAGAACAGTAACTATGAACTGCTGGTGAGGAGCTTGGAGGAAGGCTGTTGGTTAGAGGAGACCGAAGCTAGGGACCCCTGACAAGTGGAAGCCTCAGGCAGTGTGCCCTAGGAAAAGGGGAAGATCTGGCCCAATCAGGGGAAGTTGAGCCCAGAAATTGAGGGTTTTTGCAGGAGGGTGGATTCTCCTGAGTGGGAAGGGGTAGGTGTGACGGGCAGGTTGGCCTGGAGGAATGGAGTGCTGGAAGAGAGGGAGCCCTCAGGGTGAAGACCTGCGCAAAAGGCTGTGGGAAGACTGGGCACTGTCAGGCAAAGAGACCTGGAAAGGGGGACCCTGGATCGGGGCAAAAGGAAGTGGGAATAAAGTGTTCCCAGGTGGTGACTTGCTGGTAGTGTCCCTGGAGAGGAAGATGGAAAAACCCACTGTATGTTTGTTTAATATGGACCCAAACGAGCCACTCTTTCCTGTAGTGACCCCATGCAACAATTATGTGATTGTGATGAAGGCCTTTTAGTGTTTGCGGTCCCAGATTAGATTAGAGCACCTCACTGCATTAATAAATAACACCACAGCTGCCAGGTAAACAAATCTGATTATCCTTGTTTTACAGATAGGAAACAACCTTTCTGTGCCTGAGTGACTTGCCCCAAGACCACACAATGTATGGGTGAAAGGGCCAGGGAGTGAGCTCATGACTCCTAATCTGTGCCCCAACAAGACAGCCCTTCCTTGGCCCCCTCTTCCCTTCCCCGAACCCAAAACACACACTCGCTAAAATGTCCTGTTCCTGGAAGGCTTTTATTCTGTGGAACTTACAGTCCATTTCTTCTTACCTTTCAGGTCCATGTTGGCAATGAGGAGTTCTTGCACTTGTGAGTGTTCAAAAGCCTTCCTCATGAGAACAAACCTCTGAGCCTCTCCAGTTATCAGAGCAGCAAGACTAAGCATGATGAGCTGACTGATTTTTAGAGGCTCTTCCAAAGCCTCTAAATTTTTTTTAATAGGCTACAAAGTGATGTTTCCTGTACCAATGAATAGAATGAAAGTGCATTTAAAAAATCTTGTCTGAAAAATCAATTCCTTTTCTAGAGTTCCCTCCCTCCTCAGTATCCCAAACAAGGGAACTGGTTCTTCTCTCACTTACACTAGTGTAAAACAGGCATAGTTCCATTGAAGTCAATGGTTTTACGCCAGCGTAAATTCCATGTAAGTGACTAGAGAATCATGCCCATAGAATCTGTTGTGAGCTAGAAGAAAAGGGAGTGTAACCAGTACAACTGTGACATAGAGCAGTATAAGAATTAGAATTTCTTCTAGCCCTGTTACAGAATGGCAATGTTACTCAAATTGTAAAGAACAAACCCATGTTATTGTTAGTGAACTAAAGATGGAGGTTTACAACACTGGAGCAAACTTGAAAAAGTGAAAAGAAATAGGATCATACTCATTTGAAAAAGAAGCACTTCCTAGGCGATCAAATCTATCCCCCTGCAAGGATATGATATAGTTCCCAATAGAGGACACATCAGATATGACAGTGCTTCTTCACCAAAAGTCCTTGTAAGGCATTAAAACCACATAGGCACTTCTAAGCATATAATATTTCTACAGAAGGGTGTATTTAGCAGGAGTTTCACTCTGTTCTCTTAGCTGTTGAAGATGTATGATTGTTTTATTTGTAAGGGCCATCTTCCTCACAACCCCAAGAAAGGGCAATCTCCCTGACAGACCAGCTGCCATTGAAGTGCAGATTAAAAGTGCTATATAAGAGCTAAGTATCATTATTCATTAATTGGTTGAACAAAGGTTATGCTATATTTGTAGCAAGCTAGCTCAATCAGAGCTCGCCCGGGCCGGGTATGTTTCTTCATGTTGGGAATTGCACCTCCAGCTTGAAGTGTAGACATCAATAGGAATAATCATAAGATTCCCCTGAGACACAGGTAAGGAGAAGCCGAACACCTGAGGGAGGGGTGCATTCAGAGAGACCAGAAAGGCAACAGAGGTGCAACATGACAGTACCTAAGTATGGAGTTAGGAGCCGAATTTTAGGTAGTCACTTTTGAAAGCTTTGACCCCAGCAAATAGCAACTATGGTAAAAATAAGTTTTTGAAGGACATATAAGAGGAGATTTTTCAAAGAACAAATGACAGTTAGGAATCTAACTCTCATTGAAACTTTCTCCCAAGAGTTTGAAAGATTTTTCGTATGGAAAAGGGCTGTAAGGGGGTGTGCTTCTTTAGCTGCTATGAGTTGATGTGGCACAGAGTGAAATGGATTCAGTGGAAATGGAGTGAAAGGTGTTCTAAAATATCTGGATAGTCAGAGAATTCAGTTGACTATGAGAGAAAGCAGGAGGCTCTGTGAAGCTCTCATCAGGAGCAGGGAAAGGTTGAGATTTAATACTGTGGATTTAATGGGCTAGAAAACCCTGGGATATATAGGGTACAGTGCATTGTTGGAATACAAACTTCATTTCAGTATCCATCCAGCAGAAATGGTGCTGCCAAGATCCAGAGCATATTGGGGTGAGGAGAAGGAACTTACTGACTGAGAGGACACTTTTTAACCCTGATTACAAAGGAGGATTCAGAAATTCCTGAGATTTGTAATAATAGCACTTCATTTCCACACCTGTCTCTAACACATCCATTTAAGTGGCTGCTGATAACTATTTCCTGGAATTTGCTGAAGAGCAGTGCCTAACATTTCCTAGAAACTTGTCTTCTCATCTTGCCCACGGCCAGACTGGGATGCATATGCACTAACTATGTTTAGCAAGCCACATTCAAAAGCCAGCTTGGCTACTCTTAAGCTGATTCTATTTACTGTCAGCCTCTCTTTCCTTTATTTTACTCTCAAGGGCTATGCCTACTCCATGTCTTGAGTTGGAGCCCCCACAGTATTTTGTATTCTTTGCCAATTTCTTTGGCCTTTTCCCCTTTCTGTTTTGTTCCCTGGATGTATGCTCTTTGTGCCTTCCTCCTCTTCAGTGTCTCTGCTGGGTCCAAGCTACAGCCAGTTAGTGTGCCGACATTCCAACTTGCCTGCCTGATCTTAGTTTTCTGGGGTAGCTTCTTTAGCTGCACACGTCCAAAGCTGTACCATAGCCCTGGCCAGCTTTCCACCACACTGGGGTGGGGCACTGTGCATCGTTTCTAGAATACCCCTCATTTTCTTGATTCATTTCAGGACTCAGTGTCAATTTATGCAAATTTTTACAACCAGCTGCACAACCTGATGCCAACCTTCAACTGGGCTTGGAATTGGTTCTGGCAGAGGAAAAGTATTCACATGAAATTCAGGGATCTGGAAAAAGCCTCTGACTGAGTTCCAGGGGAAGTCCTCTGGTGGTGCATGAGGGGGAAGATTGTGCAGAACTTGGTGCAGTTTATTGGAGCCATATATGTCGGTGCAACACCAACAGTCAGAACTTCTGGTGCTGAAGCACATGAACTATCATTAAAGGTTGGAGTGCAAAAGGGATCAACATAGAGCCCTTGTTTATCCTGGTCCTAGATACCGTCACAAGAAACATACAGAAGGAGGCACCTTGCTGCATGTGGTTTGAAAATGAAATTCTGTGCCGTGAGGAGAGGATCTTGATAAATGGAGAGATGTGTTGGGAAACATGAGCTCAAAATAAGCAGAGGAAAAACAGGGCAGGGTATGTAATTTCAGTAATGTGAACACTGACGAATTCTCCCTGAAACTAGATTGGCAGACAGGACTGAAAATGCAAAGTTTCAAGTATCTGGGTATCCGAATCTGGGTTAGTGAAGGAGAATAGTAGAGCTAGGATAAGAAATGCCTGGCTCTAATGGAAAGAGATAAGCGGTGCAGAATGTGACAGGAAGAAACCAATAAGATTCATAGGGAAAGTCTACAAAACGGTGGTCCTTCCATTTTTAATGTATGGCACTCAGTACTGGGCAACAATGAGCAAATGATCCGGAGAAATTGAAATGCTCAGATGGACAAGTGGCATAAGCAAGAAAGACTAGATGGAGAATGTGTGTGTTACAGACAAAAAAAAATGAGGGAGTGGAGGCTCAGATGGTTTGGTCATGTAGAATATTAGGGTTGGAAGGGACTTCAGGAGATCATCTAGTCCAACCCCCTGCTCAAAGCAGGACCAAGCCCCAATTTTTGCCCCAGATCCCTAAATGGCCCCCTCAAGGATTGAACTCACAACCCTGGGTTTAGTAGGCCAATGCTCAAACCACTGAGCTATCCCTCACCGCAAAACTAATTTCAGAGAAGGACAAAATGCGTCCTTGCATTGGCCGAGAATCAAATCCAGGCCAACTGCTTGGAAGGCAGCTATGCTCACCACTGTACAACCAATGCATCTCTACAGACCAGTCCTGACAACTATATGGGTAAAACAGTCCAACAGATTAAGATTGATGGGGAAAAAGACAGAGGCTGACCCAACAAGAAGTGATGAGTTGTTGTGTCATAAATATAAAGGGAAGGGTAAACCCCTTTGAAATCCCTCCTGGCCAGGGGAAAGCTCCTCTCACCTGTAAAGGGTTAAGAAGCTAAAGGTAACCTCGCTGGCACCTGACCAAAATGACCAATGAGGAGACAAGATACTTTCAAAAGCTGGGAGGAGGGAGAGAAACAAAGGGTCTGTGTCTGTCTGTATGCTGGGTCTTGGCCGGGGATAGACCAGGAATGGAGTCTTAGAACTTTTAGTAAGTAATCTAGCTAGGTATGCGTTAGATTATGATTTCTTTAAATGGCTGAGAAAAGAATTGTGCTGAATAGAATAACTAATTCTGTCTGTGTATCTTTTTTGTAACTTAAGGTTTTGCCTAGAGGGGTTCTCTATGTTTTTGAATCTAATTACCCTGTAAGATATCTACCATCCTGATTTTACAGGGGGGATTTCTTTATTTCTATTTACTTCTATTTTTATTAAAAGTCTTCTTGTAAGAAAACTGAATGCTTTTTCATTGTTCTCAGATCCAAGGGTTTGGGTCTGTGGTCACCTATGCAAATTGGTGAGGCTTTTTATCCAACATTTCCCAGGAAAGGGGGGTGCAAGTGTTGGGAGGATTGTTCATTGTTCTTAAGATCCAAGGGTCTGGGTCTGTAGTCACCTAGGCAAATTGGTGAGGCTTTTTACCAAACCTTGTCCAGGAAGTGGGGTGCAAGGTTTTGGGAAGTATTTTGGGGGGAAAGACGCGTCCAAACAGCTCTTCCCCAGTAACCAGTATTAGTTTGGTGGTGGTAGCGGCAAGGACAAAGGGTGGAATATTTTGTACCTTGGGGAAGTTTTGACCTAAGCTGGTAAAGATAAGCTTAGGAGGTTTTTCATGCAGGTCCCCACATCTGTACCCTAGAGTTCAGAGTGGGGGAGGAACCTTGACATGTTGTCATAAAGGAAGGCATGTTAGCATGTAGTGCGATTGAGGAGATGGCACTTTTGAGGAAGAGGACTTGTAGAGTGGACCCCATTTGATGGGATTAACAGAAGGAAGAAAAAGAAGAGCCCTTCTTAGTTTGTTGGTGTAATGAGATTTCAGAATAAGGTGGAACTAATTTGTGGCTCAAATTCTGAAGTACGGAATGTTCTGTATTCTAACAGGAACCCAAGGAAGCTGGGTCACCCGTTCTGCAGACCTTTTTCAGAAAATAGTAAAAGAATGCAGGCCATATATTACATTGTTATGTGTGTATTATACTCTGTACTGTCTATATTGCTAAAGCGGGAAAATTATATTCATATGATCTTGGCCTCCATGCATTGTAAAACAAAGTATTCAATGCTAAAGAAATATTGTTATATATACAACACAAATTCTAGTACACGACTGGCTCACTTGTCACGTGACTGTTTTCAGCTAAAATTTGAAATTGGTGAATAATGCTCACTAATCATATCTCACATGAGAATGTCACCAATTTGGCTGCAGCTGACATCGGAAAAAATGATCACTGCTGAGCTATTCAGGAAGAAGAGATTAATTGTCATGTGGTGTCTGTTTGGCTGTACTTTGAGTGGCCCATCATACTACTTTTTCTGTATACTTATCTTGATCTCTGTTGTACGTTAGGTTAATATGTATTGAAAAGTTGGTATTAAAGTGTCCCTTTGTGCTGATGTAATATAAACAATATGACATATTAAGGGAATCAGAGAAATTCTGGAAACAGACATAGAAAGCAACATATGCAGAAATCCATATGTACCAACCACAATGTTAGTTAATGTTATCTCCTGCAAAAGCCGTTTCCTACCTCATATCAAGATTATGGAAAATAAGTAACTATGACTCAAATGAACTACTTCCTCAGGACTCCCCTAATCTGGGAAATACTCCCCAGGCACTCTCAGGTAAACCTGGTTAATATCAGTGTCAAAAGTGTTATGGGGAATTCACAATACTCTGGATGCAGAGAAAGAAATGATTCCAGGATCAATGTTTCTACAAAGTAGCATACTCCATACCTGCCCTTGCACACTCAATGCTTTGTAAAAATCTGGGGTGGTGATGTCAAGAAAAATTACTATAAAAATGATGCATGAAATATGGTGTGACGATCAGCTGCTATGGATTTAACCAAGTGATGGTGGTAAACAATGATTTTGTACATTTTGAATTTAAGGTGCTACCCTTCTAATTAATGCAAGAGCCATATTCCAGAGGCTGGTTAATCAGATATTACAGGAGTTCCAGGACTTTGCTATCAGCTACGTTGATATCACATCACTATATTTAGCCACATCAGGGAGGAGCACAAAGCACAAGTGGGGAAGGTATTGAGAAGCCTCAGGGAGGCAGGTCTTACACTCAAGATGTCAAAGTGTAGGCTGGTGCAGCAAAGATCACTTGCCTGGGTCTTTGGGTGGGCAGAGGCATACATACCTAGCAGATGTGTTACCTAGCAAAATGACAGGTTTCAGAGTAACAGCCGTGTTAGTCTGTATTCGCAAAAAGAAAAGGAGTACTTGTGGCACCTTAGAGACTAACCAGTTTATTTGAGCATAAGCTTTCGTGAGCTACAGCTCACTTCATCTCACAAAAGCTCATGCTCAAATAAATTGGTTAGTCTCTAAGGTGCCACAAGTACTCCTTTTCTTTTTACCTAGCAAAAGTGATAAGTAAACTGAGTAAGTCGCAAGTTGCAAAGCTCAAACTCCGCTTTCTAGAAGTCTGTGAAGGTGTCATCTGATCCTGAAGATTTCCTGCATCTGCTATTCCATTTCAACCATACAGTCAAGGCTGAGATGGCCTGGTCCACCCTACTTTGAAAGTAATTGCTCATGTGGGCCTTGCTGACCACTAGGTCTATGTGCCCCAGCACACTTCTGAGGCTTCTTGCATGCTCAATTTCAAGCACAATCTTTCCCACACCATGGCCTTGTTCTTGATGACAAGGAGTGTAAAACCAGCTTGAGATTCTGGTTGAGGGCCGTGCGGTCAGGAGAACTGGGCCTGGGGCACAATCCCTTGGCATCCTGGGTTCATCTGTGGAGTGGGGAGGGACAGGTATAGATGGTGAAGGAAGACTGTCAGTGGAATGCTATGCTGGTGATTGCTGTTGCCAGCCATGGGAAGGACATGGGGTGGGGATATCACCTGTGGGAGATAGTTGAAGGCAAACTTACAGAGTGATGGTTGATGATGATGAACTGGAGATAGATACTGACTGTGAAAATGAAAATGACAGCAGTGCAGTTCAGATGTTGGAGGGCACGGTGTCCTAGGAGAGAGTGCGAGCGGGTGACATGCTGCTTTTCAGTGGTGCAGACCCTGACCAGAAACCCCATGTGCACAACCTGAGGACTCACCCCTGAGTTATACGTGAATTCCAGACAGCAGGAATAATCCTCAACCTGCTCTTCTGGGATAGAAATGTAGGGTGGGGGTGACTGTGACCTGGCCAGCTCCATGTTGGCCTTTTTGATTATAGCTGTGGCAGCTGCTCACTGAACTGTGCTTCCCTTTGCCAGCATGGGTTCATTTCCTCACCGTCCTGCAATTCTGAGACCAGTTTAATATCCGTGCTGTCCAAGCGAATGAGTCAAGACCACATTATATAAAAATCCAACCAACTCAGTGTCTAGTGCCCAGATCCTCAATGGTATCCAGGCCCCTAACTCCCACTGGCTTCCTAAATACCTTTGAGGATCTGGGCCTGGGGCCTGAACACTGCAGTGTCTCCCCTACCAATGGCAACAGGGGCCAGTGCTCAAATCTGACACTTTATTTCCCTCTCTTCCACCAGCGTCTCTCTCAAACCCCACCCACCTGCAGCTCACCTAACTGGGGAGAGGAAGCCCAGCACAGTACGTTATGTATCATTCTTCAGCTACACACCAAGATGTGGATTCCAGATCTAGGGCACCAGGTCTTGAAATAGACAACTGCTTAGGATATAAGAAAGCGTGTTTGAATGTATAGGCGGCACTGGTATCCCTGGAAGCATCAGGGAAATAGTAAATACCTCATTGCAGTTTATATACTGGTGTATTTACGTCACTCTGAGCATCAAGTTGCACATACACAAACTGCAAGTGTGTTTGCTTGGGGACACAGAAGAATGTATTTACTGCACTTATTGAGAACATTTTTCCATCCTGCAAAGGTTGGGAAATTTAACTGTGGCAACAATTCCCACAACAGTTCTATTTGGGCACTTTGACCTTGTATGTTAAAAGAGAGGCACTATCAACTTCTAATTTTTGTTTTCAGCCTTCTTGTAGCCATGTTGTTCCCAGGATGTGAGAGACAAATAGGTGTAGTGATCTCTTTTACTGGACCAGCTTATGTTGGTGGAAGATACAAGCTTTTGAGCTAACGGGTCAAGGAAAGGAAATCGGAGTTTGAGGGCTAGTCTACATTAGAAGCACTACAGCGCGTCTGGTGAAACTCTGTCCACAGTGGAGAGCTCTCCTGTCAGCATAACAAAACCACTTCAGTGAGAGGTAGTAGCTATATCAGCAGGAGAAGCTCTCCCACTGACATGCACTCTCCACTCCGGCACTGAGGCTGGTGTAACTTATGTCACTCAGAGGGGGTGACTTATTCACACCCCGAGCGATATAATTTATACTGACATAACCTGTAGTGTTGACAAGCCCTGAGGTAAATACAAGTTGGGACAGACTGTTAAGCATAAGGGATGATGCATGTTGTAGGAGGCCACTTGAAATGGAGTGGGAGGAAAAAGTTAGATTGTTATGTAAAATGGTTTTGAAGTAGGCCATTAAGAGCTAGCAGGTAGGTATCAGTTACATGTCTGTAACTAGCTGTGACGGGGTTGGAACTCACCACCACTGCACCTCCAGGAATTAGCTCAGTCCAGTGCGGAGTGCCCTCTGCTGGTAGTGTCCCATTCATCTCTTGCCCTGCTGGCATCCGGGTCCGCATTGCTCCTCGCTCGACAGCATCCTCTTCAGGACACTGCCCTCTGGCAGTGCCCACTGTTCTGGTCTAGCCCCCTTCCAGGAATCATAGAATATCAGGGTTGGAAGGGACCTCAGGAGGTCATCTAGTCCAACCCCCTGCTCAAAGCAGGACCGAACCCCGATTAAATCATCCCAGCCAGGGCTTTGACAAGCCTGACCTTAAAAACTTCTAAGGAAGGAGATTCCACCACCTCCCTAGGTAACGCATTCCAGTGTTTCACCACCCTCCTAGTGAAAAAGTTTTTCGTAATATCCAACCTAAATCTCCCCCACTGCAACTTGAGACCATTACTCCTTGTCCTGTCATCCGTTACCACTGAGAATAGTCTAGATCCATCCTCTTTGTAACCACCTTTCACATAGTTGAAAGCAGCTATCAAATCTCCCCTCGTTCTTCTCTTCTGTAGACTAAACAATCCCAGTTCCCTCAGCCTCTCCTCGTAAGTCATGTGTTCCAGTCCCCTAACCATTTTTGTTGCCCTCCGCTGGACTCGCTCCAATTTTTCCACATCTTTCTTGTAGTGTGGGGCCCAAAACTGGACACAGTACTCCAGATGAGGCCTCAGTGTCAAATAGAGGGGATCTGCTGGCAATGTCCTACTTAGACATCCCAAAATGCCATTAGGCTTCTTGGCAACAAGGGCACACTGTTGACTCATATCCAGCTTCTCGTCTACTGTAACCCCTAGGTCCTTTTCTGCCTAGCCATTCGGTCCCTAGTCTGTAGCGGTGCATTGGATTCTTCCATCCTAAGTGCAGGACTCTGCATTTCTTGTTGAACCTCATCAGATTTCTTTTGGCCCAGTCCTCCAATTTGTCTAGGTCCCTCTGTATCCTATCCCTACCCTCCAGCATATCTACCTCTCCTCCCAGTTTAGTGTCATCTGCAAACTTGCTGAGGGTGCAATCCACACCATCCTCCAGATCATTTATGAAGATATTGAACAAAACCGGACCCAGGACCGACCCTTGGGGCACTCCACTTGATACCGGCTGCCAACTAGACATGGAGCCATTGATCTCTACCCGTTGAGCCCAACAATCTAGCCAGCTTTCTATCCACCTTATAGTCCATCCATCCAGCCCATACGTCTTTAACTTGCTGGCAAGAATACTGTGGGAGACAGTGTCAAAAGCTTTGCTAAAGTCAAGGAACAACACGTCCACTGCTTTCCCCTCATCCACAGAGGCAGTTATCTTGTCATAGAAGGCAATTAGATTAGTCAGACATGACTTGCCCTTGGTGAATCCATGCTGACTGTTCCTGATCACTTTCCTCTTCTCTAAGTGCTTCAGAATTGATTCCTTGAGGACCTGCTCCATGATTTCTCCAGGGACTGAGGTGAGGCTGACTGGCCTGTAGTTCCCCGGATCCTCCTTCTTCCCTTTTTTAAAGACAGGCACTACATTAGCCTTTTTCCAGTCATCCGGGACTTCCCCGGATCGCCATGAGTTTTCACAGATAATGGCCAATGGCTCTGCAATCACATCCGCCAATTCCTTTAGCACTCTCGGATGCAATGCATCCGGCCCCATGGACTTGTGCACATCCAGCTTCTCTAAATAGTCCCGAACCACTTCTTTCTCCACAGAGGGCTGGTCACCTCCTCCCCATGCTGTGCTGCCCAGTGCAGTAGTCTGGGAGCTGACCTTGTTCGTGAAGACAGAAGCAAAAAAAAGCATTGAGTACATTAGCTTTTTCCACATCCTCTGTCACTAGGTTGCCTCCCTCATTCAGTGCTTCAGGATTTCACTGTTAAGCCAAGCTGGTCGCCTGCCATATTTACTATTCTTTCTACATGTTGGGATGGTTTGTTCCTGTAACCTCAATAAGGATTCTTTAAAATACAGCCAGCTCTCCTGGACTCCTTTCCCCCTCATGTTATTCTCCCAGGGGATCTTGCCCATCAGTTCCCTGAGGGAGTCAATGTCTGCTTTGGGTCTGTATTCTTCTGCTTTCCTTTCTTCCTTGTGTCAGGATCCTGAACTTGACCATCTCCTGGTCACTGCCTCTCAGGTTCCCATCCACCTTTGCTTCCCCTGCTAATTCTTCCCTGTTTGTGAGCAGCAGGTCAAGAAGAGCTCTGCCCCTAGTTGGTTCCTCCAGCACTTGCACCAGGAAATTGTCCCCTACATTTTCCAAAAACTTCCTGGATTGTCTGTGCACCGCTGTATTGCTCTCCCAGCAGATATCAGGATGATTGAAGTCGTCCATGAGAACCAGGGTGTGCGATCTAGTAACTTCTGCGAGTTGCCAGAAGAAAGCCTCGTCCACCTGGTCTGGTGGTCTATAGTAGACTTCCACCACGACATCACCCTTGTTGCTCACACTTCTAAACTTAATCCAGAGACTCTCAGGTTTTTCTGCAGTTTCATACTTGAACTCTGAGCAGTCATACTGCTCTCTTACATACAGTGCAACTCCCCCACCTTTTCTGCCCTGCCTGTCCTTCCTGAACAGCTTATATCCATCTATGACAGTACCCCAGTCATGTGAGTTATCCCACCAAGTCTCTGTTATTCCAATCACATCATAATTCCTTGACTGTGCCAGGACTTCCAGTTCTCCCTGCTTGTTTCCCAGGCTTCTTGCATTTGTGTATAGGCACTTAAGATAACCTGCTGATTGTCCCTCTTTCTCAGTGTGAGGCAGGAGCCCTCCCCTTTGCGCGCTCCTGCTCGTGCTTCCTCCCGGTATCCCACTTCTCCACTTACCTCAGGGCTTTGGTCTCCTTCCCCCGGTGAACCTACTTTAAAGCCCTCCTCACTAGGTTAGCCAGCCTGCTTGCGAAGATGCTCTTCCCTCTCTTTGTTAGGCGGAGCCCGTCTCTGCCTAGCACTCCTCCTTCTTGGAACACCATCCCATGGTCAAAGAATCCAAAGCCTTGTCTCTGACACCACCTGCGTAGGAGTCTGGTGTTATCAGCAGTCCACCATCTGCACCTGCTGCAGTGGCCGGCTGCAGCCTCAGAGTCTAGCCCCGTCATAGCAGGGCCCAGCCACAGCCTGGATCAGGCCACACTCCTCTTCAGCCAGGTGTAGTACAAGGGGGGGACCCAGGCCTGCCCACTACTCTGGGCCCCAATCCAGGGACCCTCTAGTGACAGCCTCCATACCCTCCTTCACTCCCCTCTTCTGTCCATCTTCCCTGGGTCCCTTCCCCTCGGACCCCTTGCACCATTTAGGCCCTTTCCTTAGGGCCTGCAGCATGGCAGGTATCAGGCTGGAGCTCTCCTCTGCTCCCCTGCGCTGCGCTGTCCTGGGTGCTGGTCTCCTTCCCTCAGGAGACAGACCTTCTCCCTTGAAGGTCTGGGAGAGACTTCCTGTTCCTTTCCTGGAAAGCCTTTATATAGAGCCTAGCCTGGCCCTGATTGGCTGCCCTATCCTCAGCACTGATTGCCTCCCCCACAGGCACTCTCTGATTGGCTGCTGCTCCATGCAGCCACTCTGGCCTGTTGCAGCCCAATCTAGCCTGTGGGTGGGGCACCGCCCCACCACACTAGCCATGAAACAAGTGTCCCTGTTAAATCCATGGTTTTTAGCATCTAACACATTATAAATTTAAGTTCCCAGGCTTTTCATTTGAAGGTGTTGTGCAGATTTCCTTTGACAACGGGTATTGAAAGATCAGATATGGAGTGATCGCTTTGTTAAAAGTGTTTGCCTACAGGTGATCTGGTGGCTTTGTCTATTATCGTTTTTCTGTGTGAGTTCATTCAAGAGAATAGTGATTGTCTGCTTTCACCCACATAGTTGTTATTGGCACATTTAATGCACTGGATGAGGTACACCACGTGCTGTGACAGGCATGCGTAGGACCCATTAGTCTTAAAAGGTGTGTTGTGGGGGTGTTATTGATCATTGTAATAGTGGAGCTGTGCCTGCGGGTTTTGCATCTGTTGTTCCGGCAGGGTCTGGTGCTGCTGTGAATTGGTGTGTCCTAGTCTGTAGGGAGCTGGCTTCTGATGACGAGGTTGTTGAGGTTGGAGGGGTTGTTTCAAGGCCAGAAGAGGGACTCAGGAAAGATTTTTCAGGATGTGGTCCCCACCAATTACGGGCTGTACCTTGATGATGTCCCGTGTATGGTTTCCAGTGTGGGATGATTGATGACAACTAGGGGTGTGTGGTCAGTGTTTTTTTGTTTTGTTTTCTGTATTGAAGCAGGTTCTCCCTGGGTATTTGGGTGGCCTTTTCCATGGTGTGATCTACATCTCTGGTGGCATGTCCTTGTTTAGTGAAGATGGTGTTAAGAGTGTTTAGGTGTGTATCCCAGACTTTCATTTCAGAAAATATTCTGTGGTATCTGAATGCCTGGCTGTAGATCAGATTTCTCGGTTTGCCTGGGTGGTTGCTGGATCTCTGGAGGCAAGTGTGGTGATCCGTGGGTTTCTCATCTAATACTAAAAAGAAAAGGAGGACTTGTTGTCCTTCCTGCATTAAAACTCCTCCTACACCACACTCGGATGCATCTGTGGTTACAACAAAAGGTTGGTCAAAATCCGGGGCCCTTAGTACGGGGTCAGAGTAAGGGCTCCCTTAAGCTGCTTAAAGGCTTTCTGACACTTTTCAGTCCACTGAACTGCATTTGGCTGTTTTTTTCTGGTTAGGTCGGTCAGTGGGGTGGCAATTTGGCTGTAGTGTGCTACAAATCATCTGTAATACCCAGCCAAGCCCAAGAAGGATTGGACCTGCTTCTTTGACTTATGGATAGGCCAATTTTGGATAGCATTTACTTTAGTCTGTAGGGGGTTGATAGTTCCTTGACCCACCTGGTGTCCAAGGTACATTACTCTGTTTAGGCCAATGTGACTTTTTTGGCCTTCACAGTTAATCCTGCCTCCCTTATGCGCTGGAAGACAGCTTGGAGGTGTTCCAGTGTTCTGCCCATGAATCTGAGAATATAGCCACATCGTTAAGGTAGGTGACTGCAAATTCCACAAAACCAGCCAGAAGGTTATCTACCAGTCTCTGGAAGGTGGCAGCTGCATTTCTCAGTCGGAAAGGGAGCACATTCAATTCATACAGCCCTACATGGGTGATGAAGCCTGACCTTTTCTTGGATGGGTTATCTAGTGGCACTTGCCAGTACCTCTTAGTTAAGTTTAAGGTGGAGATGAATTGGGCATGTCCCAGTTTCTCCAATAGCTCCTCTGTGCATGACATTGGATAGTTCTCTGGGTAAGTTACAGCATTTAGGTGACAGTAGACCACGCAAAAGTGTATTTCCCCGTCTGGTTTGGGAACCAGAACCACTGGAGAGGTCCATGCACTCTCAGAGGAGTGGATGACACCCATCAGTAACATGTCCTGGATCTCCCTTTTTATCATGGTTTTGGCTTGAGGAGCCGTCCAGTGGGGTTGGGCTCTAATTGGGCGAGCATCACCTGTGATAATTGAGTGATACGCCCATTCTGTTCATCCTGGGGTGGCTGAAAACATTGATGGAAAACTGGTGCACAGCTCCTGGATTTGCTGTCACTGCTTATGCCCAAGGGTTATGGAAAGGCTCATCTCTTCTACGCCACTGTTGCTTTTCCCTTCATAGTAGAATCCTTCAGGCCACTCAGCGTCGTCTCTCTCTCCTAGGCTGTATACTGGAGAACCTTGATTTCTCGGGAATAAAAGGTCTTTAGAGAATTAACATGGAATACTTTAGGTTTTAGGGTAGAACCTGGGAATGCTATGAGGTAATTAACAGCTCCCAGGCGCTCTCGGACCATAAATGGCCCCTCCCATGACGCTTCCATCTTATTGGCCTGGAGTGCTTTCAGAACCATGACTTGGTCACCTACTCTGAAGGAACGCTCTCTGGCATGTTCATCATACCAGGCCTTTTGCTCTTGTTGAGCATCCTGTAGGTTTTCTTGAGCAAGGGCTAGAGAGTCTTTGAGGGTGTTTTGCAGGTTGGTTACAAAATCCAAAATGTTCATTCTTGGAGAAGATGTGACCCCCTCCCATTGCTGCTTCACCAACTGTAATGGCCCCTTAACTTCATGGACATAAACAAGTTCAAAGGGTGAACACCCCAAACTGGGATGTGTGTACAGCCCTGTAGGCAAAGAGCAACTGCTGCAACACCAGGTCCCAATCATTGGAGTGCTTATTCACAAATTTACGTATCATGGCCCCCAGAGTTCCATTAAACTTCTTCTCTAGGCCATTTGTTTGATGGTGGTAAGGGGTGGCAATCAAGTGGTTTACCCTGTGAGCTTCCCAAAGATGTCTCATGGTCCCTGTCAGGAAATTAGTTCCCGAATCCGTAAGGATGTCTGAGGGCGAACCTACCCTGGCAAAAATGTCTGTCAATGCCTGGCTCACGCTTTTAGCCTGGTGTTGCTTAGAGCTACTGCTTCCAGCCATCGGGTGGCAAAATCCATGAAAGTCAGTATGTACAGCTTTCCTCTCGGTGTCTTCTTAGGGAAAGGACCCAGAATATCCACAGCTACTCGCTGAAAGGGAAGCTCAATGATGCGGACTGGCTGGAGAGGGGCCTTGGCCTGGTCTTGGGGCTTTCCCACGCTCTGGCACACCTCACAAGTCCAGACACAGGTAGAAATGTCCTTGCCATTCCCTCCCAGTGGAATGACTTCCCAAACAGTCTTTGTTCCTATTCACCCCAGCATGGCCACTAGGGTGATCGTGGGCTGAGCTCAAGAGCTTTTCCCTATACTTAGTTGGAACGACCAACTATCTCTGAGGATGTCAGTCCTCCTTGTGCCCACCAGAAGGAGTCTCCTTGTATAAGAGTCCTCCTTCTACAACAAACCTGGACCTATTAGAAGAGCTCAGAGGCAGTGGGTTGCTCCATGCTGCCGTCCAAGCTCCCTTGAGGCTTTCATCTGCTTTCTGCTCTGCCTGGACCTGCTCCCTTGATGCTGGAGACATCAGTTCCTCGCTGGGTTGTGGACTGGGGCTTGGTCCCACTGGAAGTGATATTGGTGATGGGGATGTCTCCGTCGGCTGTGAACCACTCTCCGCTGGTGCAGTAGGTTGTATTTCAGGCTCCGGTTGGGGCTCAGGATGGGGGACTCTATCCTGGGAAGCAGTGACTCTGAAGAAGATTTGGGCTCATGGGGGATAGTCAGCTGAAGATGAGCTCCCAGTGTGATGTGGTGGCCAAAAGAGCGAATACGATCCTGGGATGCATAAACAGGGGACTCTCAAGTAGGAGTAGAGTAGAGAGGTTGTTCTACTGGTGCAACCAGTGCTCGAATAGTGTGTCCAGTTCTGGTGTCTACAAGTCAAGAAGGATGTTGATAAATTGGAGAGGGTTCAGAGAAGAGCCGCAAGAATGATTAAAGAATTAGAAATAATGCTCAAGGAGCTCATTCTATTTAGCTTAACAAAAAGAAGATTAAGAGTGACTTGATCACAATCTGTAAGTACTTACATGGGGAACAAATATTTGATAAAGGGCTTTTTAGTCTAGCAGACAAAGGTAAAACATGATCCAATGGCTGGAAGTTGAAGCTAGATAAATTCAGACTGGAAATAAGGTGCAGGTTTTTTTAACAGGGTCATTAACCATTGGAACAGTTTACCAAGGGTCATGGTGGATTCTCCATCACTGACAAGATTGGACTTTTTTCTAAAAGATCTGCTCAAGGAATTACTTTGGGGCAGTTCTATTGCCTGTGCTGTATAGGGGGTGGGACTCGATGATCACATTGTTCCCTTCTGATCTTGGAATCTAGGAATTAGGAATAAACCATTGTGAACAGTTGTGTTCAGATGTGTCTGACAACTTCCATCATGTGTCTTCCCTTCCTCCAGAGACGAAGTGCCTGATGTCTCTGCTGTGCCTTTTATTCTTCACCTTCATCATCACAGGTGGGTTAGGGTCTATCATTCTTTTGCTAATTAACACATCATGATTTTAACTCCAAAACACTGTTTTTTAAACGTGACCTATGGAATTCCATTGGGAAGGAGGTCTCAGTCCAGTTCCTAGTGGGACAGGTGTCTGCATTACAAATCCCACCATCATAAGCCCCACTCCTGGAAGAAGCTCCATATGCCTGTGGGCTCCTGCACTCTTCCAGATCCCCATTGATTTCAGTGAGGCTCTGAGCAGGCACAGGGGCCTGCTCACATGGAGTTCCTTGTGGGAGCGGGGCCATGGCTGGCAGTAACTGGCCACTTGTTTACAGCCTTGGTAGAACTCCACATTGAATACCCCTCAGGCACATAAAAGTGGTCTCTCCATGCCACAGCAAGGCAAACTGAGAAGTTTGTGTGGGAATCTTGCATTACCCACTGTGAGCTGTGCCTGTTCTGGGAGTGAATAAAGGATCTGAGTCACCAGGGCTGTTGCTTGTCAATAGAACTGAATAAATAATTGGTGCCAAATACTATATTTGATTAATGTCATCTCTTTTTCTATTCCCAAATTGTCTATGAACAGATTGCAATTTTCTTAATTTAATTAATTGTTCAAATTTATGCGCCAGATACTTTCTCTGAATCCTCCTTGGTCAGATACTTTTGTGAGAGCAGTTCAGTTTGTTTTGTTTGTCAAACATAGACCCCGTGATGTTTGTGTTTCCTGTTTGAATGAGCCAGACTCTTGCAATAAGGTTTCTACTGTGTTTGTGTTTATGACTCAAAATCCACATTCCAGGAATATTCTCCAATATTACCTTAAACAAGACATTTCTGGTACTCTCAACTTGCCGGACTCTTCATGGGAAACAAACACAAAAGGAATGAAATAAAAAAAATGTGATCAAAAATAGGAAAATAGTCTAGAGAATTTTTTTTACAGTTCTCACATAGCTGTACTGCTCAGTATGTCACCCTAATGCCTTAGTGTACTGTAATAGGAGACATACACAACTATGTTTTTTCTCTAGCACTTTTTCTGTCACATCACAGTTCAGGACAATGTAAACCTCCGTTCTCTCTGTTACTCAGACAATGAGCAGACATGACAGATAAAGACATCTTTCTCCTCTGTGTTTCTTGAATTTAAAGCAGGTGCCAGTTCCAGAGAGAACTACTTGTGTGTCCAAGGGTCTTGTGATGAGGGCTGGGTGCAGTACCAAAGTGCCTACTACGGAGCAGTGATGCAACCAAAGCGCTGGCCAAAGCAGAGGTAAGCATCGTATCCTGAGCCATATCCACTGTATGTCTCAAATGTAGAGGGAGAGGGGCACAGAGGGGGTGAGAGAAGTAGAGAAGGATTTTATGCTTTGTCAGTCGGCTTTGCCAAGATTCCTGTTGTTGGACTAAAGATAAAAGCGTGACCTCTCTGGTGTCATACTAGACCTTTAAAGTTAGCAAAGAAGACCCTCGCTGTCCCTTTTCACCTTGTCCTTTGGAAACCATTTCCCTCCTGCAGTCTCCTGGTGTGGATGCCTTGTTGTTATACTCCGAACAAACTGGGCCCAAACATCCTCAGGTCAACATATAGGATTAATGTAATGAACCATTCAGCGGCCTACCCTGGTGTAACTTGGTGTAATTCTATGGTAGTGTGGCCTCTCCGTGAGCTTGTATAACTGCGTGCATGCACAGCTGCCATTGTCTGGGGATATGGTCTCAGGTGATCTATGTCATCATATGGGAGTGTGGACCCACACAACCTGGGCTATGTGGGATAAAAAAAGCCATAAAAAACCATGGCTTCATGTGACCTTCTAGGGCTTCATGAAAGCCTGTCATTTGTCTGTGCCCCTAAGTCTCCATGTGAATCCATGCATGAGTGCTGGATTGAGACCATAAGGACCGCAAGCCTTGCCTGACTGTGTGTGATTGTGGCCTCTCTTCTCCTTATGTGACCATGGGTGAGCATGGCCTTATGAGACTAACTGTTCGGTCTCTCCTTGGGGATTTGTTTCAGGCATTTTGCCAGCCATATTTGCAGAATGCCCACTTGGCCTCCATCCACACGGCAGAAGAAAACAACTTTATTTTCATTCTGAGGGGGAAACTCCAGGACTATCACTCTGGGAAAGCTTACTGGAGTGGAGCTCATGATTTATTTAAGGTACTAAAAGCACTGCCTTACCCAGCCACCTAAGGAAATACTCCCTGTACCTAACTTTCCAAATTTATATATGTGAATTTGAGGCTGGTGAAAAATGTCAGCCTAAATGTCTATTTATCAACATGCTGGGAAGAAGCAGAGCAAGCTTCCCCCACCCCATTCCTCCTTAGTGTTACCATGCCTTCCTTAGTCATCCATTAGTCAAGCTAGACAGATGCAACTCTTTTAATCTTTCCTTGTAAACCATTCTTCCCAGCCTCTTGATCATTTTAATTATTCTTTCCTTTCTTTTCTTCTGTTTGTCAAAATATTTCTAAGAATGAGGTCCCCAGAACTGCAAAGAGCCATTTAGACAAGGACGGTTACCTCCCTGTTCTACAATATGATGGTTCTCCATACATAGCCCAAACGTGGACAGGCTCTTTTTGTAGTTGTATCGCCTGGCAAACTCATGCCTAATTTACTGGCCACTATCACCCCTTGCTATTAGTTACTGTGTCTCAGGCTTTTCACTCCCAGTGACTATCTCTGTTTCTAATAGGTTTGTCCCCACTTATATGACATGTATTTTTCCAAGTTGAATCCTGGAAGGGAGCTTAGTATCATCTGAACATTTAATCTACTATTAATTATTATTATTTAAGATCTTAATGAAGACCTTAAGCAAGGGTGAAGATCTTAAGCAAGAATGAAGATCTTAAGCAAGACCTGGTTCCAAAAACTGCTTCCAATACCCTACCATATACTTCTCCCTTTCCCAATACATTATTGTTAACCTTTGTTTTTGGACCAGCAACCAGTTTTCAGTTCATATTAGTAATACCAATTAATAATAATGTGTATAGCATTTTGTTTTCAAAAGTGTTTTACAAACATTAATTAATGCTTTTATCCAAGCCAATCTGAATGAATTTTGAGTAAGATTTTATGAGACACCACATCTGATGCGTTATTGAAATCCACACACGCTGCATTCCCATCTCTCACTAATTTTGTACTGCTAGATTTCTAAATTTTTGTAATTCTTAAGTCAATTAGAAATTGTAGTTGACTTTTAATTCTTAACTTTGTATGTCCTACTTTTTTATGGCTTGATTGATGAGAGCAACCATAACTCATTTGAACAACATATTTTGTTTCTGAATATTTCATAAACTTTCCAGTGCTGCCTATTGCTCATGATTCCATTACCCATTAGCAACCCAACTTTGCCCAACAAATGTGTCTCCTGTTGACTTCAGTAGCAGGCATGCTTGTGTAACTGGGCACAGAACGGGGAGCTGTGCATGTTCAGAGATTTTTTTTTCCCCTCATTATTTGTCCAAAACTGTCAGCTTCCTTTCCTCTTGTCATTAGCTAACCAGAGAGCCACTCTCAATTCTATCAAGGGAAGAGGAGATGCCCAAAGTTATCTTCCCTTAAAGAATAGTTCTTGAGTGAACTGAGTTTTAAATGCAGCCTGTTCAGGGCATGGTGTGAGCATATGAGAGGAGACATGGGGTCAGAACTGAGCAGGGATCTGCATCAGTCTACTCACACCAGAACCGTCACCTCGGTGTCAGAGCATCAGATACATCTATTGCATTGAAGGTCCCTCTCCCCTTCCTGGTGCTGTAGGACCTCTTGAATTTTGGTTTGGTTTGAAATACATTATGCTGGGGGAGTTACTGAGGGAAAGCAAAGTCAAAGAAATGGGGTTTACATTTCATTCCAAAGCACTGAGGTCCATGGTCACTCTGATCTCTTCCTGGAGCAAGACCCATAGTCATGGGCTAGCCCTGTCAAGCACTCTTTATTATTGTTGATCATCTAAAACGTTTTCATCCCATCTACTTCCGGTGCCATCACGTGGAATGATTATTCTGCTGGATTTGCTTTCACCTTTATCTGCAAATACAACCTGCTGAACAGGTAAACCTGCAGTGACTGGGACATGGGTGGTCAGGCCTAGTAGTGAGGGCAGGAGTCAATTCTAGTCATCAGAGCCAAAGGTCAGATCCAAAAACAGCATCAGAGACAGAATTAGATGCCAAGCCAGGGGTCAGAGCTGGAGACAGTGTCACGAGTAAGGCGTAGGAGAAGAGACCTGGAGTAAGGCAGGACAGCAGGAACTGGGAATAGATGGGAGTCTGTGACAGGAGGACAGGAACCAAGAGCAGGCAGGAATCAGGTGAGTAGAAACAGTCAGCCAGAGAATCCTCTAGTTGCTCAGAGAACTTCCTGTGGAACTTCCTGGTTTATATAGAGCTCCACAGCTAATCAGGGGTGCTGGATGGTGGGGGAGGGATAGCTCAATGGTTTGAGCATTGGCCTGCTAAACCCAGGGTTGTGAGCTCAACCCTTGAGGGGGCCATTTAGGGATGTGGGGGCAAAAATTGGGGATTGGTCCTGCTTTGAGCAGGGAGTTGGACTAGATGACCTCCTGAGGTCCCTTCCAACCCTGATATTCTATAATTCTATGATGTTTCCTCCAATCAGGAGCTTCAGGGGCGGGGGCCCTCTGTGACCTAGCACTTCATTGATTCCCTTCTCTGGTTACTCAAGTGAGCTGTGGGTGTTGGTCATGGTCTGAGCACAGCCTGGGGCCTCATGGGCCCAGGTTCAAGGCCCATGAGCTCTCACTTCACTGATGGCAGCACCAGAGCTGGCAAATGGCTTGGGAGTGGGCCATATTGACAGCCTGGAGAATTAGGCCCCATGTTTCTCCTTCCTGCTTCTGCTCCTTGCCTCATCTCTGACCCTAAAGCACCTCTGAGAGGGGTAGGAGGATAGTTTGGTCTTTGTGGCCCATCAGCCCTCTGTCTTTCTGCAGAGACTGTCCCCAAAGGAAGTACTTAATCCTGTTGTGGCAGTTTGTGTAATACAGGCAGGAGGCCACAAGGAAAAGGACTAAGACCAACAACTCATTTCACACTGGCCACCGAACAACCACCAAATGATAACAAAATTGGTCACAGACCAGATCTGAACTGGTGGCCTCAGTGTGAAAGACTTGGCCTCTCATTTCTGTTGCCCCAAGTTGCTCAAGCCCTGCTCTGAACCCTCTTGTGTTTGGACAGCGATATGTCTGTGTAGTACATTGTGATAACCATATGGTGCGTCTCACACAACTGAGTTCATGCAACTCCAGCTTTGGCAACATCAGCCGCTAATTCAATGTGGAGAAGAAGTGCCAGCCCTCTTCCTGTGTTGAGGCTGCGGGATTCCATGTATCTTCTGCCTGTACCTGCACAGATTCCCTTCACCCACACTCCACACATAATGGATAGGGCCAATCACCACTCATCCCTTGCAAATAAGTATGGACAGTCAGCCCCATTCACAAACACACGCACACACAGAGAGCTATATTGGGAATAACCCTCCCCCCCTACATATACTAGAACATAAGAATGGCCATACTGGGTCAGACCAAAGGTCCATCTAGCCCAGTATCCTGTCTTCCAACAGTGGCCAATGCCAGGTGCCCCAGAGGGAAGGAGCAGAACAGGTAATCATCAAGTGATGCATCCCCTGTTGCCCATTCCCAGCTTTTGGCAAACAGAGACTAGGGACACCATCCCTGCCCATCCTGGCTAATAGCAATTGATGGACCTATCCTCCATGAACTTATCTAAGTGTTTTTTGAACCCTGTTATAGTCTTGGCCTTCACAACATCCTCTGGCAAGGAGTTCCACGGGTTGACTGTGCGTTGTATGAAAAAATACTTCCTTTTGTTTGTTTTAAACCTACTACCTATTAATTTCATTTAATGACCCCTAGGCTTTGTGTTATGAGAAGGAGTAAAGAACACTTCCTTATTTACTTTCTCCACACCAGTCATGATTTTATAGCCCTCTATCATATCCCCCCTTAGTCGGCTTTTTTCCAAACTGAAATATCCCAGTCTTATTAATCTCTCCTCATATGGAAGCCGTTCCATACACCTAATAGTTTTTGTTGCCCTTTTCTGAACCTTTTCCAAGTCTGATATATCTTTTTTGAGATGGGGTGACCACATCTGCATGCGGTATTCAAGATGTGGGTGTACCATGGATTTATATAGAGGCAATATGATATTTTCTGTCTTGTTATCTATCCCTTTCTTAATGATTCCCAACTAGATGTGAAGAATCACCTCTGGCAATGGAGCTTGACATTCAACAGCAGAGAGCTTTGTCCTGAGCTGGAATGGAGGCTGATCTCCATCAGGGGATTTAGGGGACCAAAGTCCTTTGGACCCATGGCCAAGGCCCCTTGAAATGAGAATCCCAAATTTTTTGGTGGACTGAAATTCAGAATGAAATTTAAAATCCCACTAACATCTGGAGAACTCAGATCTCCTGAGTCCCAGGTAGTACCTCAGCCATAAATTTCAAAGGTGCACATCTTATTAAGTTACTTTTAACCAAAAATAAACTGCCCCTTGACCGCGCATTTGTCCACATGCCCCAGCCAGTCTGTGCCCCCACAGCTAACCAAGCGTTCCATTCTTATTCTGCTCTGCCCGGCCCAGACACAGAGAGATGCTCCATCCCCACCCAAAAAGGGTGAAAAATAAAAGGTCTCTGAGATGATGCCTGTGCAGCTGAACTCTATAAAGACAATGGCATCTCCTGTCCCAGGCAGTCCTATGGGCTGGACATTTTATTTTCCAAAACCCACTTAAAAGAAGCCATGCCTCATTCTGACCAGCTGGCCTAGCTGAGTCCCATGTGGGTTATTGAAAATGAAAAAGAATTCAAAGCACGTTGAGTTTACCAGCGTAGATGGCCATTAATTAAGCTTCTCAATCCTGTGGAGATGGCATACAAAGAGATCGCTTCCCCCCACACCCCGCCCCGGCCTCGGACACAACAGCTGGTTGACTGGGCAGGACATGAAGAATCCTATAGCCAATGGAAATCTCAGCGTACATGGAATGGAATTTGCAGCGCTGGGCTTGGCCAGGACGCCACGGTGGATCCCTGAATCCCCAGTTCCTACAAACAATGTGCCTCAATCTTTATTAACTGCATGTCCCTGGGAATTGTTGTTTCCAAAAATGTGTGAATGCTTGAAAATTGTCAGCATGGAGGTGACAATCTAATTGTCCCCCATGGGGAGATGTTTCACCCCCTCACACATCTCTGGGGAGCAGCAGGGGCTGGCGAACAGCAGCACATCGCCATGTCAGCCGCGCCAGTTACTAACTCTCCAACATGTTCCAGCACGGCATCCTGTCACAGGGACTCAGAGCACTTTACCAAGGAAGGCCAAAGGGTCAGTATTATTAGCTCCATTTCACAGAGAGGAAAACTGAAACAGAGAGAAAAGGGACCCACCCAAAGACTGAATCAACAGCAGAGCCAGGAATAGAACCCAGGAGTTCTAGCTCCTAGGCCCTTGCTCTAACCATTAGACAATCCTGCTTCTCTGGACAGCTGCATGTCTTGTTCTGAAACCAATAACCAAGCAACAGAGGATCCAGATGGGGCTGGCTGAGCAGATCAAAACTCAGCTCAGCCGGGACTTTCATGTCTCTGACTGACCTCATCCCAGGACACAATGCAACAATGCTTTGATTTCAGCAGTTTATGCACAATTGCTGCCTAGAAACCACAACACATATTGGCCCCAGATAGCTACACAGACTGGTGAATGCAGGGAAGATGTGCACAGTCATTCAAGGACCAGACTGAGACCACAGGGAGTCATGCATGAAGAGAAAAAGACCAGCAGGAGCACACAGTGAGAAGAACAGGATCACAAGGGATTGCATAGTGAGGAGGTCACAGTTCCTGAGGTAACAGCACCTCTGACTCCATCCTGGCCTCCTTGAGGGCACCCTGCTCAGGACTTAGGCCTCTAGCTGTCACCTATCTTCGGGTGGGAAGCTGCATTCCTCTCCTTCCAGACCAAGGATTTAGACTGTAATTCCTCCTGCTCTTCATTGTGATTACCTTAGCAAGCCTGAGGTTAGTTCAGAGCCTGCCATCCTGCTGCTTCCAAGGCAATGACAGGGTTAACCAGTGACCAGCCAGCCTTTATACAGCAGAGTATTTATTCAGAACAAAAACATTACAGACAACACATCTTTGGATAACAAAAAACAGCTTATGAGCCGGAGCCTGCCTCTCGTACCAGGTGTCACCCCTCTTCTGCATGGAGACCCAGCCCTTCCAACCCTTTCAGCAGGGTCTGTCCCTCTGGGGCACAGTGTCATGTCAGTTCTTGGCTGCAGTAAGTGACCCCTCTCCATGTCAAGCTGCCACTTTATACAAGTCTCAGTTCTCTGTCTGCTGGGCTTCTTGAACTCAATCAAAACCAGGATATGCAATCCTCCCCACGTCCATGGTGTTACTTCTGTAGACTGAGATCTAGAGACTTAGAGATCTGCCGTAATTACTCACACCCCCCCGTAACATTAGCTCCTGATAGTTCATTCATGGTTTAGGTGACTTCCACCTAGACACTGCATTGCTTGTCTTGTTTCCAGAAAAGAAATTAACCCAGTCCCTCCTAGTGGGTAACAATACAAGGGGAGAGGGGAAACTGACTCATACCTATTTTTCCATAAAAATGAAAAGGAGTACTTGTGGCACCTTAGAGACTAACCAATTTATTTGAGCATAAGCTTTCATGAGCTACAGCTCACTTCATCGGATGCATACTGTGGAAAGTATCGAAGATCTTTTATACACACAAAGCATGAAAAAATGGGTGTTTACCACTACAAAAGGTTTTCTCTCCTCCCACCCCACTCTCCTGCTGGTAATAGCTTATCTAAAGTGATCACTCTCCTTACAATGTGTATGATAATCAAGTTGGGCCATTTCCAGCACAAATCCAGGTTTTCTCCTTCTCCCCCCGCCCAATGGGCTTTGTTGCAAGGATGGATTCCTGGGTTAGTGGTTCTGTTGTATGGTATGTGGTTGCTGGTGAGTATTTGCTTCAGGTTGGGGGGCTGTCTGTAGGCAAGGACTGGCCTGTCTCCCAAGATTTGTGAGAGTGATGGGTCATCCTTCAGGATAGGTTGTAGATCCTTAATGATGCGTTGGAGGGGTTTTAGTTGGAGGCTGAAGGTGATGGCTAGTGGCGTTCTGTTATTTTCTTTGTTGGGCCTGTCCTGTAGTAGGTGACTTCTGGGAACTCTTCTGCCTCTATCAATCTGTTTCTTCACTTCCGCAGGTGGGTATTGTAGTTGTATTGCAACAAAGCCCGTTGCCAACTGTGTCCACATATCTATTCAGGGGACACCATCATAGGGCCTAATCACATCAGCCACACTATCAGAGGCTCGTTCACCTGCACATCCACCAATGTGATATATGCCATCGTGTGCCAGCAATGCCCCTCTGCCATGTACATTGGTCAGACTGGACAGTCTCTACATAAAAGAATAAATGGACACAAATCAGATGTCAAGAATTATAACATTCATAAACCAGTCGGAGAACATTTCAATCTTTCTGGTCACGCGATTACAGACATGAAAGTTGTGATATTACAACAAAAAAACTTCAAATCCAGACTCCAGCGAGAGACTGCTGAATTGGAATTCATTTGCAAATTGGATACAATTAACTTAGGCTTGAATAGAGACTGGGAGTGGCTAAGTCATTATGCAAGGTAACCTATTTCCCCTTGTTTTTTCCTACCCCCCCTCCCCGCCCCTCAGATGTTCTTGTTAAACCCTGGATTTGTGCTGGAAATGGCCCACCTTGATTATCATACACGTTGTAAGGAGAGTGATCACTTTAGATAAGCTATTACCAACAGGAGAGTGGGTTTGTGTGGGGCGGGGGGGGGGGAGAAAACCTGGATTTGTGCTGGAAATGGCCCAACTTGATTATCATACACATTGTAAGGAGAGTGATCATTTTAGATAAGCTATTACCAGCAGGAGAGTGGGGTGGGGGGAGAGAAAACCTTTTGTAGTGGTAAATGCCCATTTTTTCATGCTTTGTGTGTATAAAAGATCTTCGATACTTTCCACAGTATGCATCCAATGAAGTGAGCTATAGCTCATTAAATTGGTTAGTCTCTAAGGTGCCACAAGTACTCCTTTTCTTTTTGCGAATACAGACTAACTCGGCTGTTTCTCTGAAACCGTCCATAAAAATGTATCAGAAGGTTCCCAGTTCTTCAAATGCAGTGTGAAGGGAACCAGGGTGGGTACAAAGTTTCCTTGTGTGTGCCCAGGGACCTTCTCCTGCAGTTTGTTCCCAGCCTTGGGAGTCCCCTTACAGCTATGTGGGCAGCCATCTGGATCATAACGAAGAAGATGGTTCCATGGACAGGCAGGCTCCAAATGATGTCCCTGTTTATCCATAATCAGAACAGGATCGGAGGTGGGTTAAAATTGGGACATACGTCTTGTGTCAGGTGGAGGGAGGCTTCTAGGACATGCAGAAGGTCATTGCACTAGTGCATTGGGGATCCAGCTGGTACTGCCCCTAGTTTGTTACTGGGGAAAGCTCTGCTTTCCGTTCCCTCCTCCTTGTTGCACTACTCAGAGCCCCCACAAAGCAAAACCACTGCTCCTAGTAGGGGGAGGTGCAACAGCGTCTCTCCTCGACTTTCACCAGGTGTCACTCACCGCAGGGCTAGAAATGCTCAAGGAACCTCAGGATCTGACCTGAAGTTTGGATCCGTGTCCCTCCTTGCTGGTTAAAAGTGGGATTTTCAAAAGAGCCCATGTGAATTAGGAGTGCAAGGCCCTTCAAAAGGGAATGGAATTCAGGCTCCCAATATACCAGATGCTCTTGAAAATCCCACCTTCAATCCAGTGGAAAGGCACTGGGTCCATGAAACGTGCCTCCTCAGTGGATGGTGGGTGCCAGTATCTCTTAAACAATCAGTCATAAGGCCTTTGCTCAAAAAGCTCCCTTGACACCAGCACTCTCCTATCACCTTCTCTCTCACCTTCCTGTTCTGGGGAAGGGTTTGGCAAACTAGCTTTGGCAACACTTAGAGTCCTCAGATTCCCTGTGTCATGTTCTTGTGCACCAGACATGTGCTGGTCACGGAGCTCACACTAGATGTGTTCATCAAAAGATCTCTTAACGCTCTGCCAGGTATAGCGGATCTTAAATAAGGTATTTTACACTCAGTGCCACCTAGTGGCCGAACAGTGTAATACAGTTTTACATTCCATTACACCAGGGATCTCAAACTCGAATCACCACGAGAGCCATATGAGGACTAGTACACTGGCCCGAGGGCCGCATCACTGGCACACACTCCCTCCTGCCCCTGACCCTGCCCCCATTCCAACCCCTTCCCCAAAATCCCCACCCCAACTCCGTCCCCTCCCTACCCCTATTCCAACCCCTTCCCCAAATCCCTGCCCCTGCCCCGCCTCCTCCCCTGAGCGCGCGGCTCCCTGCTCCTTCCCCCTCCCTCCTGGAAAGTGCTAAGCACCGCCAAACAGCTGTTTGGTGGCAGGAAGCGCCTGGAGATGAGCGGGGACTCGACGCGTTGGGGGGAGGGAGAGCGGGGAGGAGGGGAGCTTGGCGGCAGGCAGGAAATAACCCTGTGGGCCTCGTGTTTGAGACTCCTGCATTACACCCTGGATCCCCTGCAGTCTGATTTTAGACTTGGCCTCACTGATCTTGGTGATGGGCAAAGATCACTTCCATGTCAATTCTTTTATGGCCTGATCCAAACCCCATTAAAGTCAACAAGAGTCTTTCCATTGACTTCCTCCAGCTTTGGATCAGGCCCTTAAAGTTGTCAGCTGCCTTTGATCCCACTGGCCACAAAGCAACATTTCTGTGAAGCCAGGAGGGGGTAGAGGAAGTCACCATTGAGCACTGCTGCTATTTCCTCCCCTCCTCAGGGTGTAGTGATGGGTGCCAGCTCTTCTGACTCAAGGGCACTCTTGTGTGGGGCTGAACTCTGCCACCTCTCCTGTTCAATGTACATGCAAGGCATCTCGGGGGGGAGAGTGCCCTCAGTGTGTGCCTACAGGCTGTGTGTTAAAAACAGACTTCTTACAGGAAAAGCCTAAGATGTGGTTTCTGAAAGCATAACATGAATTGGTAACTACGGTACAAATGAACTCTTCCCCTCACGTCAGAAAGACAGGCTAATGACAAAGCCTAATGCAGTACTGCCAACTCTCATGATTTTATCACAGTCTCCTGGTGCTTTCATAGAGCCCCAGTTCCTGAAGTTGTGTCATTATGTGAGAATCTCAGCTTTCTTGGGGGGTTTTAAGCACCAGCTGACTCGGCCTCACAGGGCTCTGGCTGTGGAGCTCTTTCATTGCTGTGTAAACTTTGGGCTCAGGCTGGAGCCTGGGAAGGTCCCAGAGCTTGGGCTCCAGCCCAGACCCAGAAGTCTACACTGGAATGAAACAGCTCCGCAGCCAGAGCCCTGCAAGCCTGTGTCAGCTGGCACGTGCCAGCAGCAGGTGTCTAGTTGCTGTGTAGACATGCCCTGAAAGATTCAAAAACCAGAAGAAAAATAAAAAGAACCCAACATTTACTATTGTTTTAACAATCTCATGAATTTTAGGCAAATCACATGTTTATTTATTGAGCGTGTGCATAGTCGTCTAGCCAAGCGATGGCATCTTCAGGGGCATGAAGCAGTTCTTCTAGGCCACCGCTGAACCTAGTGAGCAGGCATTTGTGGACAATATGTGTCATTGTCTGTGTTGCACCACAGCTGCACAGAGGGCATTGAGGAGGCTGTTCGACAGGGCTTTCCCTGCCCCACCCTGGCTGAGAAGTGGCTTGAGTGAAGCAGAGCCTTCTGAGCTGAATCTGGAACTGGGCATGCAAAGAGGGGTCTGTGCCTGGTTGGAAGCTGTGAGAGAATCCTGTGTGAAAAGCCCGTTTGTAAATGGTTTAACAGGGGAACTTCATAACCTGGTGGTGAAGGAAGATAACATACTGGATCAAGCTCTGGAGCAGATTACATGCAGAGTTCAAAATGTGGAAGCAGAAATTGGGGGTTCCTTAAAGATATCAGCTGTTAATTCCCAGCCTTGCGGTGATTCCTTTGTACCTGATGCAGCACTTCAAGAAATGATTGCTACTGTCATAGTTTACGGGTTAACTGCACTTTTGTCCCCCAACTCACTCCCTTCATTACAAGTTCATGTCACGTTTCAGATCAGGAAGAACAACCTGGCACAGTTCATCTGTTTCTGTATGTAGCAGGTGTGGCCCAACCATGGCTCACGAGCCGTATGCAGTTCTTTTACAGTTAAATTACAGCTGTCAGCGCCCCCAGCCCCCAGCCCACTCTCTACCTAACAGACTGACGGAGGGAAGCTTGGGGCTACTGCGCTGGGGTGGGCTGGTGGGGTTAGGGTCTTCTGCCCAGCAGGGAAGGGGGTCTCAGGGCTTCAGCGGGAATAGGGCTGAAGCCCCAAGCCCCGGCATGTGCACCTGGCTCTCATACTTCTCAAGATTATTGTATGTGGCCCAGAAGGTGAGTACATTTGGGCACCCCGGTATATAGCTTACACATTTGATCTCTGGCCTCCTGAAAAAGCATAATTTTTGTATAATCAAATAAAAACTTTGATCCATTTGTTTCTCTTAAACTGTATGTTTATACTTGGAAGGATTAGATTTTTATTGGTGAATGTTGGTAAACATTGATTTCACCGAACACTCACAACTTCTATAAAAATATTGCCATTGATAATAGAAATATACAGCTAGACAAAATAAGAAAAACGCTGCTTGAGAACTAAGAGTCAAAATCGAATGGTTTCGAATTTTGAATTAGGCTCATTACAAATGGACGAATGAATGAACAGTGACAAGTACAATTTGTTGATTTGATTTTTACTGTGTAGCCTTTGACAGGTGGAGTTGATAATTTGCATTAATCGTTTATAAAGCTTTAACTTTTTGAATCTCAACGTCTCTTGTCATTAAATAATTGCCTGACTCACTCACAATGTCACACATCTGTGAAAACTGAATTGATAAAAATCTAAAAAAACAGTTAAAATACACATCGATATTATCCGTCAGAATTATAAACAAATTAAGATCAAATTCTGCGAAGACTAAGTAAGTTGTGTGGTCATCCGTACACAGTCTGTGTAACCATTTGACTTAAAGATTCTCTTGTAATGGTCAGTGAGAAATTGTCTGCAGTCAAAGACAAAATTATAATTATTTTTAAAAATCAAAAGGCAGACACCAGAGAAGAAATCTGCCACTCACTGAAAACTACTGCTGGAGGAAGAAAAGCAACTTACTGAATAAACTCAACATTGAAACAGCGGGCAGCCATCCCTAGATTAAATCAAATAGGGTTTATTAAAATTAAATTATTTTTTAAAATTTCAATAAAATATATATCAAAAACTAATTTTGTGTTACAAAAATATTAACTACAATAATTAAACCAATATTGTCAAATCAATTTAGTTTAAAAGGTTAGGTTTGAAACAAGTTGGAGCCCCAATATAATAACTTACACCCCACTACCACCGATACTGCCTGAGATCGGCAGGGGTACATCCATGTTCCTTCACACCACCTACGATCCAGAAAAAATAAATCCCACTGCTGCAGATATTCGGAGGGGCACAGAACAAGATGTAAGCATGAACGGAGGTGGGGATATCAAATTTAAGATTTTTTTTTTTTCAGAATTTTAAAGATGACTGAATCTCACTGCACCTCCATCCCCAGACACCCTGCCAGGGCTGATTCCCCACTCTGGCACTTCGAAGGCAGAAGGTGGGGGCCCACAAGGATTTTAAAAATTAATACTGGCCACTCCAGGCTTGTATTAAACTCCCAAGGTCACAGCTTTTCTCTGAACTTGGATCGGTAGATGCTGCCACCAACCAAGTGCAACCCCTTCCCCCTCCCCTCCCCCCCGCCCCCCCACCTTTTGAGAACCCAGGAAGGAACACTTGAAAATTCCTTCCTGTGGGGTACCCTCAAGCCCTTTCACCCCCCCTTCCCGGGAAGAGCTGAGAAAAAAAACAAAGGAAATCAGCTGTTGCCACCAGCTAATTAAACAACATATGCACAAACCTCTTCGGCACACAAAAATCCAATCCTGTAAATAACCCTAAACCCTAACCCTTTCTAGACATTTCTGATTTACTTACATATCTGGGTTTCAGATCAGTAGGTTCGAGGTTGATGCTGTTTCATACCTGGTTTTAAAGCTGCTTACAGCATTGTTGCTCTGTGTCTCAGCTCTCCCTCTCTGGAGAACCACAACACACAGACAAAGGGAAGGTTTTTTCCCATTTTAAAAAGTTCTAGCCCTCCCGTTGGCTTTTTTGGTCAGGTGCCCACTCCTTTCCTTTTACCTGTGGGCTTGTTAACCCTTTACAGGTAAAGCAAGTAGAGAACAGCTACTAACAGGGGTTTTATAGCTAACTGGCTGGCTGGGTGTCCATAAAAGGGAGAGACCCGCTCCCTTCATTTATCACATGCCCCCCAAATCACAGATGGTGCTGGCCAGCCTGGTTCAGGTCGGGTCCACACCGGCTGGGATTTCTTCCTGGAGGTTTAGGACACAGAGTTAATAAGATACTTGCACCTCTAATTTTACTAATAATTACATGAAGAACTAAACAGTATTTTTCACATTTTAAGGACGACGAAGACTTAGAATACAGGGACATTTTTACCTGACTGATTCTGGGAAACCTTCCCGGGAGAGTGCATCAGCCACTTTGTTAGAGGCTCCTGAAATGTGTTGTATTTCAAAATCAAAGTCTTGAAGAGCTAAACTCCACCAAAGACATTTTTTGTTAGTCTCTCTGACTGTGTGAAGCCACTTCAGTGCACCATGGTCAGTCTGCAGGTGGAAACGCCGTCCCCAAATGTGTGGGCGTAGCTTCTCCACAGCACACACAATGGCGTAACAGTCTTTTTCTGAGACTGACCAGTGGCTTTCCCTCTCAGAAGGCTTTTTCGCTGAGAAACACGACAGGCTGGAATTGTTGATCTCGTCCTTCCTGCATTAAAACTGTTATCTGCACGCGTTAGGGCATCCCACCTTTTCCCAGTCCATTGGGCTCCAGGCGTAACCCGGTTAATTTAAGCACCCCCACCTTTTCCCAATTTGTAGGGCTCCAGGCGAAAAGCACCTACCCTTACCCAATCCGTAGGGCTCAGGGCCACCCGGACCCAATTCGTAGGGCTCAGGATGTAACTAACCTGGTCAATTTAAGTACCCACACCCTTTCCCGGTACGTAGGGCTCCGGGTATATACTACTTCTGCGGGTTTGCAGGACCTTTTACCAGTGAAAGAGCCTTACGCAGTCATATACTACATAACCTCTATTTATTAACAATCACCAAAAACAGACTGCCCATGCTACACATACAGTGCTCACCACTCCCAGTAAGACAGATGAACTTTTCCTGATGGCCAGTCAGGATCAGGTCCATCTGGGGGACTCCAGTTTCTGCACAGTATCATTGGCAGAGTGTTGAGGTCTGGCAGCTCTGATCTTTGGGGCTGCATCCTAGAGTTGGTTCCCAAAGAACTTCCTTTTGGACCCCAGTTTATATAGTGAAATTTGAGTTCTTTTTAGCTATACCTTAACCAATCATTATACTAACATTTTACGAACCAATCCTAACATAGTGTAACAAAATTATTTAACCAATCCTACCCCACCACCTTAATTTACACCTAGCAAAATTAATTATGTAACAGACAGAAACAATTAAAGAACCAGACAGAGACCACACAGATAAACAATAGGGAAATGGGGACCATAATGACAAAACAATAAAGAAATCAGGATTTCACAACCACAACTCTCGATAAGTGATTTCTTGACAGACAGAATGCCATCAAACTAAGTTTTCTTTAACCATCTTAAGATGTGTTTCTTTATCTGGTGATAGTGGGTGCCAATAGGATGGGGGTCTCCTTTTTAACAGCCTGATACTACATTGGTTTAATGTAATGTAGATGGAATGTGAGGATGTGACTTCCTGCTTCTCAGCTAATGGCTGCTGCTTGGCTGCTCTTTTAATCTGGCTGCAGATGAAGGCCTTTGGCCTTACAATATGACTACAGGAGAAGGCCTTAGCCTTACAGTCCCCTTCTTAATGACACTTTTACCAAAGCCATCATTACTATTCCAGGAGTCCAATACTCAGACCTGCTGAGCTTGGGCTTGCCTCCTGGGTATAATTAATAAGGGCCTTATTTGACTTTGCATGCCAGCTTCCTGTAGTCTTCGAACAGTTCTCTTCATCCAGCAAGCCAAAGCTACTATGCTTACTAATAAAGCCAATTGGATTCCAATGATCACCACAATGGGGTGAACCATTATATTTAGCATAACAGTTGCAGAAGGTGACCACCCTAATAGTGTTTTCCACCAAGAGTGATGTCCTGCATCTGCAATAGTTTTCAGCACTTCGCTGATTTTTGCATTATCGCACTGAGGATACCTCTTCAGGGGAGGGAACTCCAGTTATTAGGAAGAGGCCTTCAGGACCTCTCTCCTACATGTACCATCACCATGGGCTCCTCCCAGCACTACACATAAGTCTAGCTAGATGTCTTGAGAGATCCGCAACCTTCACACCAGGCAGGCAAGTCACAACATCATCTGGAAGGAGGGTCCCAACTATGGGATCATTTCCCTCTGCTCCAGTTGGATGTTCTCCTTCCCTGAGACTTTCATCCCCCTCAACAGCACAGAGGCTGTCAGACCAGGGGTGGGGCCATTCTACGGTGTCCTGGGAAGTCTCATCTATGTACCTCTCTGTCTCCCTCAGCTCCTCCAGTTCAGCCACTCTGGTCTCCAAAGCCCGTACACGGTCTCTGAGAGCCAGGAGCTCCTTGCACCGAATGTACACATACGCCACCTGCCCATAGGGCAGGTAATCATACATGCTGCATTGGGTGCAATAAACTGGATAGCTCCCACTCTGTTGCTGGACTTCTGCCTGCATTATCGTTTTACTCCTGAAGCTCGTTCCTTTGCTGTTGCTTTATATATAACAGGGGTGTTTGGCTTTAAGCTTAAAGAATGTTAAGTGTATCTAGTGCCCACCCCCCACCCCACATTCCCCTCACAACTCTCTCGCAAAACTCCCCTGTTAGCTGCTCCTGGTCGCTAGCTCCTCTAGTCGATTAGGAGTGGGCTTTTTAATGCCCTGGTCTTCCTGATTAGCCACGCCTGCTGGTTAAGGATTGATGGGTGCTAAATGGCTTAGGGATCAAAGCCTCGTTAAGAAGCTTTCAGCCATGCCTAGCAGGCCGCTAGGCTCAGCACACACACGGTCAGCACACGGTCCCCCAAACAAACAGACCACACGGTATATTTCAGTCAAGCAACAAGCACATCACAAACACAAACACACACACTACAGACAACAAACTTACCCCCAGGGTCACATAATTGCTCCTCCTTCACCTGGAGAACTCCCTCCCAAAACCCCCCTGTTAGCCGCTCCTGTTCTCTAGCTTCCTGACCTCATCATGTGACTCCAGGAGCCGGGGCTCAAGGCACAAGCCAACAGGGTTTATGCTTTAATCTGGCCCAGCTCCTTGGAATACTTAACATAGAGAACAGCTGTATACTCATTTAGCATTGAGCTCTAAATCAAATCACACAGGGCCACTGTCATCCCAAAGGGCTTGCCTGGGGGTCACCTTGGTGACTATGGCGGGTAACAGTTGAATTGCTTGTGGTAGGCGTAGGCTCTCTGGTGAGTGACTCGGGGGGTGTATGTGATGAGAACAAATTCTGCATGTAGTTGCATGGCTTTATTCGCTTTTTTTGTAGTTTTGAGCTGGATGTTGGTTCTGAGTAACTCTGTTTGCAACCAAGTTTTTATGTGTTTGAATCAATACATGATTCCACATTGTTATTTTCTCCACTAAAGGGTCTATATCCTGGAAAGCAAGAACTCTGAGAAGGACTCAGGCATCATTGTCGATAATCAGCTGTGCACCAGCTCCCAGCGCAAGGCATTGTGTTAGCCCCTTTTGCCATACGCCTCATGTACGGCTGGGTCAGACACAAAACAGAATGAGATCCAAAAGGGTGGGGGGGAACGACAGTTAAATTCAAATTGAAAATACGGTGCAACTTTTTAATAGTGAGAATAATTAGCTACTGAGCCATTACGTCTTTCCAAAAGACCTGCGTTAATTCAGTGTTTCTCCAGGGGACCACAAAAGGCAATGGCTGCAGGGCATAGCAAATGTTATTACAACCTTTAACAAAGACAGTCTTGCTCCCCACTCATCCTGACATTTCAAGGTGAAATATTCTCTGCCAACCTCTCAAAACACACACACACAAATAAACTCTATGGGCGTATCAGTATTAGCCCTGACACATTGTTTATTCTTCCTTTTCCCAAATATGAGGGGTTGCCAAGAATTCTGGCTTTGAAGAAAGGGGTCTTCTCCCTGAATAGCTTGAGAAACACTGAGTTAGTTCCACCCCAAGTTACTGTCCCTCCACTGAAGCAATTGCTGGGAGAAATTCTGTGGCCTCTGTCACACAGCAGGTCAGACCAGAGGATCATAACGGACCCCTCTAGCCTTAAACTCTGTGGGTACAGCTACACAGCAGTGAAACACCTGCAGCTGACCTGGGGAGGCTGACTTCAGGAAGACTTTTTGATACTGTCGCACAAGACCTTCTCATAAACAAACTAGAGAAATGTAGCCGAGACGAACCTACTATAAGCTATCTGCACAAGTGGCTGAAAACCCACCCTCAGAGAGTAGCTCTCAGTGGTTCACAGTGAAGCTGGAAGGGCGTATCGAATGTGGTCCCACAGACGCCTGTTCTGGGTTTGGTTCTATTCAATATCCTCAAAAATAATTTGGATAATCACAGAGAGAGTACACTTATAAAGTTTGCAGACAATATCAGGTTGTGAGGGGTTACAAACACCTTGGAGGATAGGATTGGAATTCAAAATGATCTGGACATACTGGAGAAATGGTCTGAATTAAATCGGATGAAATTCAATAAGGACAAAGGCAAAGGATTATACTTATGAAGGAACAATCAATTGCACAAATACAAAATGGGAAATAACTGCCTAGGAAGGAGTACTGCAGAAAAAGATTTGGGGGTTCTAGTAGATCACAAACTAAATATGCATCAACAATGTAATACTGTTGGGGGGGAAAGGGATCATTTGGGGATGTATTAGCAAGAGTGTTGTACACAAGACATGAAAAGTAATTCTTCAACTCTACTCGGCACTCATAAGACCGCAACTGGAGTACTGTGTCCAGTTCTGGGCACCACACTTCAGGAAAGATGTGGACAAATTGGAGAAAGTCCAGAGGAGAGCAACAAAAATGATTAGAAGTCTAGAAAACATGACCTCTGAGGGAAGATTGGAAAAACTGGGTTTCTTTAGTCTGGAGAAGAGAAGACTGAGGGGGAACATGATAACAGACTTCAAATATGTAAAAGGAGGAAGGTGATACATTGTTTTCCTTAACCACTGAGGACAGGACAAGAAGCAATTAGCTGAAAGTGCAGCACAGGAGATTTAGGTTAGACATTAGAAACCTTCCTAACTATCAGGGTTGTTAAGCACTGGAACAAATTACCTGGAACCAATTAGGGAGATGGTGGAATCTCCGACATTGGAGGCTTTTAAGAACAGGTTAGACAAACACCTGCCAGGGATGTTCTACATCAGCAGCTCTCACCTGGGGCTCAGCAGCTCCCTAGGGGGCTGTGAGCCAGTTTCAGGGCATCCCCAAGCCCCACCACCCCGTGGGGCAGAAGCTCAGAGCCCATGGGTGGAGTTGGGGAGGCAAGGCGGACATTGCCCCACCAAGCTGCAGTGCCTTACCCAGAGCAGGGCAGTCCTGGCAGCAGCCACACACACTCACACCCACCTCCTCCTCCTCTTCATCCCTCCCACTCTCCCCTGAGGCCCTATCTCCTGGCCAGGTCAGAGGCTGGAACCCTAAGCCAGATAGTGCGTAACGGCTGCTGCGCTGGTTGGTGCCATGGAGCCAGAGAAGGATTAAGGTTTTGCGGGGCCCTGGGCCAGAGCAGGTGGGGTCCCCTCCCCACTCCTTCCGCTTGCAGTGGGCGGGTGTCTCAGTACCAAAAGGCTGCTGCTCTGCTCGAATGGGCCCTGTAACCCTGTGAGCAGAGAGAGAAGGAAAGGGAGCGGCCCTGCTCTGGCCTGGCCTGTTGGGAGGGGGTGGCTGGGCCCTGCCAGGGCTTTGCCCAGCAACACCAATCTAGTCCCCTGGTGCTGGCTTCCCGCTGAGGTGGGGGTCACCATCCTCCCCAAGTCCCTACTAAGGGCAAAGCTGCTGGGGCTGGCAATAGGAGGAGGGCTGGACCTGGGCTCCAACAGGGGACACTACCTGCTGAAACTGCAGCAACATGGGCAGCTGGCGATGGGACGTACCCTCAGTGGAGAGGAGAGGGGACAGGATAGGAGCAGACGCCCAGCAAGGGCAGGCAGCCTCCACGCTTGCTACGGCGGGGGACCAGCTGCAAACAACAGAGATACAACGGGCTGACACCGGATGCTGCAGCTCCACCAGGGCGCAGTTTTAATGTATGCCACTCAGTGTTGGGCAACAAAGAAGAAACATGAGCAAATGATGCACAGAAATTCAAATGTTGAGATGGACAAGTGGCATAAGCAAAAAAGTGTGTGTTAGAGACATGCTCAAAATAACATCCATAAATGAAAAAAATGAGGGAGTGGAGGCTCAGATGGTTTGGTCATGTACAGCACAGTCCTGACAACTATATGGGTAAGAGAGTCCAACAGATCAAAATTGATGGGGGGAAAAGACAGAGGCTGACCCAACAAGAAGAGATGAGATGTCATAAAGGAAGGCATGTTCGCATGTAGTGTGATAGAGGATGTGGCATTGAACAGAGCACTTTGGAGGGAGAGGATTCGTAGAGTGGACCCCATTTGATGCAATTAACACAAGGAAGAAAAAGAAGAGCCCTTCTCCGTTTGTTGTTGTAATGAGATTTCAGAAAAAGGCAGAACTAATTTGTGGCTCAAATTCTGAAGTCAGGAATGTTCTGTATTCTAAGAGGAACCCAAGGAGTATGTGTGCGCGCGTGCATGTGTGAGAAAAGGAGAAATTTATGTTAATATAATCCTGGCATCCATGCACTGTAAAACATGGTATTCAATGCTAAGGAAATATTTTTACATGCACAAGACAAATTCTAGTACCTGACTGGCTCATTTATCACATGACTGTTTTTAACTAATGTTTGATATTGGTGAGTAATGCTCACCAATCATAGCTCACATGTAAATGTCACCAATCTGGCTGCAGGTGAGATCGGAGAAAATCCTCACTTCTGAGCCATTCAGGAAGAAGAGATTATTTGGCAAGTGGTGTCCGTTTGGCTGTTCTTTGTGAGTAGCCCATCATATTTCTTTTTCGGGATACTTAACTTGATCTCCGTTATAGGTTAGTTTAAGACGTATTGAAAAATTGGCATGAAAGTGCTCCCTTGTGCTGATACAATATAAATAATGGGACACAGTGAATCAGAGAAATTCTGGAAACAGATATAGAAAGCAATGTATGCCGGCATCCATGTGTACCAACCACCGTGTTAGTTAATATTAGCTCCTGCAAAAGCCGAATTTAACCTCATACCAAGATTATGGAAAATAAGGGACTATAACGCAAATGAAGTGGGAAGAATTGTGACCCACAATGTAGCTTGAGACATATCCACTGTGACTTCCTCAGGACTCCTCTATTCTGGGAAATACTCCCCAGGTACTCTCAGGTAGAATTGGATAATATCCGTGTCAAAAGTTTTATGGGGCATTCACAATACTCTAGATGCAGAGAAGGAAATGATTCCAGGATCAATGATTCTACAAGGTAGCATACTCCTTATCTGCCCTTGCTCATGCAAGTCTTTGTTAAAATCTGGGGTGTTGAGCTCAAGAAAAATTACTACAAAAATGATACATGAAATATGGTGTGACAATCAGTTAGCTACTGTTGTTAGATGTCCGGCTGTGGGTGTGTGTTCTCCTTGTATGCTGCCCCAGCTCTGCACAGACAGTCTGCACAGCAGACCTCGAGCAAACTGCCCAATAACCACAAGATCTGTTAAGGTATGAAGGCGCCAGGCCAGGTCTATTGTCAACAAAGCATGGTAATAGCACCTGGCAGACTCTACGAGGATACTAAAACAAGTATGCCTGTGAAAAAGGACACAGCTCAGTGAATAGCAGGACTTTCCATTCCCCCCCTCAGCTGGGCAAAGATACTCCCTCTGAGATACATCTTCATCTCCTGATACAAACAAGTTACATACTGCCTTTGACATAGTTACTGCCCCCTGTCGTGGCTAGTTATCACCCATCACCTTGTACATGTTGGTTCAATCAGAACATCTCTATTACATACGGTCATCCTGACCTTATCTTTTAGGAGGGGTCGGTGTGTTCCTGTTATCCTTGGTGAATGTTTTTGTACCACCCTCGATATCTGGTACCACTCTTCTGAAATGTTTTGGTACCACTTCATATCGGGACGTGTTTGTGTGAGTACTTTGTGGCTAGCACTTCTTAGGAATGTGTATTTCTGCAGTATCAGCCCTGTTCTTGCCAAACTCGGTGAGTAGATCCTGCTTCATACCAGGCCTCTCATACAAGGGCTTATGTCTCAGGCTCTCTTTCTAATACAGCTACTATAGATTTAACCAAGGGATTCTGGTAAATTTCCTTGGATAGAGAGTCACAGAAGAAGTCTGCATCCATTACTGATTTCGTACTTTTTTAATTTGAAGTACTACCCTTCTAATTAATTAATGCAAGAGCCACATTCCAGAGGCTGGTTAATCAGGTATTACATGGGGTTGAGGACTTTGCTATCAGCTACATTGATGATATCACTAGATTTAGCCACACCAGGGAGGAGTACAAAGCACAGGTGGGGAAGGTATTGAGAAACCTCAGGGAGGCAGGCCTCACACTCAAGGTGTCAAAGTGGAGAATGGGGGGGCAGCAAAGATCCCTTACCTGGGCCATTGGGTGCGTAGAGACACACATACACAGTGGATGTGCTACCTAGCAAAAGTGACAGGCAAACTGAGTAAGTCGTAAGTTACAAGGCTCAGACTCCACTTGCTAGAACAGTCCGTGAAGGTGTCATCAGACCCTGAGGAGGTCCTGCATCTGCTATTCCATTCCAACCTTACAGCCACGGCTGAGATGGTCTGGTCCACCCTACTTTTAAAGTAATTGCTCAGGTGGGCCTTGCTATTCGATCCATGAGCCCCAGCACACTTGTGAGGCCTCTTGCATGCTCCCATTTCAACCCAGTATTTCCCACACCATGGCCTTGTTCTGGTCGACAGGGAGCACAAAGCCATGCTGGGGTTCTGGTCAAGGGCCGCCTCATCAGCAGAATTGGGCCTGGGATGGGATCCCTTGGCATCCTGGCTCCATCAGTGGAGTGGGGAGGGACAGGCATAGATGGTGCTGGGGGAGGGAGACTGTCAACAGAATACTATGCTGGTTATTGTTGTTACCAGCCATGAGAAGGGCATAGAGCAGGGGGCTGGCCTGTGGGAGATAGTTGAAGGCAAACTTGCAGGGTGATGGTGGATGATGATGATTAAGTGGAGATAGATATCGACTGTGAAAATGACGGTGGCACAGATCCGATTCTGTTGTGCTGGAGGCGAGGGGAGGTATTGGTCGATGTCCGAGGAGAGAGTGTGACTGGGTGACATGCTGCTTTTCAGTGATGCTGACCCTGACCAGAAACCCCGTGTGCACAACCTGAGGACTCGCACCTGACTGATATGTGAATTCCAGACAGCAGGAACAATCCTCACCCTGCTCTTCTGGGACAGGGATGGAGAGTGGTGGTGGCTGTGAACTGGCCTGCTCCATGTTGGCCTTTCTTGGTTATAGCTGTGGCAGCTGCTCACTGGACCGTGCTTCTTTTGCTGGCAAGGGTTCAGGTCTTCCCCATCCCACAATTCTGAGAAGGGTTTAATATCAATGGTATCCAAAGGAAAGAGTCAAGACCACGTGATCTAAAAATCCAACCAACTCAGTGTCGAGTGCCCAGAATGGTATCCAGGCCCCTAACCTCCACTGGCTTCCTAAATACCTTTGAGGATCTGGGCCTCTGACCCTAACACTGCAGTGCCTCCCCGAGCGATGGCAACAGGGGCCACCGCTCAAACCAACACTTTATTTCCCTCTCTTCCACCAGTGTCTCTCTCAAACCCCACCAACCTGCAGCTCACCTAACGGGGGAGAGGGAGCCCAGCACAGTACGTTATGTGTCATTCTTTAGCTACACACCAAGATGTGGACTCCAGATCAAAGGCTCAGGGTCTTGAAATAGACAGCTGCTTAGGATATAAGACAGCACATTTGAATGTGTAGGTGGCGCTGGTATCCCTGGAAGCATCAAGGAGATCGTAAATACCTCAGTGCAGTTTATATACTGGTGTATTGACGTCACTCTGAGCATCAAGTTGCACATTCACATAAGCTGCAAGTGTGTTTGCTTTGCGTCACAGAAGAATGTATTTACTGCACTGATTGAGAGAATTTTTCCATCCTGCAAATGGGAAATTTACACTATAGCAACAATTCCCACACTTGTATTTGGGCATTTTGAGCTTGTATGTTAAAAGAGACATTGTCAACTTTTAATTTGTGTTTGCAGCCTTGTAGCCATGTTGCTCCCAGGATATGAGAGAGACAAAGTAGGTGAAGTCATATATTTTACTGGACCAACTTCTGTTGATAGATGGTACAAGCTTTCGAGCTAATGAGTCAAGGGAAAGAAAAAAAATCAGAGTGTCTAATCTAAATACAAGTTGGGACCGTTATTATTAAGCATAAAGGTAATGCATGTCTTAGGAGGCCACTTGAAATGAAGTGGGCAATAAAGGTTAGACGGTTATGTAAAAGGAGTTTGAAGTAGGCCAAAAAGAGTTAGCAGGCAGGTGCTGTTCCAAATTGTTGTGATAAGACATGAAATTAATGTCCCTATTAAATCCATGGTCTTTAGCTTCTAGCAGCATTATAAATGTAAGTTCCCAGGCTCATCCTTTGAAGGTGTTGTGCAGGTTTCCTTTGAGAATGAGTTTTGAAAGATCAGATATGGAGTGATCGCTTTTTGAAAAATGTTTGCCTAGAGGTGATATGGTGGCTTTGTCTACTATGCTCCTGGGAGTATTCTGTGCCAGAAAATTTAAAATTCTGCACACAGTATTTTACAATTCTGCATATATTAATTATCAAAATATCACAATATAATCATGCCAGTTTCTGTCAGCAAGTATGTCCGTAACAATACAGACAAATAAAAAGATTCAGGAATTTTTTTTGACAAATAGAATCCTTACTAAGCATATTAATACAGAACTTTAAGTACTTCATTTAAACTACAGGAACGTATTTCCCGCCCCCCTCAGAAGCAGTGCAAAGGCTTGGGGGAGTCAGGGGTAATGGATGAGCTGAGAGAAAGGGAAGGAGCTTGGGAGTGAACCTGGAGTGCTTTTCGGTGCGGGTGGGAGAAGTATGGAATAGTTTCTTTTTTGGAGGGTGGGGGGGGATTGTTACAGAGTTGGGGAGCCTTCTCCCATGCAGACCCTGACTGACCCCAAGCCTCTCCCATTCAGTCAGGCACATCTGCCCCTGTCCCTGTGTGTCTCTGCACCCCCACATTATTTGATTAAAAGAGTTATTTGGGAAAAGATTTGATAGTTTCTTTAAGTTCCTGTGTGAATTATGGTGTGGGGTCTTTTTTTAGTTCTTTCTTGTAGGTGGTGTCAGAGACTTGTCTGTTGATCTTGTTGACACAGTTATCATGATTAAGGACTACAATAGTGCCCCCTTCGTCTATGGGTTTGATCATTATCTGGTGGCTGGATTTCAGGGACTATCCCCTGGGTGGTACAGAGACTGCAGTGGACGTAATGCAGGGGTGGCCAAACTGGCTTGTGAGGCACATGTGGCTCTTTTACTGTTAAAGTGCAGCTCACAGATCCCCCCACCCCCACCCCCCCCCATTCTCCACCTACCAGAGGGCGGGAGGGGAGAGACAGGGACCTTGGGACCGCTGCCTTGCAGCAGGGAGATGGAGGCGTCTCAGGGCTTCAAGAGGAGCGGGGCTGAAACACTGGGCCCTGGCAGGCACCTCCGGTGGGGCTGAAGATTGTTGTATGCAGCTTGGAGAGTCAGTAAGTTTGGCCAGCCCTGATGTAATGCATGTCTGAGGATTTCACAGTTGATTTTTTTCCCTGAAGCAATTGATGTAATGATCCACTGGGTGCTTTTCTTCACTGTAGGGTGTCCATTCAGATGACTTGTTTTCTTGTGACTGTCAGTGGGGATGTGGTAGGTGTGGGTGGTGTCTTTGCTGTGAAAGATTTACTTGAGGTGGAGTTGGCTGAAGAATTCTTCTAGTTCTCTACATTAGTACTCTCATTAGCAGAAAGCAGCAAACCTGGAGAAATGGGACAGTCAAGCTCATGGACTAAGCAGATGCTAATGGAAGCATTTTTTGGGGAGATGCAGTGCTGAATCATTGGTATTTGGGTAGATCCAGCACATTTCCTTGGAGGCCTTTTCTAAGTTAGCCGCAGTTATTTACTGCTGGAATCAAGACAGACCTTCTGTTACATGCAACATGGAAACACAAACTTAGTTTTCAAAATCAGATTCATTTTATTTTCATCCATGTATTGGCACTGGCGGTACGAGCTGGGAGTTTGCAGAAAGAGCAACAGAAGAGCCCATCCCAAGCATCTCATTAAAAACTGCTCAGTGGATCATTTTTGGTTTTGCCAGTCTCATAGCTGGTAAGACTGGGCCCGTTGTTCTGATAAGGCAGGCTTTGGAACACCTTCAAGTGTACACACTCATCGGTGCTGTTGCTGATGCAGACCTGAAAGACAAGGAGAATGGGACAGCCATGGACTAAGCACATTCTCATGAAGGGATGTTTTGGGGAGATGAAGTGCTGAATAGCTACAAAGTAAAAATTAAATCACACACGGTATCATTCAATACCCTAAACCTGGTCTGTAGAGACTATCCCATTTCATAGCACATGTGTGAGCAGAAACAGGCTTGTGTGTCCAAATTAGGGTGTTCCTGATGATCAGCAGAAATAGAAATTTTATCCCTGATCTCACAAGGCCAAATTCAGCCCTGCCATAAGAAGGTGTCACTTCCATTGGCTTTTCCAGGAGTTGCACCTATTTATGCCTGGCCAGAATTTAGGTCATATTCTTCATACCTCAAAGTTATCCTTCCCACTCAACCCCTTCATCTTCTGCTTTTGCACATAACCTTGGGTATCTGAGTGAAGTAAATGAGAGTTTGCTCTACAAAAAATCTGATTGAAAACGTTTGGGTTTAAATATCAGTTTTCCTAAGGCAAAGTCTCATTGACTTCACTCAGATCCCATGCCTAGGCTGGCAGTGAAAGAGTTAATCCTATTCACCCGAGGAAGGCCAGAGCTGTAGGCAAAGACACTGGGGGAGGGGGCAAAGAAAGCTGAATGCTGGGGTGAAGCAAGCCAACACCCTCACGGGGCTGGGTGAAGATTTTTCAGACAAATATTTTATTCACCAAAAAAATGCAGTTTCAAATCTACCAAAACTATTTGTGAGTTTTTGTGAATTTTGACTGTCTCTCAAATCAAAAAATATTTGTTTGGAAATGCTGACAAACTGTTGCAATATTTCCAAATTGATTATTTTTGATTTTTGGGGGGAGAGAGATTTGCAAAATGGCCAGAGGAGGAGATGGTGGTGTCCCACCTTATAACTTTTAGTCCAAGTGGTTGGGGGTACTCAGGTGGGATATGGAAGACCTGGGTTCAATATCATCCTCATTTGAGGTGCAGAAGGGAGTTGATTGGGGTCTCCTGCCTCTCAGTAGAGTGCTCTAACCAGTAGGCTATGAGGTATTCAAGAGGAGGTTTCTCTGTCTCGCTTATTGAAGCTGTTCCACTGTTCCACTCCCAAACAAACACACATACTGTTTTTAAAATTGCTCAGAGGAGTTTGAGGTGTATACCACAGAATCCTCTCAGTAACACTCCCCAAAATCCCCAGGCTGGCCGTGTGCCTACTGGGCTGATCATGGTGAAGAGGATTCTATGTCCTCTCAGGGCCTGGAGATGGCAGGATGAAAAAGCCATTGTTTTGCTCGCCTGCCCAAACAACACCTAAGGCCAGCTCTAAGGGTGAGAGCTGAGAAAGCAGTTGGAGAGTCTTGAACGGAGATCGCCCTCTTGGCAATCCTAAAATTTTACAATATACAGCTGAAAGAGTTCAGAGTAGCAACCGTGTTAGTCTGTATCCGCAAAAAGAAAAGGAGGACTTGTGGCACCTTAGAGACTAACAAATTTATTTGAGCATAAGCTTTCGTGAGCTACGTGAGCTACAGCTAAGGTGAGCTGTAGCTCACGAAAGCTTATGCTCAAATAAATTTGTTAGTCTCTAAGGTGCCACAAGTCCTCCTTTTCTTTTAGCTGAAAGAGTGGGACTCATGCTTTATAAATACTAAGATCAGATTTAAATGAGATTCACAAAACAAGCTGTTTATCTTTTCTATTTTTGTTGCAAAATCGCATCCAACAGGAAGTAATCCCTACCTTGATTAAAAGTCATATTGGAACCCTTTCCTGAAACGTTTGCTCACTATTTGAACATCTTGCTTTAAGGCACTCAGAATTATACCTATGTTCTTCTTCAATTAGAACACTTATGCAATGATGGAAGAAGTGGGGGATTTTGTTGAGTACTGACCTTAATGAAGTAGTTTGTTCCAGCAACCACCTGAGTTTTATATTTTATGGCTACAAAGACTGGATACGTCTTGTTCTCTCTCTCTTCCAGCTGTGGCTTCACCTGTAGAAAAAAGAAAGAGGGTTAGGTGGTGTAATGGGGTCAGCAAACCCCCTTCTCATTGTATGTCTACGGCCTCAGTTTCTTCTTCTCAGCTTCCCAAAGAATGCACATAGACTGACATGCAGCACATAAGCAAGGCCCAAAGAAGGGAAATGTTATTAACAAACAATTCAACTCAACTCAGATCTTGCAGCCTTATTCCCTAGGCTCCACAGTTCCTTGCAGCCAGGCTTCACACCCCTGTGAAAACTAGGATTGCTGCCTGGCTTTACCTGAAATATCTCTCACCTGAAGCTCCTGTTTTCTGCAAACATCTCCCCCAAAACACCTGTCCATCCCCTGACCTCAGAGTCTGTCTGACCCAGCTCCCTCTTAAAGGAGGCACCACCTCCAGTATGCCATCGCATGATACTTGGTCACTGTGATACAGAGGCCCATTGCTGCCAACTGGCAAAAGGTTCGTTGTTCTCTACAAGCAACTCCTGTCTAGACCTGACAAACTCACTACACCTAACACACTGCTTTCATGGTATTCACCCATGAAGGTTAGCATGTGAGGTCTCTGTTGAAAACTTGTAACTTATCAAACCCACAATCAGTGTGAGATGTGTGTATGGGTGATATTTAAAGAACAATGTAACTGTATTGAAACTTATGCCTTTATGGCGGTCTTGGAGGGAAAGTGAGTGACAAGGGAATAATATGTCTCGGTAACGGACAATTCAAGTGGGAGGGAGTTGTCACCCATCCTGGGCTAGCCAATTATGTATTGCATTACTCATTGTCTGCCTTGGCACCAACCCAGAAAAATCAATTGAAAAAACCATCAAAGACAAACTAAGCATTGAAACCACTTGAATGTGAAAAGGAATAATAGGACATGGCATGTTTGCTGAATAAAGACAAAAGACTGATTTGGTGTATCACAGGGTGGAGAAAGATGCTCTGTATACATTGACTAAGGAGGCTCCTTCATGAGCAGGGGTGCTTCATGAAAGATTGGGTCCTGGCTCCTTGGGGCTAGTAAGTGCAGCAAAAGACTGAACTGTGGGCTAAGAATCTACATGATTAGACAGGAAAGGTAACTTAACTGTAGGCCCTAGTTTGCAGTTAATATGGAACCATTGTTTCCATTACTCACACTTGTTTCCATTTCATCTTAAATACATTTTCTTTTGTTTTACTGGAAGTGAACTGAAGTGTTGGGTGTGCCACAGGAGCTGTGATCTAAGGTAAACCTGGGGTCCACTGTTCCTTTTGGAGTGGAGGAACTGGAATTTCTGTGGTGTCCAGGGATCAGGGGCTGGATACCACAAGGGGACACTTCAAAGGGACTCGGAAGCTGGGGTGCACCTATGTTCAATCTGCAGGGCAAAGGCAGGGCTCGTACAGCCCAGAGGAGAGTGGCTGAGTGGTTGACAGGCTGGTTGTGTTAGGGAGCTAACACCCAGCTGGCAAAGGCAAGACTCCCTTGTGCTGGAGGCAGGTTTGGGTAGATGAGTTTATGCAGGGGAACAACTTTAAACGCCGTGGATTTTTAAAATTTATTCAGTGCCAGTACTTCAGAAATATGATGTAGAACAAGGAGTGTTTCCCCATGATACCATACATCTGAAGGGAAGGGAAGTTTGGGGCTCATCAGTGAATTGACAGTGACATTATCAATGACCTTCTCAAAGGCTAAGTACCCACTATCACAGTTCAGGGCAACTGCACCTGCAGTCCCCCCTTGTGTCCACCAAGCGGAGGCCCCCAGCTTTTCAGGCATCACCTCTCTTGGGCAAAGGTGCATGTCTCTCTCCCTCCTGGCCAGGGAGTTCAGGCTGCACAGCTTCCTAATCTACACGGTGATATCTCCAGCAAGCCACACTGCCTAAACAGGCCAGCGTCTGTGTGGCTTTCTCTCCACAGGCTCTGAACACGGAGTACCAGCAGTGACAGGTTATCGCACAGATCTTTCTAAGCAAGCACATTTATTCCTAAGGTAAAAGCATTACACAGGAAGCATTAACTCAATAAAAATGTACACATGCTAAAAAATTTACCAGAGGTCACCCAAGCTCCAACCTAGGGCTCTGGTAGGTTAAGTCTGTCCAAGCTTTCCACAAGGATTGGACAGAAGGTCCTGACCATTTGCTGGATCAGAAAAAAGGCCCCAAATCAGTTTAAATTATTTATCTAAAAATCCTTTTAACCAGTAAATACAAGTATCTCTCCAGGTGGTGTTATAATCTGAATTAATTTGCCTCACCTCCCCACACTGTTCTTAGTTCCTAGAGGGCTATGGTTCCCCTCCCCCATTGAATTATGTACAATCCCTCAATCATACATAAATGTTTGCATTTTTAATTCAATGAACTCCTATAATACTAATTTAATTCAATATGCTTTGTCCAGGATATTGCAGGTGAGTGTCATATCTGTCACAATCAAGTGACTTTTTAAAATTTTCCCTGAGACTATTGTGATTACACTCACCTGATGGGGTCATTGGAATGAGATCTACAACCTATCCTGAAGGACGACCCATCACTCTTACAGATCTTGGGCAACAGGCCAGTCCTTGCTTACAGACAGCCCCCCGCAACCTGAAGCGAATACTCACCAGCAACCACACACCACACAACAGAACCACTGACCCAGGAACCTATCCTTGCAACAAAGCCCGTTGCCAACTGTGTCCACATATCTATTCAGGGGACACCATCATAGGGCCTAATCACATCAGCCACCCTATCAGAGGCTCGTTCACCTGCACATCTACCAATGTGATATATGCCATCATGTGCCAGCAATGCCCCTCTGCCATGTACATTGGTCAGACTGGACAGTCTCTACGTAAAAGAATAAATGGACACAAATCAGACATCAAGAATTATAACGTTCAAAAACCAGTTGGAGAACACTTCAACCTCTCTGGTCACTCGATTACAGACCTAAAAGTGGCAATTCTTCAACAAAAAAACTTCAAAAACAGACTCCAGCGAGAGACTGCTGAATTGGAATTAATTTGCAAACTGGATATAATTAATTTAGGCTTGAATAGAGACTGGGAGTGGATAGGTCATTACACAAAGTAAAACTATTTCCCCATGTTTCTTCCCCCCTCTACCCCCCACTGTTCCTCAGATGTTCTTGTCAACTGCTGGAAATGGCCCACCTTGATTATCACTTCCCCCGCCCCCCTGCTGTTAATAGCTCACCTTACCTGATCACTCTCGTTACAGTGTGTATGGTAACACCCATTGTTTCATGTTCTCTATGTATATAAATCTCCCCACTGTATTTTCCACTGAATGCATCCGATGAAGTGAGCTGTAGCTCACGAAAGCTTATGCTCAAATAAATTTGTTAGTCTCTAAGGTGCCACAAGTCCTCCTTTTCTTTTTGGAGTGCTCTGGTACATCAGCCCTTCTCAGATTCAGATGTTCTGTGTCTCAGAGGAAAGCATTCAAGAGACTTCAGCTGTGAGGCAGCATGGACTGCAACAGCTAGTGGGTCCCAAAAAGCTCTGACACCCAGCACAAAAGAAATACTAATTTACTAAGGCTGCCAGAAAAGGACAAATACCCTCGGCTCACTCAACAGCTCAGAGTCGTTCTCAGTTTATCCTTTGTGGGACAGTTAAAAAAAAAAAAAGTTGGGGTCCTCAAGCCTCACTGTCTGAATATCTTACTCCATCCACACAGCAGAGGTTGTTGGTTAGAGTTCAGTTCTGTGGTATGACTCATAGGGGGCCCCCCTGCCTTGCTCTTTCACACTGATGCAGCATCTTCTGCTTGAGTGTCAACTCTGGAGCAGCTGTTCTTGTGCGTCACAGGCTGCCACTCTCAACCCAAATGCTGCAATCACTACACTCCTCCCAAAATCCCAATACACCCACTCTTGATGAACTATTCTCCCAGTTCCCATGGAGCCTTTCCTTTCTGCTGATTCACCACACTACACCCAGGCGTCCCACTTCTTTGGAAGTGTTGAGTTAAGTGTCCCCTCAGCACCAGCTGTCCTTGTCTCAGACAAATAAACTGTCATCCTCCACCCCCACCATTCATGATCTTCCCAACCTCCAAGCACTATTTACCCATCAGTTATTTATTGAACGGGCCCACCCCTTCAAGGGAGGTCAAGCAGCCAGCTGCCTAGTCCCCAGATGGACAGTTTGAAGCCCTTGGCTCATGCCTATTTAATAAGTAATACATTCCTGAACAAATGTATGGTTGGTTGTTGTTTCTGGACTCAGCTAGGATTAGGGCAGAAATGAAGGTATCACTCAGGGGTCAACAATGCTACAAGAAAACCTCTCCAAAATTGATAGGGCTAGGGGTTCTGGGGCTAGGTTTCACCAGGGATCTTAGGCACACTGCTTACTAGTGTAATTCTTAGCCCTGAGTTAGGCACCCAGGTTCCCCCTGGATTGTATGGGGAGACTTAATTGCTTAAGAAAGGGATTCCCAGAAGCCAGCAGGCAGAGTGGGGAGCCATCTAAGCTGGCCAAAAGTAAAATGGAGAGAAGAGGGGCAGGGCACAGGGCCCAGATCTACAAAGGTACTTGGGCACCTGACTGACAGGCCGGAGAGAGGTGCCCATCTCTGCTTGGGATTTGTGCTTTCAGATTGCCAGATGAAAAGTGCCTTGTACGTGCTGAGGAAATCAGGGCTAAAATCCTTTTCTCTCAGAAGAGCTTTTGGCAGAGCATCATTTCCCTTTGCTGTGATTTTAATTGTCTGCTTTGGAGCCTCTTTTAGGAGCATTTGGATACTACAATGAAATCCAACATAATGACAGCATTGTATGTGGGGAAACTGAGGCAGAGAGCACTGAAGTGACTTCCCCAAAGTCAGGCCACACAGTGAGTCTGTGGCTGACACAGGAATCACATCTGTCTCATGACTACCAGTCCCAGGGCACCAACCACAATCCATTTTGCTTCATTCATTAGCTAACTGGGAACTTTGACCATTTCTTTAAAAGCATCTAGTCAAAGGCAATTCATGTATTTAAGCCAATCGGCAATGACATTTTTCTGCTGGAAGCCATTTTCCCTTTCCATAAAAGGATGCATGAAGGGTGGGGTGAGAGCCACCACGCGTCTTCTCGTCAGCAGTCTGGTAGTCAGACGCTCTCTGTTGCTAAGAAATACCATGGAGTTCCCAGGTGACGCACAAATGCCAAGTACTATTCAAAATCTACCTCTCCAAGGCACACACAGATCTAAGCACAAGGTAAAAGTTTCACCTTTTAGAAAATAAAGAGCAATGAATAATTGTATTTACATGTTTAAAAGATCACTGAACAGACGAGTGCTTTAAATGAGGAGTTCTCAACCTTTTCCTTTCTGAGGCCCCCCCAGCATGCTATAAAAATTCCACAGCCCACGGTGTGCCACAACTGTTTGTCTGCATATCCAGTAGATTAAGAGCCAGGGCCAGCGGTAGGGGGTGGCAACCAGGCCAATTGCTTGGGACCCCAGGCCACAGGGGGCCCTGCAAAGCTAAGTTGCTCAGGCTTCGGCTTCAGCCCCGGGTGGCAGGGCTTGGGCTTTGGCTTTCTGCCCTGGGCCCCAGCAAGTCTAATGCCAGCCCTGTCTCTGGTTTATTTAGGCAGACCCCCTGAAGCCTGCTTGCAGCCCCCCAGGTTGAGAACTGCTGCTTTAAATCATTCCAAATACATGACACTTTCCTGAAAGTAGTTCAGAAATCATACATATCTGCCCTCCAGAGGCAACACTCTGCTCTCACTTAACAGGGGAGTCAATTTTGGAACCTCAATTGACCCGTGTGAATGAAAGCAGAATCTGACTTGAAGATTCACCTTTTGCGCCATATTTGCATCCACTGAAAACTAAGAATTGTGGCCTCATTTCTGACACATGTTGGGAGCACATTTAAACTTGGATTCTAAGATTTTTTTGGACATAGACCATCTGTTACGTTTCTACAGTGAGCATACACACAACAGCAGTAATATTTTGTAGTTCTATAGTGCCTTTCGAGGAAGAATCTCAATGTGCCTTACAAATAGGAATTAACAGTCCCCATGTGCGGAAGGGAAGTGTTATCCTCCGCTGCCCCCCTCCATTTTACAGCTGAGGAAATTGAAGCACAAAGAGGCCATGTGATTTGACCAGGGTCTCACAGTGAGTCCACAGCAGAGCCAGGCAGGCCCAGGACAGTTCCCCCTCACCCCCCAGCCCAAATAACCTTCAAGGGGCCCTAAATCATTGTCAGAAAGGCCAAAGTTATAAATCACAGGAAAATACTGACTTTCTTACACTCTTAAAATCCACGATTTTCCAGGGATCCAACTAGCTTCTGGACTTCTAGAAGGTTATTTGTTTACAGGGCCCCTGAAATACCCACTCTCCTCCTCTGCCCCCCCAGTAATGGGACCCTAGAGCTAGCCCTGGCAATAGGAACAAAAGCCTGACTCCCTGGCCTGCTCTGCATTAGCAAATGGGACCTCCGATTCACCGCCGGTGCAGCTCCATGAGCCCAAGTACACAAGTACCAGTGTAGGCAGAACAATGATATTTTTACTGCCCTGTCAGCCAGTTCTGTACAGATCAGGGTTTGATGACACAGTTGTAAAGACACTTAAAACCCTGTCTACACAGGTGCTTCTACCGCTGCTACTACCCGTGGAACTGTACTGGTGGTTAATTAGGCAGTGTAGACTCAGCTTCAGGTGCCCGTACTGACCACTAGAGCTTGCTGTCTTTCATATAGTTCTATCTGCAACACAGCCGTAAATGTCTCTAGAGCTCCCAGAAGACTGAAAAGCAGAATAGCAGAAGACTGGAAGAAAGCTAATGTGCTACTATTTAAAAAGGATAAATGGGGTAACCCAGGTAATTATAGGCCTGCGGTCTGACACTGATCTTGGGTAAGAAATTGGAGCAGCTGATTCAGGTCTTGATTAATAACGAATTAAAGGAAATCACTATACTTAATGCCAGCCAATCAATGGGGATGTATGGAAAATATATTCTTTCAAATGGATTTGAAGTCTTTTTTGATGAGATTATAAATGTGGTTGATAAAAGGCAACACCGTTGATGTAATAGATTACTCTATGGCATTATACTTGGTGCCGCATGACATTTTGATTAAAAAGCTAGAACAATACAAAATTAACATGGCCACCTTAAATGGATTAAAAGAATGAAAAGTTCTATGCCTATGCTATACAGGAGGTCAGACTACATGGTCACTTCTGGCATTGGCAGATACAAATCGAAGAATTTCCTGGACTGGAGTCCGTGCAGTCACTTCTTTAGCAATTTTTCCATGCCACATACTACATGCTTCTAATCAATCAAGAGGGCTTCCATTTACAATGCTTCTTGTTCAATTTTAAAGTAAATTTTAGCTTCATTCCATAATCTCTCTGGAATTTGCTTTTGTGCTACTAGTTTCTGTTTTGCATCTTTCATGGGATGCAACTCACCTGGTCAGCAATCTCTTGGATTTCTGGAGTCGCGGGTTTGGTCTCGGTTAAGCCTCCAGGCATCATAGTGGCAAATAACTTCTTAGGATGTTTGGAAACTCTGACAAGCAAAATCTAGAGCAAATGTGACCAAGAATAGTCAGACATCTGATATTATATAGTCACACAGTCATGTGGTTTGTATAGGTGGAGTTTACCATTGTCAGCCTTGTGAGGGGAGAGGAGGGAAGAAAGGAACAAAACAACATTTAAAAAATGCAATATTGTCAATAGTGAGAGAGAGAGAGAGAGTTCTTTAAATATCATTATGTGAATAGTGCTCTGTGGACACCAGAAAAGCAGAAAACAAATAACTCCCCTACCCCTATTAATTATGGTAGTTGGTTCAGGCTGGTCTGGCAATTTCTTGACTCATCACCAGTTTCAACACCTCTAATTGGGGTGTGACTCTTTGTGCTTAGGGAAGTGATTGTGAACACTGAGCTACACCCAAATATTTCCCAATATTTGCCTTAAAATTACCACACATTCTCCCCTGGTTTCATTGCAGCAATTCTGGTTTATCCCTAAGAGTGCAAACGTAGCACTCTTTAATTCTTTTATTTCTCTATTGTCTATTACAAAACTGAAAGGTTTTCTAACTGTTGAAAGGACAGAGATAAGAATGCTGGCACATGCTGCCACCTTAACCCCTTCTTTTCCTTGTGTTTTACCTTTTATTTGAAGAAATATGACCCACCCTCCAAAATGAGCATGCATGTAGATTCTTTATCAAACTTTTTACAAAACCTACGTCCATTTAGCAATTAGTCTTGTTTCTAATTTTGCACCAGGAATAAAATTTCCTTTTTCTACATTATTCCTTTCGCATTTGTCTTTAAAAACTGGCAGATAGACCCCAATGAAAGATATGCCTAATCTTTAGAACAATTTCCCTTATTCCTACTTAAAGTAATGTAGTTCTTCACAGCCTTTTGTATTTATTGAAAATTAGCACCTATTGGCTTAAATTGTATTAGAGGCTCTTAATTTTAGTACAGTGTTTGAAGGACAAATAAATTTAAAAGTTTTCAGCAAAACATACAACACACAAAGCACCACTCATGCCTCCACACTCCACCCTGCTCTATTTCCCAAAGCAATTAAGCATACATTCAAGCCAACTTGTAAACTATTTTATAGATAAATCATTGTAAGGATACATTCAAAATAATTCTATAATATTATATAGATAAGTCACCGACACACACGCACATGTTCATACTTGTTTTTCAGCATTATTTTATGCTACAAACACGCACGTATACACAGCCTAACTTAAGAAATCTAACAATGTAAAATTGGTTAATACACCCGACCGTAGACAAAATGAAGATTTCGTTTGAACTATTTATGTAAAACAGCTGATTACTTTTGAGATAAGGATGCTGCTCATCCCCTTCAACACACAACACCAACATCCACCCATCTGTCCTCCTTCCCAAAACCATTAAGCATACATTCAAGCCATCTTGTATAGATAAACTGCTATAAGCATACACTCAAGCTAGTTTTATAGAAAAGGCGCGCAGACATTTATACTTGTTTTTCAGCATTCACAGACACACACACCCCCCTCTAACTTACAGTGTATGAGTACCTACATGGGGAACAAAGAGTTGACAATTGGCTCTTCAGCCTACCAGAGAAAAGGATAAAATGAGCCAATGGCTGGAAATTGGCTACTGATGATGAGGGGGAAGGTGATGGTGATGAGGAAGATGATGGCTCACATTTCAGGTTGTCCTGCAAGGGATGGGGCGCGTAGATGGATGTTCAAATGGACGTTCTGTAGTCTATCTACCTTGATGGGATGGAGTGTTTGTGACTTCGCTAAATGTATTAATAAATTCGTCGTAAATATAGAAGAGTTCCTACAGTGTGAGTGTTGCAACTGTGCACACTGGGGTTCACAACTATATAGTAATTTTAATAATACTGGGCCTGATCTTGAGACAAGGATCTGTCTACCATCAAAGTGACAACTGGGAATTCTTAAGTAATCAACATAAATAATACTAGGGCTGTCGACTAATCGCAGTTAACTCATGCAATTAACTAAAAAAACTAATCATGATTAAAAAAATTAATCACAGTTTTAATTGCACTGTTAAACAATAGAATACCAATTGAAAAGTATTAAATATTTTTGGATGTTTTTCTACATTTTCAAATATATTGATTTCAATTACAACACAGAATACAAAGTTGACAGTGCTCACTTTATATTGTTGTTTGTTACAAATATTTGCAGTGTAAAAATGGTGAACAAAAGAAATAGTATTTTTCAATTCACCTCATACGAGTACTGTAGTGTAATCTCTTTATCATGTAAGTGCAACTTACAAATGTAGATTTTTTTTTTTTATTACATAACTGCACTCGAAAACAAAACAATGTAAAACTTTAGAGCCTACAAGTCCACTCGGTCCTATTTCATGTTCAGCCAATCTCGAAGACAAACAAGATTGTTTACATTTATGGGAGATAATGCTGCCCACTTCTTATTTACAATGACACCTGAAAGTGAGAACAGGTATTTGCATGGCACTTTGTAGCCGGCATTGCAAGGTATTTACGTGCCAGTTATGCTAAACATTCATACGCCCCTTCATGCTTTGGTCACCATTCTAGAGGACATGCTTCCATCCTGATGACGCTCATTTAAAAAAAAAAGTGTTAATTAAATTTGTGACTGAACTCCTTGGGGGAGAATTGTAGTCTTCTGCTCTGTTTTACCTGCATTCTGCCATATATTTCATCTTATAGCAGTCTTGAATGATGACCCAGCACATCTTCATTTTAAGAATACTTTCACTGTAAATTTGACAAAACGCAAAGAAGGTACCAATGTGGGTCGAGGTACCTTGGGTCGAGGTTTAAAAATCTGAAGTGCCTTCCACAATTTGAGAGGGTCTAGGTGTGGAGCATGCTTTCGAAAGTCTTAAAAGAGCAACAGTCCAGTGCAGAAACTACAGAACCCAAACCACCAAAAAAGAAAGGCAACCTTGCTGCCGGTGGCATCTGACTCAGATGATGAAAATGAATATGTGTTGGTCCGCACTGCTTTGGATGGTTATCTATCAGAACCTGTTATCAGCATGGATACATGTCCTCTGCAATGGTGGTGGAAGCATGAAGGGGCATATGAATCTCTAGTGCATCTGGCACATAAATATCTTGCATTGCCGGCCACAACAGTGCCATGCGAATGCCTGTTCTCACTTTCAGGCGATACTGTAAACAAGAAGCGGGCAGCATTGTCTCCTGCAAATGTAAACAAACTTGTTTGTCTGTGCAATTGGCCGAACAAGAACTAGGACCGAGTGGACTTGTAGGCTCTAAAGTTTTACATTGTTTTATTTTTGAACGCAGTTATTTTTTTGTACATAATTCAACACTTGTAAGTTGAAAAGGAGTACTTGTGGCACCTTAGAGACTAACCAATTTATTTGAGCATAAGCTTTCGTGAGCTACAGCTCACTTCATCGGATACATAAAGTGGAAAATGCAGTGAGGATGTTTTATACACACAGACCATGAAAAAATGGGTGTTTATCACTTCAAAAGGTTTTCTCTCCCCCCACCCCACTCTCCTGCTGGTAATAGCTTATCTAAAGTGATCACTCTCCTTACAATGTGTATGATAATCAAGGTGGGCCATTTCCAGCACAAATCCAGGGTTTAACAAGAACGTCTGAGGAACAGTGTGTGTGTGGGGGGGGGGAGGTAGGAAAAAACAAGGGGAAATAGGTTACCTTGCATAATGACTTAACCACTCCCAGTCTCTATTGAAGCCTAAGTTAATTGTATCCAATTTGCAAATGAATTCCAATTCAAGCAGTGTCTCGCTGGAGTCTGGTTTTGAAGTTTTTCTATTGTAATATCGCAACTCTCATGTCTGTAATCGCGTGACCAGAGAGATTGAAGTGTTCTCCGACTGGTTTATGAATGTTATAATTCTTGACATCTGATTTGTGTCCATTTATTCTTTTACGTAGAGACTGTCCAGTTTGACCAATGTACATGGCAGAGGGCCACTGCTTGCACATGATGGCATATATCACATTGGTAGATGTGCAGGTGAACGAGCCTCTGATTGTGTGGTTGATGTTATTAGGCCCTGTGATGGTGGCCCCAAATAGATATGTGGACACAGTTGGCAACGGGCTTTGTTGCAAGGATAGGTTCCTGGGTTAGTGGTTCTGTTGTGTGGTATGTAGTTGCTGGTGAGTATTTGCTTCAGGTTGGGGGCTGTCTGTAGGCAAGGACTGGCCTGTCTCCCAAGATTTGTGAGAGTGATGGGTCGTCCTTGAGGATAGGTTGTAGATCCTTGATAATGCGTTGGAGAGGTTTTAGTAGGGGGCTGAAGGTGACGGCTAGTGGCGTTCTGTTATTTTCTTTGCAAACAATATAAAGCGAACACGGTCAACTTTGTATTCTGTGTTGTAATTGAAATCAATATATTTGAAAATGTAGAAAAACATCCAAAAATATTTAATACTTTTCAATCGGTATTCTGTTGTTTAACAGTGCAATTAAAACTGTGATTAATTTTTTTAATCATGATTAGTTTTTTTAGTTAATTGCATGAGTTAACTGCGATTAGTCGACAGCCCTAGTATTATTTATGTTGATTACTTAAGAATTCCCAGTTGTCACTTTGATGGTAGACAGATCCTTGTCTCAAGATCAGGCCCAGTATTATTAAAATTACTATATAGTTGTGAACCCCAGTGTGCACAGTTGCAACACTCACACTGTAGGAACTCTTCTATATTTACGACGAATTTATTAATACATTTAGCGAAGTCACAAACACTCCATCCCATCAAGGTAGATAGACTACAGAACGTCCATTTGAACATCCATCTACGCGCCCCATCCCTTGCAGGACAACCTGAAATGTGAGCCATCATCTTCCTCATCACCATCACCTTCCCCCTCATCATCAGTAGCCATCATTCTGGCACCTCCCAAGGGCTATATCTCTCCTACTGCCCACAGGCTCAGATGTAACTTTTATAAATATGTTATGCTGACACCACTGTGTCTAATGCATATTCAGTAGGAGTTTCTCCCCTTTTCCTTATTTGTATTTCCTTATCCTACTAATGTTGAGGTGTCCTTCTTCTATAGGTTACTATATTAATACGTGTAACTACCATTTCAGCTCATGATCATACCCATCACCCCTTGCTTAAGCGGATTTGCGGATATTACTTCCATGTTCCTTGCAGTAGCACTTACTGGAACATTCTAACTCCTACCATCGAGCAGCTCTTCTTAGGTCTTGTCTACACTGCCATTTAACAGCACTGCAACTTTCTCGCTCAGGGGTGTGAAAAAATGCACTCCTGAGCGCTGCAAGTTTCAGCGCTGTAAAGTGGCAGTGTAGACAGTGCACCAGTGCTGGGAGCCACACTCCCAGTGATGGTAGCTACTCCCCTCATGGAGGTGGGTTTTTTATAGCATACCCTTAGTTCCCAAAATCTAAAGGTAACTGTTAATCTATGCCAAGGGTTCCAACCTACTTAACCACACTTATGCTAATTTATGCCTTAGCTAATGTCTTACAGGATACAGGCCTGTAGGTTTCCTGCATTACAGCTGAATATAATGAAAGCAGCTAAATATAATGAAGGCAAGGCAGTGAATATAGCAAAGGCAAGCTAGCCCTATGGGCTACACCATGTACAAGACTAAATGCAGGCCTAGTTTAAACTATTTGTGGAAAAAAAAAGCTAACACCACTGTCAAGTTTCCTTCCCCATTCTGAACGCTAGGGTACAGATGCGGGGACCTGCATGAAAACCTCCTAAGCTTACTTTTACCAGCTTAGGTTAAAACTTCCCCAAGGTACAAACTATTTTACCCTTTCCCTTGGACTTCCGCTGTCACCACCAAACGTCTAACACCAGTTACTGGGAAAGAGTTTGTTTGGAAACATCTTTCCCCGCAAAATCCTCCCAAATCTTACCCCCCTTTTTCTGGGGAAGGTTTGATAAAAATCCTTACCAATTTGCATAAGTGACCACAGACCCAAACCCTTGGATCTTAAGAACAATGAAAAAAGCATTCAGCCTCTTAAAAGAAGAATTTTAATAGAAGAAAAATTAAAAGAATCACCTCTGTAAAATCAGGATAGTAAATACCTTACAATGTAATTAGATTCAAAACATAGAGAATCCCTCTAGGCAAAACCGTAAGTTACAAAAAGACACAAAAACAGGAATATCCATTCCATTCAGCACAGCTTATTTTCTCAGCCATTTAAAAAAAGCATAATCTAACGCATATCTAGCTAGATTACTTACTAAGTTTTAAGACTCCATTCCTGTTCTGTCCCCAGCAAAAAGCATTACCCAGATGGACCCAGGCCCTTTGTTTCTCCCCCCCTCCAGCTTTGAAAGTATCTTGTCTCCTCATTGGTCATTGTGGTCAGGTGCCAGCGAGGTTATCCTAGCTTCTTAACCCTTTACAGGTGAAAGGATTTTTCCTCTGGCCAGGAGGGATTTTAAAGGTGTTTACCCTTCCCTTTATATTTATGACAAACACTTTTACTTTATTCTCCACAAACTATGCCCTTGTTGTTCAGATAAAATGCACCTCTTTCAAAATTTAAAGTATGAAATGTAGATTAATTAAAATGAGTAACTTGGATTTAATTAACATAAAAACAGCAGTGGAGAGAAACCTCTGATTTAGTGTTTGAGAGGCAGAAGATATAAACAAAATGTTCTTAAAATTCAGTGTGCCTTAAATGCTTTAGTAAATATTTTGCATGAATAACTTTTTTGGCACATTTAGCAAAATATAAAAAAAAGTTAAAAATCATGAAATACATATGTAACCCCCAAGGAGATTCCGTAGATGCCTGGGACTCTGTCTGCGGGCAGCTCTGGGAGAGGCACGCTGTCCCTGGTAGGGAGGGGGAGCCAAAGCAGACTCGGAGTCCGCCCAGCAACCAATAGGGAGTGAGAGGCCCTCCTAGCGAGAAGCCATTTGGTGGTCAGTCTAGAGCCGGCCAAGAAAAGGGCGGGACTGGCTGCGTGGGGAGCTGGTGAGTCCCAGGCCTGCATGCAGGGTTCCCCCTGAGAACAGGCCTCTAGGGACCCGACAGTAGATCCCTCAGCTGGGTTTTTCCTTCCCCACTGATGATTCCCAATTTGTAGCATATGCTGGGAAACTTCCCAGCCAGGCTGATTTCTCCCTCCAGCTCCCTAGGTGAGACCAGTCACCACATGGTCAGCTCTGCTGTGTCTGCTAGTTCAGGGAAGCTGCCTGAGTGTGTGACTGGAGGCTGGGCTAGGAGGCTACAGTTTGGATGTTAATGTAGTTGTGTAATCTACACCTTGAGCCCTGCACCCCTTTGTGGTGAGGGGAAATCCTGGGACCCACACAGCCTGATTCCTGCCTGAGGAGGATCCCTGCCAGCAGAGATCAGCCCCTCTGCAGTGACTGAGGAGTCCAAAGTCATCTTCGAACCTGAGGATCATTCATGGAGTTTGTGAGTGCACCATCGTTTAGTTAGTTAGTCAGGGAATTTGTTCTGGGGACCCCCTGCTCCCTGAACTGTATCCTCAAACCAGGGTGTAAGGGTTTGAGGATTTTATAACCTGCTGCATATTACACCTGTGGAGGGATTTACCACCTTCTCCCACTTGTGAGTCCTATGGGCTGTACTGAACCCAGTCAGCCACGCTGCTAAACCACCGCAAAGAAGAATTTTGTGGTTATAGGTCATCAAGGGCCCCAGCAAAGTATGCGTACCAACGGGACACTAATTTTGCATTTGCTACATCAAGTCACGGGTATTTGCAGTGTGGGCATGGTGACCCTAAAAATAGGGTTTTACCCTGTTCTGTTGTATTTGTCTCCTGTTTAATGTAATTAATTGTGTTAAATATATTTTTATGTGTTTGTGTTATTTCTTGGAAGTCTCCAACTATCTGGCAAGTAAGTGGAGATTACTCTGTAGTTAGAATTTTCTGCCCAAGCTGCCCTGGTGACCCTGCCAGGAAGGAGTGAGGGGAGTGGAGGCACTGCCAAATAATTTCAAAGGAAAAAAAGAAAAGAAGATTCACCCCGCTGAGTGGGTGGCAGGATCCAAAAGAACCCAGACCTGTCCATCAAAACCTGTAAGCAGATTGGCATTAAAGGAGGTAACCAGGTGGAGAGGGGGCACTACACACAGTAGCCCAGAATTTTAAAGGTACGGGGCGGGAGGGAAAAAAAAAAGTACAAGGTTAAGAGAGTTGGTCTGGATTTTAGGGACATTTTGACAAATGTTTCAAATATTTAGTGATTCAGTTTTGTATTTATTCTGTTAGTTTTCATACTTTAGCATGGCTAAACACGTGTCATAAAGAAACTCTGCCTAACCTCATGAGGCATTATATTATCCCTTTTGTTATTCTAAGTTTAATAATTGCTTTCACTGAGGGTCAGAAATAGTAAATAAATTACATTTACAAAGGCATCAGAAGGAATGTGTACACATACCCCCTCCCCCCACACACACCAATTTCCCGCATGCTGGGGAGGAGTGTACCCTTAACAGATTCCCAAAATCCCAAAGGGAAGAGAGAGCAGCAGGGGGTAAGAGTTGTCTGGGAAAGGATGGGGAAGAAGGGAGAAAGGGGACTGAAAAGAGAGGACACCACAGATAGGAGAAGAGAGGGGCTATGGGCAAGGGGAAGAGCTAGAGAGAGAAGATGAGAGAAAGGGGAGAGAATTGAGAAAAAGAGACAGGGTCATGTTGAAAGCAGGGAGTGAAAGAAGAATGGATTTAGAGCGTGCAGAGCAGGGGTGGCCAACCTGAGCCTGAGAAGGAGCCAGCATTTACCAGTGTACATTGCCAAAGAGCCACAGGAATACGTCAGCAGCCCACGCATCAGCTCCAGCCCCCACTTCCAGCGCCTCCCACCCACTGGCAGCCCCACCAATCAGCACCTCCCTCTCCCTACCTCCCGATCAGCTGTTTTGTGGTGTGCAGGAGGCTGGGGCGGGGGGGGGGGGGGAAACGAGGGCACAGCAGGCTCAGGGAAGGGGTGGAGTGGGGGCAGGGCCTGTGGCAGAGCCAGGGGCTGAGCAGTGAGCACCCCCCGGCACATTGGAAAGTTGGCGCCTGTAGCTCTAGCCCCAGCATCGGTGCCTGTACACGGAGCCGCGTATTAACCTCTGAAGAGCCGCGTGTGGCTCCGGAGCCCCAGATTGGCCACCCCTGTTGCAGAGTCTAGTGCATGGGGCACCTACAATGCTTGACTCCGTGCTGGTGGTACACAGCTACCGTACCAGACATCCAGAAGGGACTAGTGTGCCACAGGGCTTAGAGGAAACACCCTGCAGTGGGGTTGGTTACCATAGTTTGGAGCCAGTCCTGCAGACACGTAAGCATCTGCGGAACTTTACTCACACAGGTAGTTCTATTGGCCGCCTAGGGGCGTGTGGTGCTTTGGTGTATAGTGTTTGCATTACACTGGTGATGAAACTGGCCCAGTAAATGCAATCTTACCTACAGAATGGAAGGCTTTGTGCTGATTTATTCTGACATAAATTGGCAAAGTTCCCTATGGATGGGAACTCTAATGGGCACCAGGTTATAGCTGTATAAAGCAGTCATAATTCCACTGTTGCGTGATGAAAGGGGGATGTACAGCCCAGAAGTGGATGGTTCTGGCAGAGAATGGGGCCTGGCTAGGGTCTCCATTGTACATAGAGCCGACTGGGCATTTTCTATTGAAGTGATTTTTGGACAATTTCTTAAAAAAAGAAATCTAAATTTTCAATGGGAAATTTTCAATGTTGCTGAATTTTTTTGGGGAGAATCAAAACAAAAGGTTTCATTTCAGGGCTGTTCAACATTAAACTGCTTCCGCCCAGAGTGCCTGGATGGTTCATGGGAGTCAGTTCAGGTGCTTTGTGCCCCCATTCTTTCCCATGACCTGGACCCTTACCCAGACTACATTCCCCATGATGCACTGTGGTCTCCCTTCTGACAGGGCCACATGGCACCTCAGGGAGATGTATTCTTGCAAAGGAGCCTGCCCCATAGGGAAGAATGAAAGCATGAGGTACCCAAAACTACCTGTCCCATGAGGCAATAAGCAAATGCAGTTTAATGTCAAACTGACTTGAAACAAAATGTTTCAACATTTACTAAACAAATTCTTTTGTGAAAATTTTTGGTATTTTTCCAATTTGGGACATAAACAAATGTCAAATTATTACAATATCCTATGAGCCAAATTCCTGTTTTGTCTCAGCTGCATTTATGCAGTATATACTCACCTCCTGTTGTGTGTGCTCTTCCTCCTCCTAGCCCCAATTCAGGAAACCTGTGAAGATTAGACTATTACAAAGCTGCCTGAATATGGATTTAAGAGCCTAACTTCAGGCACTCAACTGAAAATGTTCATGTTAACCCCTGTGCCTTAGTTTCCCCATCTGTACAAGAAGAATATTAATACTTCCCTTGTTCTTTGTGATGATTAAGTATTTAAGGATTTTTAGCTTTGCTTTACAGTCACCTGAATTCACATAAAAACCCCCAGTGGCCAATCCCCCACTCTCTCCCACCCTACCCCCATTTTATTGGGACAATTGGCCGCTGCAAATGTTATAATGTTGATGTGCACAAAGCCCAGCACAAGCAGGTTCCGCTTCTTCTTCAGAAGAACTAAAGATCACAAACATGCATTTCCCTTACTGTATTTCTTTCCTATAACACACTGTTATGCTCATGGTTGGGTGTCTCCCACAAAGCGTGTCTTTGATCTACAGGCAGTCACACACCTCACTGAGGCTATGGCATCCACCTTTCATTCAGGCGGAATAACATAGCAGTTAAATACCCATTTGTTTAATGACCATTGAAAAAATGGAAGGCACCACCCAAGGACTAGACTGGATGCAAACACAAGGGCTGGGGATTGCTTTGTGAGGAGCTGTGTGTGTGTGTGTCTGTAAGTCAGAAGCAGCCACAAAGCAGGGAAAGAGTTGATCTTCATTCCTGTAATGTCTGCCACCCCTTCCTACAAAGTAAATATTCCCTCCCCTTCCTGTAGGAGCCACCTGCAGCAGCTAGGGGCTGCAGGGTACCCCTGCAGCTCCAGAGGCCTGCAGTGGCCAGGAACTTGGGGGTTCCTCCTCCACCAACAGCTCCAGGGACCCTGTAATAGGGTCCCTGCAGGGCCCTCCTGGCTCCTTCCCATGCTGGGCTGAGCAAGTCATACAGAAGCCTTGGTGCAGTGCTCACCTGGTGCTTTTATTTACAGGCTGTGCTCCCACCACCTTTCCACCATACACATAGTCCCCTTCTTATAATCCACAGGGGGCAAGGAATCCCTCTCTGCTTCCCCCTCACTGCCATTCCTCTACTACAACTTCCCTCTTTCCAGCTCCTTCCCCTGGGGCTCTTATCCAGCCCCAGCCTGATGAGGCAGCAGCTGTTCCAGCTTCCCCAATCAGGGCCAGGTGATCTACCCAGCTCCAATTCACCTCCCTTAATTGGACTGGAGTGACAGATGGTTGGCTAAGCAGTTTTCTGCTTAGCACCCTATCACAGACCCCCATGGCCTCTGGCGGCTGGGAGCTCGGGGGTAGCCCGCAGTTCCCTGCCCCCACGGGCAGCGGGAAACCCTGCAGCTCTCGACCACCGCAGGCTGAAGTCATGGAGGTTGCTGGAAGTCACTAAATCATAGTCTTACATAGAGCCTATCCGCCACTGCTGTTAGCAGCGGTCTCCTAAGCTCAGTAGATGGGGAGGGCTCTGAGTTATTACAGGCAATTCTTTCCCAGCTGTCTAGCTGGTGGGTCTCACCCACACACTCAGGGTCTAAAAAATCACCATACTGAGTTCAGGAAGGAATTCTCCCCCAGGTCAGATAGGCAGAGACACTGGGAGTTTTTCACCTTCCTCCACAGCATGGATCTGGATCAGGATCACATGCACAGAGTGGTGGAAATACATCACCATGAAGACCTGGGGTGACCAGGAGCTACCCCAGAATTTTCATAGGAGGGCCGTGTTCCCTGAGCTGTGTGAAGAGCTCACTTGAGCCCATGCGCATCAGGACATCAGGATGAAAAATGCAAATGCCAGGCCAGAAGCACGGTGCAACAACTCTCTGGAAGCTGCTACCCCAGATTGTCTCCCATCTGTGGGTAACCACTCTGAGGTTGGCAAGTCAATTGTTGTTGCTGTGATGATGGATGTTTGCCAGGCAGTTATTGCTGGGCTGCACCCACATGTGGTGAAGGTAGATAATGTCCCCGAAATCATTTCTGGCTTTGAACAAAGGGCATTCCCAAACCGTGCTGGGGCTATCGATGGCACACGCATGTCTGTTACCTGGGCCCCCCAAGGTGCACGAGTACATCAGCAGAAAAATAAATTACTCTTTGTTATTCAGACCTTAGAGGACTATCAAGGGAGATCATGGACGTCAAAGTGCAGGGTGTCCAGGTATTCCGGAGATCTGGCCTGTCTCAGGGCTGGTCTACATTACCACTTAATTCAATGTATCTTAACTCACTCAGGGGTATGAAAACGACGGCCCCTGAGCAACGTAAGTTACGTCAACTTAAAGCGATGTCCCCACAGTGATATGTCAGCGGGAGACGATCTCCCACTGACCATACTTCCACCTCTCGCTACGGAAGAGCACTCTGCCATTGGCATAGCATGTCCAGCGGCACAGCTGCATAGGTGCAGCGCAGTAGAGTAGATTTGCTGTCAGAGTGGGAAAGCAGGTATTTTGTTCCTGCTAAACTATATGGATATCAGTGAGATGTCTGTTATTTTGGCTGACCCCACTTACACTCTGCTACCCTGACTCATGGAGGCTTACCATGATGTGTGGCAACCTGGTGGGCTGCTGCTATGTAAAAAGAAGAGAAGTGAATGAAGAGAAGTGGTCCATTTGGCTAGGCTCTCTATGGCTTTAATAACACCAACTTCTAACTATCACTCGTTGGCAGGGCAGATTAAGACAATCCAGGACCTTAGGCACAGCACAGCACAGGGCTCCATACTGCCCCAGCCCTAAAACCCTGGCCTCACCTCCAGCTGAAGTGCCAGTTGTTCAGTGTTTAAGCATAAAAGAGAGACAGCCCAGACAGAGCAATATTTAGGCTTTATTCTTTCCTCTGACATCGTTCTCTCTCATCAAGCACTTCCTGAATTCCTGTAAATTCCTATACAGAATGATACTGTAGCTCTCTTTACTGGGAAGCTATTTATCGAAACATCCCTTTTGTCATGTTTATTGGAGACAGCAAATTTAAACATCAATACCATAACTTGCCTGAATACTTAACACTCTGTTATATACCAATACAGGCTATACCATCATAGATAAACAGGTTCCAGAGTAGCAGCCGTGTTAGTCTGTATTCGCAAAAAGAAAAGGAGTACTTGTGGCACCTTAGAGACTAACCAATTTATTTGAGCATAAGCTTTCATGAGCTACAGCTCACTTAACTCTTATTATTTTTAATTAACTAACTCTTAAATACCTTAGCTGCCAAGAAAGATTTCTCTGATTTTGGGAATGCTGGTCTTTCACTCCTTAGTTCTATAAAAACGCTCACGTATACCTGGCAACTGGGTTGATGTTGGAGCAAATGCACACCTTTCTTGTGATAAGAGACTGTCTGCACTTAGTGCTCCTTGTGTGGGGCTGTTTTGAGAAGCAGTTCCAATATCTATTAGTCACTTTTTAGCTCGTGTTTCTTTGTGTCCTGCTGATCAGGTCTCAAGAGAGTGTGTATTTCACCATCCTCCACATCTGTGTTTTTGTCTTGTGTTCCTAGTGGGTTTAGGTTTTAGGGTGTAATATGTTTTAGGGTGTAATATGTGCCCATCCACTACTATATTATATGAATGAGGATTTATCATAATATATCCGATTTCCAATTACGCTTGTTAAAAAGACAACTTTCATATATGATATTTTTGTGAGTGGAAAGTGCTTTTGTGGCGTCTGACAGATATAGCAATTTCCTGCAATATCTTTTGGAGATGTTACTGCATTAAGTTTATGCATCAGGAATCGTATGTTATTCCATGGGGAAGGGTGACCACAACCCTCCAGGAACTGAGAACAGTGGAGAGTGAGTAGGAAAATTCACTCAACACCTCCAGAGAGGCACCACCGCAGTGACAGAGTGCTTCTGGGTATTTACATGGATCCTCTAGGTCTGCCGCTGACATAAGCATATGCTCTTGGAGTATACAGGGTGGCTACTGTTATTTTGCTTTCCTTTTTATCGCGTCCCATTGCAATTTTCGCACTTTTGCCATTCTGTTCTAAAGAAAGCCCAGCTGCTAAACACGTCTGCTTTCATGTCCCTCTGCTCAGGGTCAGGGCTCTGGTATGCTGCGAGGATTCCTGTTTTCTCTTTGTTGTCATTGTATGGTTAGTTGTGGGGATTGGTTTTGCATTAATATTTTGTGTTTCTGGTTTCACGTTCCTGCAGGCACCGACCCACTTCAGATGCCATGTTCAGTGTTCAACCATCAGAAGAGAGAGAGTGCAACATACGGGCTTTATTCCTTCCTCCACACGCTCTGTTCTCTCTCACCAAACGCTTCCTGGAAGCAGAGTTCTCCAAATACATAGAAATTACCCCCTGCATAATCACAATATAGCGCCCATTTCTGGAAATGTATTTATCATAACACCAGTGGCAAGGGGGCCACTGCATGGGACCTGGAGGGGCAACTGCATGGGACCCCTTCATCCATGGCAGAACTGGTAGCCGGGCCCCCATCCTTAGCAGCAGCAGAGATGGGGATCCCTTCTCCCCAAATGGAGAGCCAAGAGTGGCAGCACCCAGTATTTATCTTCACAGGTGAGGCATATCTGGTAGGTGACCAGGCCTGCTGCACTCCTCTGCCCCACAGAGAGTTCTCAGATGGGGTGGTGTTGGCAGGGAACCCCAGAGTGATGTCTATTAGAATGAAAATCCCATGGGGATGACTGGGACAGTTCACAACTCTCAGAGACGTGGTTTTCAGCTGTCTGCAGAGCCAGGCAGACACCACTGCATCGGTTACACTTGGGTCACAATTTCAAAGTATTAATTTGCTAGAAATTTACATTTTAAAGTGAAAGCTGAGATTCTGACCTCATCATTTGACTCTAGGAGCTGGGGCTCTAGGCACAGCTCTACAGTGCTTATGCTTTATTCTGGCCAAGCTCTTTGGAATACCTTACATAGAGAACAGCTGTATACTCATTTATCATTGAGCTCTAAATCAAATCCACCCAAGTTAGGAAATATTAGCTCACCACACAGGGTCACATCCACCAATGTGATATATGCCATCATGTGCCAGCAATGCTCCTCTGCCATGTACATTGGTCAAACTGGACAGTCTCTACGTAAAAGAATAAATGGACACAAATCAGATGTCAAGAATTATAACATTCATAAACCAGTCGGAGAACACTTCAATCTCTCTGGTCACGCAATTACAGACATGAAGGTCGCTATCTTAAAACAAAAAAACTTCAAATCCAGACTCCAGCGAGAAACTGCTGAATTGGAATTCATTTGCAAATTGGATACTATTAATTTAGGCTTAAATAGAGACTGGGAGTGGCTAAGTCATTATGCGAGGTAGCCTATTTCCCCTTGTTTTTTCCTAACCCCCCCCACCCCCCGACGTTCTGGTTAAACTTGGATTTATGCTGGAAATGGCCCACCTTGATTATCATACACATTGTAAGGAGAGTGGTCAGTTTGGATGAGCTATTATCAGCAGGAGAGTGAGTTTGTGTGTGGCGGGGGCGGGGGTGAGAAAACCTGCATTTGTGTTGGAAATGGCCCACCTTGATTTTCATACACATTGTAAGGAGAGTGGTCACTTTGGATAAGCTATTACCAGCAGGAGAGTGAGTTTGTGTGTGTGTGTTTTTGGGGGGTGGGGGGGGTGAGAAAACCTGGATTTGTGCTGGAAATGGCCCACCTTGATTATCATGCACATTGTAGGGAGAGTGGTCACTTTGGATAAGCTATTACCAGCAGGAGAGTGAGTTTGTGTGTGTGTGTTTTGGGGGGGGGTGAGAAAACCTGGATTTGTGTTGGAAATGGCCTACCTTGATTTTCATACACATTGTAAGGAGAGTGGTCACTTTGGATAAGCTATTACCAGCAGGAGAGTGAGTTTGTGTGTGTGGTTTTTGAAAAAAAAGGGGGGGGCGGTGAGAAAACCTGGATTTGGTTGGAAATGGCCCACCTTGATTTTCATACACGTTGTAAAGAGAGTGGTCACTTTGGATGGGCTATTACCAGCAGGAGAGTGAGTTTGTGGGGAGGGGGGGCGGAGGGTGAGAAAACCTGGATTTGTGCTGAAGATGGCCCAACTTGATTATCATACACATTGTAAGGAGAGTGATCACTTTAGATAAGCTATTACCAGCAGGAGAGTGGGGTGGGGGGAGGTATTGTTTCATGGTCTCTGTGTATATAATGTCTTCTGCAGTTTCCACAGTATGCATCCGATGAAGTGAGCTGTAGCTCACGAAAGCTCATGCTCAAATAAATTGGTTAGTCTCTGAGGTGCCACAAGTACTCCTTTTCACCTTGGGATTGTGGTTGGTAACAGTTGATTTGCTGTTGGTAGGTATAGGCTCTCTGGTGAGTCGCTGTGGGTGTGTATGTGATGAGATAAAATTCTGCATGTAGTTGCATGGCTTTATTTGATTTTTTTGTAGTTTTGAGCTGGATGTTGGTCCTGACTTACCCTGTTTGTAACAAAGTTTTTTTGTGTTTGACTCAATACATGATGCCACATTGTTATTTTTACAGAGACCCTTTCTCAGCTATCCTGCAAAGCAACAGCTCTGAGAATGACTCAGGGGTCATTGTAGATAACCAGCTGTGCATGAGCTTCCAGTGCAATGTGTTGTGTTGGCCCCTTTTGCCACAGAGCTCATGTACAGTTGGTTCAGATGCAAAGTTGATCAGCCTGTAAGTGCCTCCATGGAGTAAGGAGGGAGGGTCCCAGTCCCTGGGCTCCAGGCCAAACCGAAACATCTAAACATCAATTTTTAGCCCCACAGCCTGAGCCCCACAGGCCAAAGTCAGCTGACCTGAGCCAGCCGAGGCCATGCCACGGGTCGTTTATTCCTGTGTATCCGTACCCTATGAATCTATTACAAGGGTTCCTGCTTGATAACGTCTGTTACCTATTCATTAACGTACACTTAGATTAACTTTCCATTTGCCACTCCACCAAGACTGTGCTGCACATTCTGTTGCAATGTACCAGCGGGCAGCTGTGTTAGTCTGTATCCACAAAAACGACAAGGAGCCCGATGGCACCTTAAAGACTAACAGATTTATTTGGGCATAAGCTTTCACGAAAGCTTATGCCCAAATAAATCTGTTAATCTTTAAGGTGTCACCGGACTCCTTATTGTTTTTGATTCTATTGCAATGGGATGCCCCATCAGACATGGGGGATATGAGGCCGCCCCACTCCTGCTCTTCACCTGACCCATCTCTATCCATGGGTCTGACCCTTGTGAACCACCCACACAAAGGCTTTGGTGGGATTGAGTTGGGGGAGGGCATAATGCAGCAGAGTCACAGCTCCCCTCCAGCAGTGCCACCCCAGGGGAAATGCGCTGGTTCTAGATTCATTCTGCTCTGAAAAGCAAAGTCCAGTCTAGATGAAGGCAGTTACTATGCAGGAAGGAGCTCTCCTGGGGACTGAACCTTTACTGGCTATCGGAACAGGAGACGATTAATCCAAGTTTTCTTGTAAATCACTTTATTAGAGCAGGTTAACAATAAATCATTCAGTGAAGCTAGCAGACTGGAAACCCTTCAACCTGTACTTGGGAGCAGATATGAGCATGTTGGGATGGAAGGGGCAGGAAACACAGCAGGTTTGTGGACTCACCTGCAGGCTGGAGCTTACTCCTGTTTTTGAACAATGCCCTGGGTGGGTTCTACACACCAGTGTGCTCTGGTGCACCACATGTGTGGTGGTTCTTCTTCTTCCATCCTAGGCGGTGATCAACTCCATCAATGCTCAGATGGCACATTCTCTTCTCAGGGCATGGATGACCACTGCTGTGTGAGGAGAGATCTTGGCCAGTGGAGCACCTTGACATTTTCCCTATTGGTGGGTGCTCATTTATCCCCTGTAGATACTGGGAGGTGCTGGAGGTTCCTATCTCCGCAAAGAACATGAACCCCTCCTCATCCCCTTTCCCACCTCCCTGAAGCTGTAGAAACTGGAGATCTCTTGCTGTCTTCAGATTGTGGTGATCAAGTTTTGCTGACGATCTGTTTGGTTGATTCCTTCTGTTTCATCTATGATGGCATTCCTTTCAATCTGTCTGTGAGTGCCACAGTGTCTTTGCAGTGATAATGGGGCAGCTAGTTCCAGTGTCAATCCTAGCACCTCTGAGGCCCCCTCTGTGATCCTAGAAATCATAGAAACATAGAAATGTAGAGCTGGCAGGGACCTCCAGAGGTTGTCTAATCCAGGGAGAAGGGATCAAAAGGAAAAGAAATGGCAGACAAGAGGCCAGCAGAGCCCTGAATAAGCCTCCTAGTTAGAGCTGTGTGAAGGGTCTGGGAAGGGAGGAAGCTGCCAATCAGGGAGAGCATGAAGGAGACTGGGAGGGTGAGGTCTGGGAGGAAGTTCTGGCATGGCCTTGGGGGACAAACAGCAGGACACAAGAATATGAAGCACTGCACAGGATGAGCTGCACTTTCCCAAATTCACTGATTCTGTGGTGTGTGGAGCAATGAAGTGCATGCATGGGCAGAGCTCTAACTCTGCGCCTCCCTGTGGGGGCTCCCTCTGATCCACAGCACCCCAGGATGACAAGGTCTGCAGCTCGTCAGATCTGGTACCGTACAGGTCTCAGGGGACACAGCAATGAAAGCTTGTCGTTGGGACTGATTGAGTTATAGTTTGGAAGACATTCAGCTTTCTAGGCAACATAACAGAAGCCACTTCTGTCACCATGCTCACACAATAGCCAGGCACTGCTTTGCCATTGAAATCTCCATTGCTCAGCTTGGTTCCTTCTCTGCGAACAGGGGGCAGCGAACAGGGGAGTATGGGAAGGAGAGCCCTACTGAAGAAGGAGCCAGCACTAATGCTTGGGGTGAGCAGCCAGCTTATTTGTCTGTTTGGTTTTTCTTTTAGCTTGCGTAAGGTGCAGAGTGTGGTCTGTTGGGGATTGTGGTGGAAGGCAGCGTGGCTGAAGGTGACCATGAAATGACTGAGGGAATGGTAGGAGTGGAAACAGCAGAACAAAGACAATGGACTTCAAGAAGGCAAACTTCAGCAAACTCAGGGAACTGGTAGGTAAGATCCCATGGGAAGCAAGTCCAAGGGAAAAAAGCGCTGGCAATTTTTTAAAGAGACATTATTAAGGGCAAAAGAGCAAACTATGCCAATGAGTAGGAAAGATAGGAAGTCTGGTGAGAGACCTCGCTGGCTTCACCAGGAGATTTTCAATGACCTGAAACTCGAAAGAGAGTCACAAAAAGAGGAAGCTAAGTCAAATGACAAACGATGTGTGTATATATATATATATATAAAACCCCCACAAGCACAGAGTCTCAAAAAGAGGAAGCTAAGTCAAATGACAAGGGATGTCTGTGTGTGTGTGTGTGTGTATAAACCCACAAGCACATAGGGACAAAATTAGAAAGGCCAAGGCACAAAATGAGATTAAACTAGCTAGTGATATAAAGGGTAACTAGAAAGCATTTTATAAATACATGAGAAATGGACAGGGTACAAGTACAGGGTAGCCCCATTACTCAATGAGGAGGGAAAGACAATAATAGAAAATGTAGCAATGGCTGAAGTGTTAAATGCCTTTTTTTGTTTCAGTTTTCCCCAAAAATTTAGCAATGATTGGACGACTAACATAGCAAACATCAGTGTAAATAGCTTAGGATCTGAGGCTAAAACAAGAAAAGAACAAGAATTACTTGCAAAAGTTCGGTGTCTTCAAGTCAGCAGGACTTGATGAAATACATTCTAGAATACTTAAGGAACTGGCTGAAGAGATCTCTGAGCCATTAGCAATTCTCGTTAAGAACTCGTGGAGGATGGGAGAGATACCAGAGGGCTGGAAAAGAGCATATATAGTATCTGTCTATAAAAAGGGGGAAGAAGGACAACCCAAGGAATTATAGACCAGTCAGCTTAACTTCAGTACCTAGAAGGCCAAAGGAGCAAATAGTCAAACAATCAATTTGCAAGCACGTAGAAACAAATAAGGGAATAAATATCAGTCAACATGAATTTGTCAAGAAAAAATCATGTCAAAGCAGTCTAACATCCTTCTCTGACAGGGTAACAAGCCTGGTGGAGAGGAGGAAGCACTTGATGTGATATAGCTTGACTTTAGTAAGGCCTTTGGTACTATTGTTAGGTGAGAAAAGCTAAACAGGAAGCAGTTATGCCAACCGAACCAAAGTCAGGCTCAGAGAGGCTGCTGGGAAAGTCTCTGAAAGTAGAATGAAGGAATATTTGTTTAAGTTACAGAGAGTGAGAAAAAAGGGGAGGCCTGCATTCCTGTATTTTTGTACCAGATGTGCTGGGAACAGTCCTTGAGATACCGAGGCGCTGTTTTCCACTCCCTGCTCTTGTGTTATGTGTGTTTTAACTCCTCGTCTCCTGGTTGACACCCATACTGATAAGAAAGTTAGTGAAGCACTATGATTTGCAAAAAGTTATCTACAATAAGGGGGGTAGAAGTGCATGCATACAGAGAAAGAGGATTTTAACTAATATAGTGGGGGTGGGCTGCTTTATGAATAAATCTGTGACGCGACGGGACTGTCTATAAAAACGTATGAGTTTTACTTAGAGGCTGGCTGGTTCTCTTTGGAGACAGGCTGCTCTCTATTGTTGTGTGCAGTCTTCAATAAAGAGCTTTGTGTTTGGACCTTGCTGGTGTTGCCTGTCTCTCTCTGGTCAGACAACGAACTGTGCCGTCTGGGGTTCGAGTCCTCGACACTGTCTCTCACGGCCTTCTCGTAAACAAACTAGAGAAATATACCCTGGACAAACCTAATATAAGGTGGGTGCACAAGTGGCGGGAAAATCTTACTTAGAGGGTTGTTATCAGTGGTTCACAAGCAAGCTGGAAAGGTGTATTGAGTGAGGTCCCAGCCATAGGGGTCTTTCCTCTGTCTGGTTCTAGTCAATATCTTCATAAACAGTTTGGATAGTGGCACAGAGAGTACACTTATAAAGTTTGAAGATGATACCAAGCTGGGAGAGGTTGCAAGTGCTTTGGAGGATAGAATTACAAGTCAAAATTATCTGGACAAACTGGAGAAATGTTCTAAATTAAACAGGATGAAATTCAATAAGGACAAATGCAAAGTACAACACTTAGGAATGAATAATCAAACACACAAATATAAAATGGGAATAGCTGCCTAGGAAGGAGTATTGCAGAAAAGGATCTGGAGGTTATAGTAGATCACAAAATAAATATGAGTCAGCAATATAACACTGTTGCAAAAAAAGTGATCATCATTCTGGGTTGTATTAGTCAGAGTGTTGTAAGCAAGACACGAGAAGTAATTCTTCCACTCTACTCAGCACTTATAAGGCCTCAGCTGTAGTATTGTGTCCAATTCTGGGCATGTGTGTGGATTTGACAATATTTCTAGAGATTTCTACAACATTTTGCAGACTGGGCAGTGATTTTATGCCATTCCTGGTGCGAAACCATTTGCACTGCCTGCAGACACAGGAAGGGTCAGATGTGTTGTTGCTTGGGATCTTAAGTGATATACCTTTTGATGTGCTCCAGCCTTTTCTCCTGCAAAGGCAATCACAGCTGACTGCAAGAATACAGCTTGTTACAGTGTCCCTGCAAATGAAGTTGCTGAAAGGGAGAAGTAGAGGCGGGGTGTGGGCATGTTCTCCCTTCCTGTAACAAAAGGAAAGCAGGGTTAAGCTCAATTTACCTTCCCAGCTTATGCAGATAGATACCAGAGACTGAGGGGAGGGGAGGATGACACCATCCCCTGCTCCCACACTGGATATTTTACTGATGTGAAAGTGCATTGCCTGGGTCCTGTAGCCATGGCCAGGGAGAACAGATCACTGCCTGCCCTTACCAGGGAAACTGAGGCAGAACAGAGCAAGGTTGTGGCCGAGACTCCAGCTGCAAGTTGGGAATCTGAGGTAGCTAAGGAGTTCTGCCTTTCCTGTGACACCAACGTCTAATCCAGGGAGAAGGGATCGAAAGGAAAATAAATGGCAGATAGAGGCCAGCAGAGCCCTGAATAAGCCTCCTAGTCAGAGCTGTGTGAATGGTCTGGGAGGAGAGGGAACACCCCAGAGGAAGCTGCCAATCAGGTAGAGCATGAAGGTCTGCAGCTCATCAAATCTAGTACTGGACAGGTCTCAGGGGATACAGCAATGAAAGCTTGTCATTGGGACTGATTGAATCACAGTTCAGAAGCCATTCAGCTTTCTGGGCAACATAACAAAAGCCACTTTCATCACCATGCTCACACAATAGCCAGGCACTGCTCTGGACCTTGGGGGAAGGCACTTGGTCATTGAAATCTCCCTTTCTCAGCTTGGTTCCTTCTCTGCGAACAGGGGGCAGCGAACAGGGGAGTATGGGAAGGAGAGCCCTACTGAAGAAGGAGCCAGCACTAATGCTTGGGGTGAGTGGCCAGCTTGTTTGTCTGTTTGGTTTTTCTTTTAGCTTGCGTAAAGTGCAGAGTGTGGTCTGTTGGGGATTGTGGTGGAAGGCAGCGTGGCTGAAGGTGACCATGAAATGACTGAGGGAATGGTAGGAGTGGAAACAGCAGAATAAAGATAATGGACTTCAAGAAGGCAAACTTCAGCAAACTCAGGGAACTGGTAGGTAAGATCCCATGGGAAGCAAGTCCAAGGGAAAAAAGTGCTGGCAATTTTTTAAAGAGACATTATTAAGGGAAAAAGAGCAAACTATGCCAATGAGTAGGAAAGATAGGAAGTCTGGTGAGAGACTGGCTTCACCAGGAGATTTTCAATGACCTGAAACTCGAAAGAGAGTCACAAAAAGAGGAAGCTAAGTCAAATGACAAGGGATGTGTGTATATATATATAAAACCCCACAAGCACATAGGGACAAAATTAGAAAGGCCAAGGCACAAAATGAGATTAAACTAACTAGGGATATAAAGAGTAACTAGAAAGCATTTTACAAATACATGGGAAGCAAGAGGGGGACCAAGGACAGGGTAGCCCCATTACTCAATGAGGAGGGAAAGACAATAATAGAAAATGCAGCAATGGCTGAAGTGCTAAATGCCTTTTTTTTTTTTTTTTTCAGTTTTCACCAAAAATTTAGCAGTGATTGGACGACTAACATAGCCGACATCAGTGTAAATAGGGTAGGATCTGAGGCTAAAATAGGAAAAGAACAAGTTAAGAATTACTTGGACAGGTTGGATGTCTTCTAGTCGGCAGGGCCTGATGAAATACATTCTAGAATACTTAAGGAACTGACTGAAGAGATCTCTGAGCCATTAGCAATTCTCGTTGAGAACTGGTTGAGTATGAGAGAGATATCAGAGGACTGGAAAAGGGCAAGTACAGCATCTATCTATAAAAAAGGGGGGAATAAGGAAAACCCAAGGAATTATAGACCACTCAGCTTAACTTTGGCACCTAGAAGGACAAAGAAGCAAATGGTCAAACAATTCATAAGCATCTAGAAAAAAAAAGTGAATAAATAACCATCAACATGGATTTGTCAAGAAGAAATCATGTCAAAGTAGCCTAACATCCTTCTCTGACAGGGTAACAAGCCATGTCGATGGGGGGAAGCAGTAGATGTGATATAGCTTGACTTTAGTAAGGCCTTTCATACCGTCTCACATGACCTTCTCATAAACAAACTAGAGAAATGTAGCCTAGACAAACCTACTATATGGTGGGTGCAGACATGGCTGGAAAACAATACTCAGAGAGTGGTTATCAATGGTTCATAGTTGAACTGGAATGGCCTATCGACTGGGGTCCCGCAGGGATCTGTCCTCAGTCTTGTTCTGTTCAATATCTTCATAAATAATTTGGATAATGGCACAGAGAGTACACTTATAAAGTTTGCAGACAATACCAAGCTGGGAGGGGTTGCAAACACCTTGGAGGACAGGATTACAATTCCAAATGATCTTGACGCACTGGAGAAATGGTCTGAATTAATAGGATGAAATGCAATAAGAACAAAGGTGTATTTACCTCGGGGTCTGTGACAACTCTCCAAATACCTCCCTGGGGAAGAGATTTCTCAGAGTATACAGCGCTTCCACCGAGCAGGAAGATCCAATGCTTAGCAGCTGATGCTAGATCAGTTCAGACTAGAAATACAGCACACATTTTTGACAGTGAGGGTAAATTCTTAGAGCTATTTAGCAGGAGCTTTCAGGGTTTCAGAGTTTGTTTTCATTTTGCATTGGAAGAAAACCCAAAACTTTTGAACATTTACAGAACAATGGAATTGTGTCCAAAGGCTGGTTTTCCATTCAGGAGAACGTCAATATCTGGGGAGGGGAAAGAGAGAGCCTGTGTGTGTGTGTGGCCTGGTATGTGGGAGACCTGAGTTCCAGCCACTGCTCTGCCCGGTTTAGAGTGCCCGGGGTGGGTGCTACACCCCAATGTGCTCTGGTGCATCTCATGTTCAGTCCTCCTTTTCCCGCAACAGAGGGTGGCAACACCAGCAGGACTAAGATGGCACTTCAGGGCATGCATGATCACCTCTGTGTGAGGGGAGATCTTGGCCAGTAGAGGCACCTGGACAGTTTCCTGATTAGTGGGTGGATCATTTATCCCAATTTCACTCATTCCATAGTGTGTGGAAGAATGAAGTGCAAGCATGGTCAGAGCTCTTCCTCTCCGCCGCCCCTAATCCTTGACACCCCAGGATGGCCGGTTCTGCAGCTTGTCAGCTCTGGCGGTGGCCAGGTCACAGGGGAGGCAGAAATAAAAGCTTCTTGTTGAGACAGATGGAACCATTGTTTGGAAGCCATTCATCTTCCCGGGCTACAGAACACCAGCCATTTCCATCACTGCGCTCACACAACAGCCAGGTGCTGCTCTGGACCTTGTGAGAAGGTGCTCTGTCATTGAAAAGTCCCCTGGCCAGGTTGGTTCCTTCTCTTACCCCCTTGCTCTCTGCTCAATAGTGTGGGTGTTTGTACAGGGTGATCTGAGGACTGTGCAGGTTTTCAGTAATCAGCTGGAGAGAGGTGATCTCATCATTCATATCATGACCGACAAAGGTGGTATTCATCTTCCCCAAACACCCTGATCTTGCCCGAACAATGATGATGCTGGTAGGCCACCCGGGAATGACCTTCAGCGAGGAGATGCAGTCCTTCCAGTCTACAGACTCCAGGTGGGAGATGTCAGGGGTCAATTCTCTGAAGTAACCGTTGAAATTTCCATGCTCATAAATGATGATCTTATTCATTGTGGTGGGTGTTGTGGAATCCCTGCAGTTGGATCTTGGAGCGAAAAGAGCCTGACCCGCTGCGGAGAGAAGACAGAAAGAAAGAGAGTCATGGTTTGGGAGGCAGCCCCTGATCAGTGGAGACTTGCTGTACTGTGAGGAAAATGAGGAAATTAGTGTCATTTGAAACAACAGATAAATACACGAGTAGCTGAACAAACTGAGTGGGAGCATGCTCCTTCCTCAGGTGATTAGCCAGGGGGGATAACAGGGCCTTTGTTCTGTCCAGCTGTCTCCAACAACTCTTGCTGACTCTCTACCTGCAACACTCTCCCTCCCCATCGCTCTCATCCTCTCCCAGCTACTAACCTCCCTTCTCCCACTCAGATATTTTTACCCTCTCCCTCTTCTAGCTCCTTCCCCTCACAAGAATGCTCCTTTATCTTCACAACACCAACCCTGGACCCACTCCTGCCTCTCCATTACTACCCACCACCCAGGAGTTCTCCTTGGTGTGCTGGAGGTTGGTCCTGGCGGGAATAACCAGGATCGGAGACCTCCTGGTCTATGACCTGGGGGGTTGGGTGGATCCCCAGGCGCTCAGTCGGCGCATGGGGCTCTCCACCCTTATGACCCCTTGGCACGTACTCCAGGAGGGAGAGGCAGCCCTGTCTCCTGTGGCTCAGTTTTATCTCAAGCGGGTCCTGCGAGAGGGTGCCACCCGCCCGCCCCTCACTCCAGGCCCTCCGGATCTTTCCTTTGGCCCCCTGCCCCCTGAGCCTTCCTGGCCTCCCCTTCCTTGTACCTCAAGCCGGCTGCGTGCTATGCAGCCAGTTCGTTTCCACACCGCGCCAAGGGACCATCTATACACACTTGTGCTGCACATGCTACATTACCCCACCCTCGTGTCCCGCCCTGATACCAAGTGGCGGGACCTTTCACCAGCAGTGGAGGGTGGGGAACCCCAGTGGGCCAGTTTACATTCCATCTGAGTCCCGTGGCCTGCTGGGGATATCAGCTGGTGGCTCCTGCATGAAGCCTTGAGCATGGGCTTGTACTTGGCACGGTTCACCTCCGTCCCTGAAGCATGCACCTTTTGTGGCGTGAGGGAGACCCTGGCGCATGCGTACCTTCAGTGCACCAGGCTGCAGCTCCTCTTCCAGCTCCTCCAGAACCTCTTATTGAGGTTCTGGCTGCACTTTCCCCCGCACTTATTTATTTACGCACACCCTATCCGAGGCCCCACAAAGTCACGGGACCACCTCGTCAACCTCCTCCTAGCCATGGCCAAGGTGGCCATCTGTAACACCAGGGAGAAGAGGTTGGCAGAGGTGGGGCCCTGTGACTGTGGGGCTGTTTTTCATTCTTTTATCTGTTCATGTATCCGGGCAGAGTTGCTCTGGGCAGCATTCACCATCTCTCTCGAGGCCTTTGAGGAGCAGTAGGTGCTGTCCAGGGTTCTCTGCTTGGTGTCCCCTTCTGGTTCCCTTGTTTTGGCCCTTTGACCTTCACGCCTGTTCCCGTTATTGCATTTGTTGTCCCCCAAACTCAGTTGGGTTCCGGGTTTAGTAGCCCCTCCCTATGCTGGGGGAGGGGCTTTTAGCAGTGGGTGAGCTAGCGCTCGCCCATGTCCCAGTGCTCAAAAGGACCACCCACCTTCCCTTCTTCGCTGGACCCAAATGAGCCATTTACAACTGTTCTATTGTGTTCTTCTCCAACCTTATCCTGCAGCCCCTTCATTCTGCCTTCCACCCTTTCCATTCCACCAAAACAGCTCTCACTAAGGGTATGTCTACAGTGCAATGTAGGAACTGGATCTAGGGGTGCTGGGGGTGCTGCAGCACCCCCTGACATGAAGTGGTTTCCATTATATACAGGGTTTATATACAGGGTTTCAATGACTCTCAGCGCCCCCACTATAAAAATTGTTCCAGCTCCCCTGAACTGCAATTGGGAGCTGTGATTGCAGTATGTGTAGATAGACCTCAGCTCGCTTTGAGCTAGCTCGATCAAAGCTAACGCAAGTAACAACAGCAGGGAGGTCTCAGCAGGACAGTCTAGCTCTGCCCACCCAGGGCTCTAGGTACAAATGATCAGGCTGGTCCCGTCCGACCTTAAAGTCTCCAAGTTAAGCTGGATACAGCCTGGTGACCTACATGTGAAAACCCTGGTTCAAGAGACTGTCAGACAAAGAACTGAAAATAATCTAATGATCCATTGACTGAGGAAAGGGGGACAGGGGTCGCTCTCACCCCATCCAAAATCTGATATGAGATTGTGACCCAAACAGAACCAGGTCCTGTGAGAGAACCTGAATTACTTTGAAGCCTACTGGGGTCCTATGTGGCATACAGGTATTGCGTGATAAGCATGGGTGTGAACTGTTTATTGTTTTATGATATCCTTTCTCTGTAACAGTTTTGTTTTGAATAAATAATACTCTGCTGTATAAGGGCTGGCTGGTCACTGGTTAACTCTGCCACTGCCTTGCAGGCAGCAGGATGGCAGGTGCTGGACTAAACTCAGGCCTGGTCTACACCTAAAACTTAGGTCAATCTAGCTTCATCACTCAGGCCTGTGAAAAATGTTATGCCCTGTGTGACCTAGTTAGGTCAACCTGACCCCCACGGTGGATGCAGCTAGTTTGACGAAAGGATTCTTCCATCCACCCAGCTACCGCCTGTTGGAGAGGTGGATTACCTACATGGGTGGAAAGCCCCTTCTGTCAGTGTAGAACATATTTACACAACAGTGCTACAGCTGCGTATCTAGGGCAGCATATCTGCAGCACCACAGTTGTGCCATTGTACTGCTGTAGTGTAAACAAGCTTCAGACCTGTTCAGGTGATCCCAACAAAGGACAGGAGGAGTTGCCTAAATCCCTGATCAGGACTGCGAAGAACGTGGGTTCTGCCATGAGAAAGGTGACAGCTAGAAGCCCGAGACCTAAGTGGGGTGCCCTCACGTCAGCCACAAAGGAGTCATTGGTGCAGTTACCTCAGGAACTGTGACCGGGTGGCCGTGTGTGTGTGGGATCTGTGACAGTGAAGAGGAATTGTCAATAAAAGCCAACAGCAGTAAAAGCAAGTGTTGTAGGAGGGAAAAGCACGAACAAAAAGTGTCTCCCAGCCTGTTCAGGAAAGGAAAAAGGAAGGATGAATATGGAGCAGCTGAATAAAATTCAGCTGGCTGAGATATGCAGAGTGAGAAAAGTAAGCTGTCAAGGGTTGACAAAGGCACAGCTAACTGAACTGCTGCAGTCTGAGAACCAGAAAAGAAAGGATGGTCCAGGATCGCAAGGTTCCTGGCAGAGGTTCCAGCAGCCAGGGGAAATTGTGGAGATGATTTCCGAAAGGGAAGCAGGGTAAGGACAAAAGAGGCAACAATCATGCTCCATCTAGACTGTGTCAGAGACTGGGACTTGCGCAACTGTGCCTAGTGGTTACAACAGGGGTTGTGCCTAGTGGTTAGAGCACGGTGTTGCACTATCTGGAGTGGCTCACAACCTTGCATGCCTACCTCAGGGCAGACTGTCAAAATCAGAACAGACACCCCACACTGCTGCTATGAAGAACAACATATGTGAAAAGTCACCGCAGTGAAAAGTCATGTGACTTCCTCACGTGGAAGCACTTGGTTTCATGCAGTCTACTTTTTACTTAGGCAGAATCAGAGACTCGCATGAGTCTGAGCTCGACCAGGGCGGATCTTAACTGTGAGGTGAACTGAGGCAGCCGCCTCAGGTGCCAGACTGGGGGCAGGGGCTACACTTGTTCTAGTTGAACCTCATCAGATTTCTTTTGGACCACTCCTCCAATTTGTGTAGGTTACTGTGGACCCTATCCATACCCTCCAGCGTATCTGCCTCTCTCCCCATCTTAGTGTTATCTGCTTATGTACCTCTCTAGCACCCCGCAGGAGCCTGGCCTGATTAACACTAACTTCTCGGGAGCTTCCTGTTTCCTGCTGCTTCCCTGAACCCACTTGAGGAGAACAGGAAGTCAACTGAAATAGTAGGAGCCAGTTAGGCCCTTAAGACGCTGATATCTTCCCTCACTCAGGCCCTGCTACCAGCCTGCTTATTTGTCCCCTTCAGTAGAGTGTTGAGAGCCACTATAGCTGGCACAGAACAGCAGTCATGAGTGAAAGAAGAAAAAGCCCCTCTGGGGCAGCGTTCAGAAAAAGAAAGAAAGCAAAGGAAGCTTTTCTAGCTAAGCAGGAAGGAGCTCTCCTAAGATACATAGACACAAATGTTCAGGGTGAGCCTTCTGGCCCCACTGAAGTGATGCCTGATCTGCCAGTTAGTCAGAGTACAGGTGACCTGGCAGCTACTGCAGCATCCATATCTCCATCTCAATTGAATGTAACCATGCAAATTCCTGAAGAAAAGTGTAGAACAGAGAAGAGTGTGGTGAAGGCGCAAGGAACAGGTGCTGCTGAGTTTACTTCCTTAAGTCTAGATGATCCAGGACTGTGGACCCACTTGAACAGTAGCCCGAGGGACTTCCTTGTACTGCATGGGCCACAGCAAGTAAAAAAAACCTTCCTGTTCCCCAAAGACAATGAAAATAGATGTTTCCATCCTACACATTACTGGTGTGAAATCCCCAATGGTGACAAAGTGGCGAGAACATGGGTACTCAAAAACCCAGAATGCTGCATACTGTTTTTGTTGCAAATTCTTCCAGTCTAATGTTCCAGCCACATTGGGTTCTACAGGAACAAAGGACTGGAAAAATCTGGCTAGAAATCTGGCATGCCATGAGAAGGCAGCAAATCACCAGAGAGCATTCCATAGATGGAAAGAGCTTGAGACGAGCCTAAGGTTAAAGGTAGATGATCAGTGTCAAGTTACTCTGAAACCTATCAAGGGAAGAGTGCATCAGAGTCTTTTTACTGGCCTAGCCCTTTCACTACGTTACTCATACTCGAAGAGGCAGTGGTACAGCAAACAGTGGGAGAGTTATCTGCTTTTCATGCTCTATAGGGCTAGGCAGGGAGAGGAGGCATGTGGAGCAGTTTGTTTCTGTACATAGACATGTCCCTTGGATCCTCCCAAGGGATCTCTAGGAAACTTCCATGGAGGTGTTCTGCAACCCTCTTGCAGAAGTTTCTAGAGATGGCTGCCTTATTTCTTCCTCCACGATGGGGCGCTTTTCCACACCACTCCATGGTGAATTCAGCTGGCACCATTGCATACAGGCCCAGGTACGTTCCCCAGTAGCCGTTGTGCTCACTGTGCCTTTTGTTATTCTCAGGAGCACGATATCAGTGAAAACCACCACTACCTGTGGAAAATACTGTCAATATTCCGTCCAATTTAAAAATCCTCCCTTGTTCTTTTAGCTCAGACTAGGAAAAGAACCCAGGGGTCCTGAGTCCCAGTCCTGTGCTCTTATTTGAGTTATATCTTAGCCAAACAGAACTTACAATGGGACATGATTTATTAGCTTCTTACCGATAATAGTCCCAGCCTCAGTCCCTATAAAGGACAGAGCCCTTTATAGGTATGATCCTGTTGCCAAAGAACTTTTCCTAGGGAAGAATAATTCCTTCCTCTAGGGATCTCCGGATGAATTCTTATGGCCTGTGTTTTCCAAGAAATCAAAGCAGAGGATTGTAATGATCTCTTCTGGCCTTAAAAATCTAGGAACATCTAAATGATGTGAGCCATCTGAAGGACACTAACTAACCACAAGAGGGAAAGGGACTGGTTTAGACACCAAGAGCTGTAACTAGGGGCTTGTCTATACCCAAAGTTTCCTTTGCCATTATTCTCAATAGGTGGTTCTCCACTGGGGGAAGCTGTAGTACAAACAGTGTTGTGACCTTACAAACTCCAGAATACCAACTGGTAGATGGTTCACTGTTCTGTAACAATAATTCCTATCAGACCTGACACACTCACTGCACCTAACATGCTGCTTTCATAGTATTTATCCAAATGAGGGTCGTATTGATCCTCATGATTATTGTGTGATATATTTGGGGGCACTGTTTAAGGAGTTATGTATTTGTGCTGAAAGAGATGTTCATAAAATATATTTAAGAGGCAGAGCTGACAAACGGACGTAGGCTGTTTGTTCTCTGCGTTCTCCACTGGCAACTGTTACAGGAAGTCTTAGAAGTATGCGCAGAGCAACCAAAGCATTTGGAAAGAGGGTGGTCGTCTTATTTGCGCACATCTATTCCAGAGCAGCCTTTGGCGTTCATCCTGCTGAAATGTAACCTGAAAGGGCTTTCAGTTCATCACCTAAATCACTCGCATCAACATCGCGCATGTGCTCATGTCTCAGCACTGTCTCTCGTGCCCGGCATTGCTGGTATAGATCTTCTTCAGGTATAGTGAGGAACTCCTCACTATACCTGGAGAAGACCTACACCAGCAATGCAGGGCATACAACATCCCAAATATACTGCTGTGTTCGTTCCTTGAGATGCATGAAACGTTCTTCAACTGACTGTACTGCACAAACTAGCACCTGGTTAAAGAATTCAACTTAGAATTGTTGTTGGGGTCTCTTATGGGATTATCTCATGCCTCGTAATCAAAATGTCTTCTTCTTCAGTGACTCTTGTGAATTGTTAGTCTGGATCTGTAAAAGGGGCAAAGAATCCTGTTGCACCTTGAATGGGTGGGAAAATAGCTTCAGTGTGACGTTCCTCTGCCAACTTCTGTGCACTCTTCAGAACGTTTTGAAATCTTTCATCTGACGGGTAAGACTGTACGTATGACTTTGCTTTGTCCAATTGTTCCATTGCTCCAGATATATCAAGGGCAACACCTTGCAGTCTCTTGCTTACCACATTTATTTCAAACAGTATGTCATGCCACAACACTAAGCCACACAGAAATTTGCAGTTATGTATGTTTCTGGTGATTTCAGTTCCCTCTGCCACTGTTAGCCCAGGAACACTTCCTGTCATAGCATTATCCTCCATAATGTGTTTCTGAGTACAGAAGCCATGGCCACTCCACTTTGTCACCTTTGTGGATTTCACGCCAGTAATGTGTGCGGAAACTTCTATTTTCATTGTCTTTGGGGAACAAGAAGTTTTTTTTCACTTGCTGTGGCTCAGGCACTACAAGGAAGTCCCTCGGGGCACAGGGACGAGCGGCGTCTGTGGGTAGGATTACATTTTTCGAGCATAGCTCACAATAGAACTTATCTATCTGGTGAGTAGTGCTGGTGATAGGCCACTGACGCCCCTAAGCAGGAGTATTCCCCCCTGCCCACACACATGTACACAATACTAAAACATGCAAGTTCTTATAATAAAAAGCAAAAGGGAGATGCTTGAGCTGCTTGTGGTTCTAAGAAATTGCTTAGTCTTGCTTATACCCAGTGCCAGCTCTTCTAGTGAGATAAGCTAGAAGTCAAACAATAAAAAATAGCAAGTGGGAGAGAGGGAGATGGCAGAGAAAGAAATTAAAGGACTGTAGACGGAAATGAAGATTTTCATAGAAAAGGCATAACACTGGAAAGAAATTTATATGGACAGTAGCTGAGGCCAAGATTCTTTGATGATTTGCATCCCTATAAATGCAGTTCCTACCCTTAGAAAACACTTAAACCAACAGTGTCAATACCAGCCAGAGCCCAGCAGACCAGCACAAGAGTCACAATTTCCCTTTTTGCAGTTTCTCCAAGAACCGAAGAATCAGCGCAGGCTTGGAAAACAACAACTAGAAACACTCTCGCTCCAGCTCTCAGCTCACCGATCCTTTCGGGACCTGAGTCTCTTGTTGCAAGTCTGGGGAATGGAATTATTATAGTTGTGATTTTCACCGACTGGATCAGAAGCAGAAAGCTGGCTTCGTGTGAGCTTATTATTACCTCCCTGAGAGTCTCCAGGTTTCTCCCACCATGGAGTGTAATGCTAAGCAACGTCATTTATATCTTTTTTCCATGGACTTCTGCACTCGAATGCAAACACAAAGCATTCGGACTCTTGTGGAATTGTGTAAACTTGGTCAGTCTCTGGTGTGCCACCTGGCTTAGCGTCTTCATCTCTCTAAAGTTTGCCAACTTCACCCAACCCTTTTTTCTCTCGTTGAAGCTGAGAATTGTTTTGCTGGTGCCAAGGCTTCTCCTGGACTCCCGGATTGTTTCCTTCTTCAGTGCCATCCCATTAGTCTGGCTTGATGTTGGGGTTGATCTACGCAACTCAAGAAAAAGCCCAGGAGGAAACAAAACCTTGACTGAGTCTAAGGATATCCCAGATCTCTCCTTTATGCCTATGGAAGTAATTGTATCTGCCATCCCTTTCATTATATTCTTGGTTTCATCCATCCTATTGCTCATCTCTCAATGGAAATACACAAAGAAAATGAAAACCAATGTTACTGGTTTCAAAGATCTCCGTGTGAAAGCCCCACACCAATGTCATGAAATCTCTGCTTTCCTTCTTTACCCTCTTCATTATATATTTTGTGACTATAATATCATTCTGACGGAGACAATAAAATTTCAAAACCCTCATGAAGTTCTACTTTCTGCATATCCTTCTGGACACCTCATTATTTTGGTTCTGACCAATCCAAAACCGAAACCTTTGTCAGGAAGAGTCTGCATACAATCAAATGCCGACCATGAATCCTAAAGATCCAAAGAGGGGGCCTTTCACTCTCATCCAACATAGGAAGGGACTCAAATCCATAGTCTCCATTTCACATGAGATGTTTTTTCCCTCCATGCTATTCCTCAGATAAATGATTTCCTGAATTGCTGTTTCACTCCCAGTCCTGCATGGAAAAGGCTCCCACCTTTTTACGCTCTCCTTCTCTGTTCTCACAGATCCTTAATTAATAACCACTCTTTCCATGAACTATTCCTACGTTAGCCTACTGCAGCACCCTTTTCTGAATTCTTGGCCTGCATTTCAGTTCGGTAGTGTTCAGTTATAACCTCTGTGTCTTATTGTTTCTTTGGCACAAACCAAATATATTTAAGTTGCTATTTAGGGCCATAACAAATACTTTTCTAGTAGGGTCTTACTTCTGCATGCCCTCATTCAACATTGTGAAATATTGGTGACTGAAATCAAGTGTAATTGCGTGTGTAATTATAAAATAGAGTCATAGACCCTAGATCTGGGACACAGCGGCATAAAAGAGTAAAAAGCTGAAAGGCCACTGGCACAGCTACCTGAACAATCTGAAGACTTGCCACTTTGACAAATATGGTTAATTATGCTTGCAGTATTCCTAGTACAGCTTTGTGTGCTGCAAATACTGAGGTCTCCTGAGAGCAATTACTTATTTAATTGTCTAAGGCAATTAGCAAGCTTTGAGAGGATACAGCTGTCCCAATGAGACACATTTTTATGAGGGGAGGAAAAATTCACATTGATACTTTGCCAAGTGTAAATCAACGCTAGTCCTGAACAGTAACAAATGCCACTATTTTGATGCAGAATTTCTGACTCCAACAAAACATGACCACCCCCACCCCCACCCCCATGCCTGGGAGAACTTGTAGTGCTAGCTAATAGTTGTTCTGTTTATTTAATTGCTTTTCTTGAGAATGACATAATTGTACCTGGTTATTTTAATGTTTCATTCTTAATCCCATACACCGTCATGCAAATTTCCTGTCATGTAAAGAATGCATGGATTGTGCCATTCCTAGAAAATACTGTGAAGCAAAGCGCATCCCAAGTTCTTCAGATTTGCACCTTCATGCAAAGTCCAAGCTCCAGCGATGTTAAGGCAGACGAAATGCATGGACTGTGTGTCAGTCAGATGTTCTTGTCAGAGAACACAAAAGGCATTCCTTGGCTGAAGAATAGGTAATGCAAATTGTTGCTTCAAATAAAATCCCTCTTTCTTAGGCACATACCAGTACTAGCTACATTAATCAGCATATGGTAATTAACCATTCAAGCTGATCATAGACTATTTACTTCACACTTCCAAGAGAAATAAAGACAATGATATTATTACCCCACACATTTAATCAAATTGTGAATATTCCCATTTGCTCTCTCAATCAATAAAATACAGAAACAGACAAGAAATAAGTTTACCAGCTTCAAGCTAATGAGACCACATTTTGAGGGTTCTAACATATATAGGTAAACACAGACAAATAGAATTTGTACTGGCTTCTAATTCTCTAACAGTAGAAACACATTTTGAATACTCTGATCTATGTAATTTAGCTTTATGAACTATTTACAAGGGATGGCCCTGTTTAGCAATTCAGTACTTCTCTAATATGTTCTTAAAGGTTGATCTTGGGCCAATTTATCCTGCTGGTTGCTTAACCCATTCTGGCTTCATGTCACAACTTTATTGTCACTTTCAATAACACACAGAGAAAATATGTGTGTCCCTGCCCCCAGATACCCACGTGTTTCTTGTTTGGGAACTTACTGAGAATAGTCCTTTGTCAAGAAGCTAACCAAATGCTTCACTGAGGTTGCTTAGAATCAAACACATTGTGATACAAGTACATAGCCCATAATCATAACTTTAACTACAAAATGCTACACACCTACAGCTAGCATAATCATAACCAGCAAACCATAATCTTTTCATAGACACCTCATATGATAACCATTATACAATATTTGCTGCACATATATACCAGTGGTTGCAACATACAGTCACAGTTTGTGTCAATAATGTCACACACATCCCAACGCAAAAATTGACGCAGGAAGGGATGGTAAAAACTTTGCTGACTGCATCCCAATACCTCCCTTGGTTATTAAGTCTTACCACAGCTAGTATTGGGTTAGAAGCCATATCAGAAATGGTTTATCAAAGTCACATTTAGTAAAAAGATTGACTCGCTTTACACATTCAAGGTAAAACTTGGTTAGAACAATAATGGATTGGATCTGGTTTTGCAGCGTTGTTCCTGTATGTCTCATGTGATCTTGCCAAGAGCTAAAGAAGATAGTTGCTTTATCCATACAAGTGCTGGAAAATGTTTGGAACCCATTTAGTAGTAGGACAATGTAGATATTAATGTTGTTCATAGTATAGGAATCGGCATTCAGCTGTGAAAGCAAAATAGCAGTGTGCCTTAGTTTTCCTTTTCATAGAGTACATTAGGTCTGGAATGTCTTTTCTCCTGTGAAAAGTTCCAAGACTGTTAACAGCAGTATTTGTACACTGGAACATGACCATAAGTTGTAAGGGACTGTAGGCGTGCATTGCAGGTATATTTGGGCCTGCAAAGAAGGGAGAAGAGGGAATTGGAAATGGGAAATGAGACTGGGGACACAGGCAAGGTTCTGTGGCGTCAGAGCTGGGAAGGGGGTACGGGGTAAAGGCTCCGTGGCATCAGAGCTGGGAAGAAGGATACGGAGTAAATGCTCTGTGATGTCAGAGCAGGAAATGGAACACTAGGAAACAGACTCTGGTGGTGCGCAGAGCAATGTTTACTTGGCATTAACTCCAATAAACCTCGCATTGTCTGCATTTCAGACTTCTGGTCTTCTGCTTTCTGCCTGCGTGACAAGAACCAGGGGAGGGGTGAAAGGAAAACCCTCTAACACCTTCCATTACTATCTTATATATCTAGCACAGACTTATCGCTCATAAATGCTGAACAGCCTTAGACTCCTATACTACACTCTTCCATATGCCTATATTTATACCTATCAATTAAATCTGTTCATCATACATTGATTGCATATGGGTTAAGATTATTGGCTACAATTAACCCCTTTAATGGAATGAATATTCTGGAAAATAAGAACTCCATAACAACAATTACGTATTGATACACGGCACACACTAAAATTCATTATAAGCATAACTCAAAGTTCTATATGTAGCCTTAATTAGCCTATGCTTATTAAGTGCTAGTTTTTTCTTCGTATGGAAGTTGATGTATGTGGTTGATATACCGCTTCTGCAGGCTATTAGTGATGCACGGAAGCATATGGGGGGTTTGATACTTGATGTGGGTTTATGCTATGCATCTCTTAATAAATATCCGCCTGGATTATGTCTACAGTATCTATGGGTGCTGATAGAAAGTGGCCAGAAAGGGGATGGATGTAGGTTGGACTGAGTGGGTCTTGTTCCTCTGCATTTCTTGACTTGATCTTTCCCCATAAGGCAAAATTAATGCCCAAAGTCAGGCTACTTTGGACAGTAATCTATCCCTTCTATCCAATTCCCATCCCTCCAGGTTGGCTAATACTTCATGTAGTCTATCTATCTAATAATTTAGTCAGCATCCATTCTGCTTGATCCATGTTGTTACTAGTTTCTCTTGTGTGAATTTTTCCTTTCTAACAACTGTTTTAGATGTAACTTTCACCCTGCTGATTCTAAAACTATAGCAGAAGTAAAACTGATTCTAAAGTGGTGGAGGACTGGTCCATTGATTAATATATGAACTCCAATTAATTAAAGTCTACAATTCATTTCATATGAAACCTGATTTTTGTTTTTATCAAAAGCCTTGGGGCAAAAGTAGCAATTGATGCCCAGTTCAATAAGAAGGGTAAAGCCTCTAAGTCACTCCTGGTTTTATTAGGCAGTGGATAGTAACACTTACTATCCAGAGCATGTCATCAAATGTCTTTGGGTAGTTGCCAGGGTCTTCAAAAGCTTAATTACAGTGAATCTCTTTCAAAGCTTTGCTCAGATTACATGTGCTAGCTCATGACCTCCTTACAGCTTGTTAACGCTGCCTTCCTCTCCGTGTCCCTGACACTCTTGTGTGCAATTACAGCCATTTGGCTCTGACTTTCAGGAGGAGCTAATTAATACATATCTGGGAAGAGAATGGAAAAAACTCTCCTTCTGAGCTCTGAGAAGAGGCAAAACTTTGAATGAAGACGAGAAAAGGGGATAGAATATTAGGATGGGAGGAAAGGAAATATCAAAAACTGTGGGAAGAGCTTTGTCTTTCCATTTCCCAATCTCTCCTCTTAGTAGCAGGGAGTTATGAAGTCTCTTCTTTCAGATGGCATTTTGTGAGATTCAGAATCCCTATTGATCCCTGTTTCAGTTTTGGATTAAGCAAAATCAAGATAACAGAGTGTCCAGAACAATAAGATGCCATTACTGATATATTGAACTAGGATTATTCATAGACAGAGAAAATAGTAAATGACTGACGAGATCAGTGCAACCCAATATGAAAAGTAGAAGACCGTGAAGATCAGAGCCTTAATGGAACCAACATGAGCCTTGTTCTGGGGGGGGTCCTGGAAATTGGTAATTTCTCTTTGCATCCGTCTGGTGTGTCTCCACAGAGCAGTGATTAACAAGGTGGCTGAAACCATAAATATGAGGAAGGGAATGAATGGTTCCAGTAAATGCAAAATAATTACATAGAGGTGTGGTATGCTCAATTCTCTGGTTTGCTGGAGATTAGTGAGAAAGTCATATTTGAGTCCCAAAGTGAACAATTCATACACACACTAATGGGACAGAAGTGCCTGAGGACACAAATAGGGAGCTCATGAGCTTTTTATTCTCTGCTTCAGCCAGAGGAAGAGGAGCTGGGAGAAAGCGGTGATCTTCACTCAACAGAAGACACCAGCCAGGTGGCAAACCAGAGACAGAGAGTTTAAAATGCAAGATTACAGTTCTCTGGAGAGTATAGGTAGGTGACGCTTTCCACCATAATTAAGAACTGGAAAAAAATTCTGGAGATGCCCAGACTTGCCAGAATCATATCACAGAAGATCAGTTTTTCTGCTTTTCTACCAGTCACTGCAAATCACAGATGTGATCAATCCATTCCCCATAATCCCCATGATTAACTCAATCACTAAAATGATCAGAGCAAGGATAGGAAACACAGCAGACATGTTTCAATTCACAGTCACCAAACTCCTGAATTCTCTTCCACAATTTCTAGGAGAAATTGCACAAGAGAACAGCGCTAACTACAGTGCAAATCTGCTGGTATTTGGTTGGCACATGCACTCACCTTCTGTCTTTGTATATTAGTCCAGCAGTACAGCTGATGACAAAATTAGGGATATTTTCAGATGATTATAAAAGAGCCAGCTGTATTTAGGATGATGCAAATTTTAGGCAGATTCTATTACTGGTATTTCTTTCTGCTCACATATATTTCAATAGCTTCCTCTACAATGTATTAGTTTTATGAAACCGTGATGACTTTATCTTTGCTACTGCATGTTTGGATTCTGGAAATCAGACAGCTGAGTAGCAGATCAGAAAACTTGATCGATGAGGAGACAGTTGTCACTGACACTTTAGAAGTATTGAATGCAGCTTGCAACAAGGATCTCACAATGTGCTCACAAAGGTCTTTGTTGCTGTTACTATTTTTTGGGTGTTTATGATTTCTTTTGTCTGTTCAATGTCATTTAGTTTAACTGAGTTGTATAAAAAAATTTGTTGAACATGGGGAGAAGACAGAAGGAGAATTTTTGGTAGTTGAAATGGGACAAGTTAGTGAAGAAGCAGGGAAACAAGATATGTCTGACTGAAAGAAAAAGAGAAGGGTAAGACTCTTACGGACAAATGTACTTTTCCTATCCTCATTAAAGAAGAGGAATTGTTTGAAGTTTATTTACAAGGACTACAGCAGTACTTGATGCATTCCAGGGTCAGAAAGAGGTCTCACCTGCCACTACTGGTGAATTGAGGGAAAAGACCTCAGAAGCAAACGATGTTGGTATAGACAGACATGCGTTTCCAATCTGATCAGTTTTGGCTTAGTATTGAAATCAGTGCTAAACAACTATTGTATGACTAAATAGCAGCAAAACTGTACTTAGCATGCACCAACTGAGCCTTGAACCTCACTTACTACACGGGGTAGTGCTGCCAAATCAAGGAAGAAGTTAAAAGGGGTGCAACAGGGAAGCCTTTGTTTAAAATAGTTTTATATGATTTGACTCTCCCACTCCACTGTTTAAGGAGAGAACTGATCAGACTCCAGTTCTTACTTCTGCTCAATGATCACTAGAGCAGCATGATGAGCAGATATAGTGCAAGTACACTGTTACAGTGAAAACTTCCATGATAAAGAGATTGTACTACAGTACTTGTATATGGTGAATTGAAAAATATTATTTCTTTTGTTTCTTTTTTACAGTGTAAATATTTGTAATAAAAATAAATACAAAGTGAGCACTATCCACTTTGTTTTGTGTTGTAACTGAAATAAATATACTTGAAAATGTACAAAACATCAAAATATATTTAAATTAATGGTATTTTATTATGGTTTAACAGTGCGATTAATATTTTTAATTGCATGATTAATTGTGATTAATTTTTTAATCATTGCCAGCCATATTATTTATTATTTATACTGCAGTATCACCTACTGATCCCAGTCATAGTCCATTGCGGCAGGCACTATATAGAACACAGCAAAAAGACAGTCCCTGCTCCGAGAAGTTTATAGTCTCAGTATATAATAAGAGTAAACAGATGCAGACAAGGGAAGCACAAGGAAACAGTAAGAACTGTGTAAGATTTGGATTCAGCAGCTTCCATGGAGCTGCTTGACATCTGCTTCATGCCTTGTTTTGTCTGCTCAGTGTCCAGCTCAGCTACATGGTACAGGGCCTAATCCCCTTTTCTTTTCCTTTTATTGGGTAACCAGGTGAGACTGGGACGATCTTTATTTTTGTGCATTGTATAGCACCGAGGCTGCTGTCCGTGCTATGTAAATAGGAAATAGCAAAAAACGGGATTGTTTAAAGAGAATATGAAAGGCCATCTTCTGTTACAAATGCATCCAATGTGTTAGCTTCCTTATACACACATTTTCTCCTCTTTCTGTTTGAAAGCTAAGCATTACGCTCAGATCTAATTGGACTGATATTATACCAAATAGCTCTTACTTTTGTGAAATAATAATTAATTCAATAGCCTAGCTATGAAAACAATGAATTAGTGAGTGAGTCATTTGAGACAAGTCTATCTGATATCTGAAATTAGTGAAACAATTGTATTTGCTGTGACTTCATTGTCTTTTTTTTAAAGCCTTTCATTCTGTCTTTTCGAATTTGTACAGGAGAGGCAGAAGTCAGGCTCAGTTCCTGAGAGGACTTCCCTCTTATCCCATGATGGCTTACTTTTCAAAAGTCAATTTAAATTACATATATTTTTTTAAAAAAAATTATATATTTTTTAGAAATCTAGACCTGTTATGTGTTTTGGTGTAACTTGCATTATCCTTATGTTAAATTTGCATTATCCTAACAAAACATTTACTTTATTCATATCTCTTTTGTATGTTGCAGGTCACAGTGAAAATGAAAAGACAAAAAACGATACAACAATTTTTCCACTCAAAGGCCTCAAAAACTAACCAAGGTGAAGAACACATCAAGAACCAAGAATATATCAACATGTCAACTGAAGGTTCAAGTGGTGTATCTACAGCCGACCAGCCCGAAGCACAAATACAGCTACCTATTGAAGAAACAGTGTCTCCAAAACCTAAAGGCATTTCCCGATGTTTGTCGATCAAAGTGTTCCCATTTATTGAAGTTACAAAAGATGGCTACTGGTGCACCTCTTGCAAGAAAGCTTGCGAAGAAGGAAAGCTTCCCAATGCTATAACTGGTAAAAGTGGAGGAGCTTGGTTTGTCAAAACGATCAGCAAAGCCAATGCTGACAAACTACGTGAAAAGGCTGCAAAACACCAGGCCTCTGGAGTGCATCAACGTGCAGAAAGCTCACTATCTTTCCGCAGAAACTCAACTGACTGGCTAGAAGCATGTGGTGCAAAAGACTTAACAGTTGAAAAAGTGAAGAAACTCTCTCACCACATTCAAAAAATTTGCATACATGGCTAATGAATTCACCGATACAAATGGGCATCAAGTATTAAGTCATTCTGTCTTTTATCTTGATGTCAGTGGTAGAAGCTACTTTTGGATCAGTCAGAGAGCTATCCATTGAAAAAGTACTGGAAGAAGCAAAGACTTCAGTCCAGAAGTTGACTAATGAAAGCATTTATATTCAATTCTTAAGTGAAGAAGACAAGAAGTGTTTGTTAAGACAACTGAAAAAGTACATAGACTTGATTCTTAAAAATCTACAACAGCGATTTCTAGATTCTACTCAACTTCTATGTAGCTTTTACAGATGCCTGTCCTCTAAAACACTTGACAGTTGAGTGGAGTGAGGCACTACCAGCAATGGGACTGCCATGTGATCAGGACAGAATAGAGAATTTGAACATAGAGTGGAATATCATGCGACGAATGAATGAAGATTTGACTTCAACTAGTGGCTCGACCTGATCTTTGTGTTCCGTGTCCTGGGCTGAAAGAAGTAGGAGTTCATCTCTTGCTACTCCCAGTCACAACAGCTACAGCTGAGCTTTCTTTTTCATCACTGAACAGAATTTTGTGTTCTGAAAGAAGTCGCCTTCTGCCTGATCATGTGAATGAACTAATGAGCATATCAGTTGAAGGAATGGAAGTACTGGACACATGAGAAGCCACCAAAGATGAATGCAATGCATTCAAGAAGTTCATTAACAGAGTTGTACAAAATTGTAACACGAAACCAAGAAGGATGTAGATAGAGGTAGTGCTTCTTAGAAGGCTTGAGTAGCCAACTTTAATTTTGTGTTAAATCTCATAAAATGATCATGAAACATTTTTCAGTTTTTCCTATGGTGCCCTACCCCCCGCCCACCTTCACCCTCACAGCCTCACCCCTCATGGGTCCTGACACCCCCACCTGTAAATTCGAACACCCCCCTCCCATTTCAATTCCTGGGGAAACCACTGCGGGCACCCCACCCTCTGCCCTCCCGCACTCCGAACCCCTCAGCCCCACCGCGTGTGGCTCTCACATTGAAGGGGTTTTGCCAAAGTGGCCCCCACTTCAAAACCAGTGGCGAGCCCTGCCCGGGACCACGGGCGAGTAGAAGGCCCCAGCAGCCCTGGTACCAAGTCTCTGCGCTGAGGCGCGCAGGGCCGGCGGCAAAGGGAACCGCTTCAGGGCCCGGGGAGAGCGGCCAGCAGGGGTCAGCAGCGTCCTGCCGCAGCGCGGCGGGGTGAGTGTCACGCCGTGTGCCGCGGCCCAATACGCGCCCCCCGGCCAGAGGCCGCCACGGGGTTGGAGCGAGCGGGCTGGAGGGATCGCAGCCGGGCAAGCGGCGCCCCTGGGGAGCGGGGTAATGGCGGCGGCAGCAGTAGCAGGGGGAGGCTTTGGCGGCAGCAAGAAAGTGGTGGAAATCTTCTACGACGTGGTGTCTCCGTATTCGTGGCTCGGGTTCGAGGTGAGGCGAGAGCCGAATGCGGGGACAGACAGACCGAGAACCGCAGGGGGAGAGGGACGAGGGCAGCGGGGGCGGGCAAGAATAGACTTTAGGCCTGTGGAAGTCCTAGGAAGCCCCGGTGTTTCCTGAGTCTCCGAGCCCCAAGGTGCTTCCCCTCCGTGTCATTGCGGAATTTTCCCTGTCTGGCAGCAGGCCTGGTCCGGACCTTGCTGGAGAAATGGGAGATCATTTCTCCCCCACCGCTGCGCTTCTCTCCAGAAGTGTGTGTGTAGTAAGAATAGTTTGCAAGGTCACAGCTCCCCTCTGTGTGTACTTACAGCTGGTTTGTTGGCCAGCTCTGGCTTACTTGGTTTCCTACAGGATTCCAGCTCTTGTTTTCTTTACAGAGGTGTGTTTGTGAAGTGAGCTGTAGCTCAGGAAAGCTCATGCTCAAATAAATTGGTTAGTCTCTAAGGTGCCACAAGTCCTCCTTTTCTTCACGCTGACTGTGTTGCCTTGCCTGGAACAACCGAAGTTAGTACAACTGGATAAAAGCCAGCGAGGAGTGCTGACTGTTCACGGGAGAAAGTTACTCATTATACTTCAGAGAAGATTAATGTTCTACAGTTATTACTGGAGCAAAGGTTATGAGCCTGATCTTAATCTTAATTACACAGGGTCTTTGGACTAAATTGAGCCCCGTGGAAACTCAGTGAAATCAAAACCGTTTCAGGAACATCAGGAACCTACTGCACCTTATGCCTAAAGCTAGCTGGAAAATGCTGCTATTTTTTTTAATTTGCAATAATTTTCATTCTACACATTTGGAAGAGGAACCAGGTTTTGGGAGGGGTTGTCTTTGTTGTTTTTGTTTTATTTGTAGTTGGTTGAAAATGTTGTAAACAAACTTTTTAGTTTGCAGTTTCCTCCATTTCTCTCAACTATTTCCTGTTTCCATTTTGGCTAATGAAAGTGGGAGGAAGAGAAAGGAGCAAGGAAACAAATTTTAACAACAGAACCAAAAAATTTTCACTTTTGTCAAAAATTGAAAATTGCAACAAAAAAAATTGCAGTAACTTTCATTTTTTTTAAAATGACCTTTGTTTGTCAATGTTTAGAATGAGAAATTTCAACCCACTCTATTTGTACAAGACTTACAAGGGTGACTTTAGGGATACACACATTGACATCATACCTGCCTAACCTCTGGTTTTTCAGGGATTTCTCAAGCCCAGTGGTGGTGTTTCCAAAATCTCAGGATGTTTTTTTTTTCTTTAGTGATGCTTTGGGTGGCATGTATGTTGCTACCATGAAAATGACATTAAAATCAAGGCAAAATTAAGGCAATCTGAGGCTAAGAGTTATATCTCAAGCAATAGATAGTGGGTTCAGTCTCCACTGCCAGTGACACACTTGGGGCATCACATTACACACTCTTTAAAATGAAAATTGAGATTCTCATTTTATCACATGACTCCATAGCTGGGTCCTATAGCATCTATATCATCATCTGGTCCTGGATTAAATAGATTAGAGCAGCAATAAACAGAGTTGTTCTGTGAGACAGGCCCAGAGGAAATAGATCTAATTTATACTCATGAAGTGCTTAAAGAAAGCGGAGATGTTGTTATTTTCCTGATTTAAAAGAGAGAAATGAATCTGCTGTGTTATTTCTTCTTCCTGCTCCAGAGAGAAACCTGGGTGCAGTGGTGCATTTATCTCCATGGCTATCATTGGAGTGCATTTCACAGGGGTTTAGGGCTGCTTGATATTTTAATTTCTGGTCCCTCTGTAGGAATTTACAAACCTTCCCCACAGTATCACTGGCATGAAGATCTGAAGTGCCTTGCTGATCCCGAGGTTGATTTCTAATGGTCTCAGACAGATTAGGCTTTATCTGCTAGATGTATTTCAGTGCCCAGATCCTGGCTTCTGTCAGAGACTGGGCCCCTGGGCTTCATTGCAGGTCTTAGATGTTGTTTATCCATTATTATTTGTCCCATTGCAGGTGCTTTGCCGGTACCGACACAACTGGAGCATTGAGTTGCGTTTTCGTCCTGCTTTCCTTGGAGGCATAATGAAGGAGACTGGTAGGTGTTCGACTGCTCCTGACCCTCAACAGAGAACATCTGGAACCTCCTGCAGAGTGTGGCTATGAAAGAGTGGAGATTCCATCTTGCACTCGAGCTCTGGCAGGGCACTGCTGTTAGGGAGCTCACCACAGACCCCAAAATGGATTCTATGGGGAATATCACAGACCACTGAGACTCCCTGCTGTCATTAGCCAGGCATTGCTGAAGCCCTTCCATTCTACTTGGAGGTCTAAGGCTTTGTCTACACTAGCACTTTTGTTGGTCAGGAAACATCCTCCTCCCTCTCCCCCCCCCCCCCCCCCAACTGACAAAAGTTTCACCAGCAAAAGCTGCTAAAGCATAGCTACTGCTGCTCGATAGACTGAATTATGCTAGCAGGAGGGCTCTGTCATGAGTTCTGATTCTGGCTCTGTTGGAGATTTGATTTGCCTGAAATCGCAAAGCACTTCATCTTGCTGTCCCTCAGTTTCTCACTTTTAAAATAGGATAATGATCCTCATCCTTCTTAGTAAAGTGTTTTATGATGAACAGCACTTTACTGTACCCAAAAGTTTATTTATCTTTTAAAAACTGATTTAGCTGGTGCAAACTCCTTTGTGGACATTCTTATTGGTTTAAAACTGGTTATGTCAGTTTAGCACCTGCAAATTTACTGATGCAAGTGAAACTGAAGTAAGCCAGTTTTAAACTCATATAAGAGTGTACTCACACAAAGTGGCAACTGTTTTGTTAAATCAATATAAAATTACACTTTTCGTTAGACTAGTTTAAACTTGTGTGTAGACCTGGCTTACCTCATTATAACTGGAATCTTCATTTTGTAATTCCACCTTTTCTGTAAGGTAACCAGCCCCCAGCGATGGTGCCCAAACGTGGGGAATACATGAAGAAGGATATAGAGAGGATGGCAAAATATTACCAGGTCCCACTGCAGCTCCCCAAGGATTTCTTTGGAAGTGTTATCAGAAAAGGTAAGTAGAGGAGGCTGCTTGGTCAGTGAGTTGACCTTTCACCTTAAGGAGCTCTGGGTCCAAATCTTACATGACATTGAAGGGGGGAAAATGAGATTAAATGTTCTCTTCTTCTTCCCCCATTTGTGATTTGTATGAAGTCAGTGCATAGCTTCGCATGAGTGGAAATTCCTACTCGGGAAAGGGCTGAGAGTGGGATAGCATAAGAGTTTCTGCAGATTGTGACTAAGGTGCTTTGGCAGAGCTGGGAGGGGGAACAGCTCAGGGTAGGAGGCAAGCCCACAAGCTCTGACACGGTAATATTTTTTTTCATCACTGAATTACATGAGGCACAGATCTGTGTTTAAAAATAGCAAATAGTTTTGCAAATAAAAGCAGTAAGTTCAGATCAGTCCTATTCACAGGGTCATGTTACTTGTGACTGTTCAGATGACTGCCAGAAATTCATGACAATATTCACAAATGCTGAAAATCTAAAATATTAGCACAAAAATTATTTGGTCAAAAATTCATACAGGAAAGCGTGTTCTTTGTTATTTACAGGGTGGATTTGATTTAAATCACTAGTCAGGAAGGCTCGATTATATAGAAATCAAGATTAAAAAGTGCATTCTTGTTGGTTGTTATAACCTAAATACATATTCTTCGCAACTCAGATAGATGTAGGTTTCATTTTTAGAAGGTACACACTATACATTTTTTAAGTGATTTATTTTGAAAACTTTTCAGATTAGTTTTACAGCTATATCAGAAAATGAATGATTGTTTGGTTATTTCATTTACCAAAGATAATTGAAGCACTTCACCTCCCAATGACTTCATAAATATCTCCAATTCAACAGTTAATCATTAATATTTGGAGGATTTTCTTGCCATACTGTATTAGGAGAAGAACATCACCAGACAGGCATTTAAATTGTTTTGTTTAACTAAAACAACCATGTTATGTGTTCTGGGTTTTTTCTTCAACAGCACACATATAATATTTTAACAAAACAAACATATGAATTTTTGAATTTAGTTAAACAGTCAAGATTTTTAAAATCAGGTTTGTTTTTGTTAAAATGGTTTCTAACTAAAACAGTTAAATGAAATATTTAAAAAACCAAAAATTAAATCGACTGTCAACCAGGTCAACATGAGAAGCTTAAAATATTGGGTTCCGCAGCTAACTTAGTCGTCTTCACCTTCATTTTCCTGTTCATAATCTGTAAAAGAAAAACAAGCTTTCCTGCTTTTTCAGGTCCCAAATGATTTCTCAGTTTGGAATGAATTAGTCCAAAGTAAGAAAATATTCTTTCTACACCGGCAGAAGAAGCTACTGCTGTTAAAAATGAGATTATCACTTCAACAGTCTCTGAATCCAAGTGCTTAAGTGACTTCTACCAGCTCACTGGTGTGACTTTCTTTAAAACATCATCAGCAAACATATTTCTTGAATGGTTTCACCCTTAGCTCTGAAGTTTATTATAGTTGGCATTCTGGAGGGATGATTGCTGGATGGCCATGTCATAGCCAACTCCTCTTCTTCAGCAGTTATGGTTTGACCCGGTACCGAGTATTGAGAATATTCCCAAGAAAATGAGCTGGGGATAGTGCTTGTCCCATTTGTTTTTTAATGCTTGTAATCATAGAATCATAGAATATCAGGGTTGGAAGGGACCTCAGGAGGTCATCTAGTACAACCCCCTACTCAAAGCAGGACCAATCCCCAACTAAATCATCCCAGCCAGGGCTTTGTCAAGCCTGACCTTAAAAATAAGGAAGGAGATTCCACCACCTCTCTAGTAACGCATTCCAGTGTTCCACCACCCTCCTAGTGAAAAAGTTTTTCCTAATATCCAACCTAAACCTCCCCCACTGCAACTTGAGACCATTACTCCTTGTTCTCTCATCAGCTACCACTGAGATCAGTAGATCCATCCTCTTTGGAACCCCCTTTCAGGTAGTTGAAAGCAGCTATCCAGTCCCCCCTCATTCTTCTCTTCCGCAGACTAAACAATCCCAGTTCCCTCAGCCTCTCCTCATAAGTCATGTGTTCCAGTCCCCTACTCATTTTTGTTGCCCTCCACTGGGCGTTTTCCAATTTTTCCACATCCTTCTTGTAGTGTGGGGCCCAAAACTGGACACAGTACTCCAGATGAGGCCTCGCCAATGTCAAATAGAGGGGAACGATCACGTCCCTCGATCTGCTGGCATTGCCCCTACATATACATCCCAAAATGCCATTGACCTTCTTGGCAACAACGGCACATTGTTGACTCATATCCAGCTTCTCGTCCACTGTAACCTGTAGGTCCTTTTCTGCAGAACTGCTGCCGAGCCGTTCGGTCCCTAGTCTGTAGCGGTGCAGGGAGTTCTTCCATCCTAAGCGCAGGGCTCTGCACTTGTCCTTATTGAACCTCCTCAGATTTCTTTTGGCCCAATCCTCTAATTTGTCTAGGGCCCTCTGTAATCTATCCCTACCCTCCAGCGTATCTACCTCTCCTCCCAGTTTAGTGTCATCTGCAAACTTGCTGAGGGTGCAATCCACACCATCCTCCAGATCATTTATGAAGATATTGAACAAAATCGGCCCCAGGACCGACCCTTGGGGCACTCCACTTGATACCGGCTGCCAACTAGACATGGAGCCATTGATCACTGCCTGTTGAGCCCGACAATCTAGCCAGCTTTCTGTCCACCTTATAGTCCATTCATCCAGCCCATACTTCTTTAACTTGCTGGCAAGAATACTGTGGGAGACCGTGTCCAAAGCTTTGCTAAAGTCAAGGAACACCACGTCCACTGCTTTTCCCTCATCCACAGAGCCAGTTATCTTGTCATAGAAGGCAATTAGATTAGTCAGGCATGACTTGCCCTTGGTGAATCCATGCTGACTGTTCCTGATCACTTTCCCCTCCTCTAAGTGCTTCAGAATTGGTTCCTTGAGGACCTGCTCCATGGTTTTTCCAGGGACTGAGGTGAGACTGACTGGCCTGTAGTTCCCAGGATCATCCTCCTTCCCTTTTTTAAAGATGGGCACTACATTAGCCTTTTTCCAGTCGTCCGGGACTTCCCCCGATCGCCATGAGTTTTCAAAGATAATGGCCAATGGCTCTGCAATCACATCCGCCAACTCCTTTAGCACTTTCGGATGTAGCACATCCGGCCCCATGGACTTGTGCTCGTCCAGCTTTTCTAAATAGTCCCAAACCACTTCTTTCTCCACAGAGGGCTGGTTACCTCCTCCCCATGCTCTGCTGACCAGTGCAGTAGTCTGGGAGCTGACCTTGTCCATGAAGACAGAGGCAAAAAGAGCATTGAGTACATTAGCTTTTTCCACATCCTCTGTCACTAGGTTGCCTCCCTCATTCAGTAAGGGGCCCACGCTTTCCTTGACTTCCTTCTTGTTGCTAACATACCTGAAGAAACCCTTCTTGTTACTCTTAACATCTCTTGCTAGCTGCAGCTCCAAGTGTGATTTGGCCTTCCTGATTTCACTCCTGCATGCCCGAGCAATATTTTTATACTCTTCCCTGGTCATTTGTCCAATCTTCCACTTCTTGTAAGCTTCTTTTTTGTGTTCAAGACCAGCAAGGATTTCCCTGTTAAGCCAAGCTGGTCACCTGCCATATTTACTATTCTTTCTACACATCAGGATGGTTTGTCCCTGTAACCTCAATAAAGATTCTTTAAAATACAGCCAGCTCTCTTGGACTGTATTGTAACTCTGTCCTCACATATTTCTCTTTTTAAGATCTCACTCTGTTCCTTCCCAGTTTCTACAGCATCAGCAATAAAACAGCAATTTCCCTGCATTTTGTTCATGGCTGCAGAAATAGGCTTCAGGATATTCAGCATGTGGTCGACATTTCTCTTGAGCCCAGTGTTGAGAACTTTGGCTGTGACAGTGCCATCTGTTTTTTCACAATTTTGTTCACAAACTGTCATCAGATTAGGCCAGTTCTTGATATAGTGCTCAAACCAGTCCACTGCTGAGTTCCGTCGCACGTCTTGTGGGAGAGTTAGCTTTTTGTTCCTTCCACTTTTTTTTCAGAGCAGCTGCTGCAAAGTGGCTGTTACGGAAGTATTTTACAATTTCAACTACATTAGCCTTTATTTCTGGAACACTGAAGTCTTTGGCTAGGAGGTGCATCAGATGAGCACTGCAACTGTATGTTATTAGCTTGTGACTCTCTTCTAAATAATTTCTTCTCATCTTGGATACATTTGCAGCATTGTCTGTGACCAAGCTGTGTACTAAACATTTGAATTTTTTTTTCCACAGTTTGTTATAATTTTTACTGCTGCTACTTGTAAGTTGTTAGAGAGCTTATTCCTTCACTCTCGCACTTCCCTGGTCCTTCTCGCATGAACAGAGAGCAACAATACCCGAAGTCCGAAGGTGCAAACAATTCAATGTTTATTGGGGTGAACTTCCAGCAAGCTTAAATCCAAGTTCCTTTTTCCTTATTTTCGAATCCCAACTTACTTCCTGTTTGCCCCTAATTTATATAGTAATATTCTTAGCTATACCTTTACCAATCATTCTACTGAAATTTAACTAACCAATCCTAACATATCGTAACATGATTAGCTAACTAATTATATCCCACCACAATAATTAGATTACACCCAACAAAATTAATTATACAGCAGACAGAAACAATCACAGAACCAGACAGAGATTATACAGACAAACAATAGCAAAGTGGGAACTATAATGACAAAACAATACAGAAGTGAGGATTTCACATCCCAGCTATTGATAAGTGAGTTCTTGCCAGACAGGATGCTATCAAACTAAGTTTCCTTTTCCATTTTCTAGGCACTTCCCTTTCTCTGGAGGTGATAGGAATACAATTCTGTCCTGATAGTGCCTAACAGCCCAATAGCACCTTATTTCAGTGTGACTAGTTTGGAATGTGAGGATGTGACTGTTCGCTTCCTAGCTTACGGCTGCCTCTGCTGCTTAGCCAAAGGCCTTAGCCTAAGAAGAGGGCCTCAGACTGTCACAGTAAGAGAAGGCTCTTACACCAGCAGACAGTGATTTTGATTCTTTCTTTTATACCTCTAACCAGCCAAGTGATAAGAATACACCTAAATTCTTAAAGTACAGGCCTTTACAGACAGGCCTGAATATCTATATCCTAACATAAGTATTCTGCGGTGTGTGCATTTCCTGATGTATCTATTGTTTCTGTAAGGAAGACATTCCCTTCTTCTGTTGTCACACAAGCACATATAACAGGATCATTGCAGACATTGCTCCACCCATCAAGAATCAGGTTAACAATTTTACCCTCTAGACCTTTTGCATACTGCTCAATTTCTCTTTCATACACTTTATCCAGCAATTTGCCTGCAACATCTGCTCTGTTGGGTGTACTCTATCCTGTTCTTAATGACTGAACCATGTTATTGAAGTGTGGGTTCTCAATCACACGGAAAGGAGAGGTTTCAGAGTAACAGCCGTGTTAGTCTGTATTCGCAAAAAGAAAAGGAGTACTTGTGGCACCTTAGAGACTAACCAATTTATTTGAGCATAAGCTTTCGTGAGCTACAGCTCACTTCATTGGATGCATACTGTGGAAAGTGTGCAGTATGTGGAAAGTATCCACAGTATGCATCCGATGAAGTGAGCTGTAGCTCACGAAAGCTTAAGATCAAATAAATTAGTTAGTCTCTAAGGTGCCACAAGTACTCCTTTTCTTTTTATGGAAAGGAGAGTTTGTTGCATAAACAAACAGGGCAATTTTTTCATCAATTACCACTTTTTGTAGACTGCTGGTTCTTATCACAAACTTATCTATGGTTGTTTCTGGATGATTTTTTTTTTTTTCTTTTTGCTACAGTTGATATACTGTGGCTATGTGACATACATGATGTGACTGAAACGCTATCATTGGCAGATAACTCTGAAACTATAGAAAATGATGGTGATCTTGAAGTTGGATAGTCTTCAGAATCCTGCATGTTGAGGATGGATTTTCCTAAACAAAATGAGTCAATGCAGTTATTTAATTATTAGTACCATACTGCTCATTTAGTATTACTCCATTGCATTCACTGACACTCAGTACTACTTTAAAGGTGAAATTGTAAAAGGAAGATCTCTCTATTTCAGCTATTTATTTTTTATCACAACTGCATCTAAAATGATAGTACCATAGAGTAACAACTGTATTTTTTGTTCAAACATGATAATTTAAGAATAGTCCAGAAGGAAGACAGGCAGTCCTTAAGAAAGAAGTATGAAATAAAAAAGTTTAGCAACCTGAAGATTCTGCATGTTCAGACATGTTCCTTTCATCATCTTCAAAGCAGCTTCCTCCTGAGAAGGAACACTTCTCATAATGTTGTTTCATTTGACAACCAGGCCCTGTATTTCTTTGTTGCACTGTTTGCATTTTGCACGCATGCCGGTCTTACCCACAGGTAGAGGAACTTCATTAAAATATTCCCAAACTGGATCTCTTTTACGGCCTGCTGCCGTTATAGGTTTTCCCTTCTAGTGAGAGAATGGTATGGTAGATCTCAAATCAATGAATACTACACTCAGAAAGACCTCAAGACTTCTGGAATATGCCGCTCAAACAGTTCCACTTTTTTTGTTTCTACTGCCTGTCCCTCCCTTCTGACTTTTATCTCCAAGCTTCTTCTCCTTGTCCAGGTCTATTCCGCCCCCAACAGTCTTCTGTTCATTGAACTTTTTTAAACTTTGCACTTTTAGAGAGAGGTAAGGGATTGACTCTGTGTCCACAAATTTGCAGAGAGACAGTAGGGTTGAGGTCTGTTATTTCTCCCCTCTATATTTTATTTATTTAAAAACATTTTTGCTGTTAACATCTCTGGAGACGCAAATCCACAGTTTGAGAACTGCAAAACTCAGCATCTCTGATGGTATCGTCTAGACTGAGCACTGAGTCACAGTGGGTAGATAGAAAGATTAACCTAAATAATCTATACAGAAGCCCCTGGAACCCCATGAGATTGGGTCCCTAATCCATAAACTATGAAACTCATTTACAAACCTTTTCTTAAACATTACATGAATATATTGTCTCATACTATAGAATTAGAATTTATAATTCCCTATTCCATGATGAGATATCTTTGAGTTATATTGTTTCTTAATTAAAACAGTCTTTAGATGGGTTTTTTCCTCAAAAAGGTTTATCAAAAAAATCTGATTTAATAACTTTAAAAAAAAAAAAAAACATTGATTTTTTTTATTCACCCTGGTTATTTATTATACTACTGCTTCAAAAAAGTTTCCATCATCAAAGCAGAGTGCAGAACCAATTCCATGTGACTTAGGTGACCAGCCACACGCAACCAGAAACAAATTGCAACTGACTGAAGTGAACGGTTTACAACAACCCTCCATAGGCTGAAAATTCTTCATCAAGTTTATTGATTATTTAGAAATAATGAATAGATCAGTGGGAATCAGGATAGACTTTTGAATGAGTCACTCAACAGAAATGGGGCTAAATTCAAAACAAGTATTACTGGCAATGAATAGTTTGACCTGTTCTAATAGAGAGGGTTAAGACCCCAAGGACTGGTGCCACTGTACATTGGACATTCACGAATATAACTAGTGCTCAAGATATTAATACTGCTACTTCTTAGCACTTAACTTGAAATCTGCCATGTGCAGTTCATACATTAGTGAGCTAGTGCCTAATGTGCAGAGAAGCTGAGTACCCACAGTTCTGGTTAAAATCAGTGGAATTGAGGATGTTGAGCACCTCTGAATATCAGGTCCTATTTGTCTCTAGTTGGACTTCCAATTTGGAGGTCCCAGACCTGGAAGCAACTCTTGAAAGTTTGGCCCATGATGTTTTTGGCCATAACAAACTTTGAGTCCACTCTCCATCTGAAACCAGTGCAGACTGTGTTCAGCAAGCTATTCCCATAGATGAATCCCAACTACGTCCCTTTCCTAGAGCACCCTCTCCCTGTTCAGACCCTGCTGCAGACTTCAGTAGCTAACTCCTTGGGACAGTCCCAAGAAAATCCCGTACAGAAGTAGGCTTCTTATGAACATTGGCAAGAGTTTCATTAATGGCCTTTTTGCTCCTTCGGGACATTCCCAGGGCAGTGGCAGACTTCATTGGTTGATGCTGTTCCTATGTCTCCTCAATGTGTCTTTCTGTCTTTCACGTCAAACTTAGGGAGCCTTTCTGCCATGCGCTTTATCACAGCCGTGGATATGACACAGCCACAGTTCCTGGAGCCCGTGTCCAGAGAGCTCTGGATGCGCATCTGGTCCCGGGTGAGTACTTCTGCATATCCCCAATCCAGCTCCTTTCCCCATCTTCCTGACCCTCCTCTATCCACAACCATGTAGTGTCAGCAGGAGGGTTGAAATCTGTGGTTCATGGTCCAATCCAAGGAAAGCACTACATTTCAAGTCAATTTCAGTTTCTGTTTCTTTCAGTGTGTGGATGCTGCACCAATAGTTAATTCCAGAGTCCACATAATCCAGTTCCAGTTTGGGTGAATGGGATCTTTTCCTCTTTCCTGTGGGAAATTCTCCAATAGGATCCCTGTCCTCAGCTGAGTTTTTTTTCTGACTCCATCCCTGCAGGAAAACAGGGTCACTGTGAGAAATTCCCTTTGTAGATTCAGCATCTTGTTCATAAACATTTAACTATTTGATTTACTCCTCCTCCTGCTCTCACCAGGATGAAGATATCACCCAACCAGAGAGTATATTGGCAGTAAGTTTCTCCCTGTCGCTACTGCTTCTACATTCATTTGTTGTGATTTATTGGATGTGGGTCTTAGGGTTACCGTCTATGGAGACAAATAATTTTCACTGGCTGTGGATTTTTTAAGGGATCATTTGGCGTTATCAGGAAATTCCCTTAGGGAAAATGTGACTTCCATGTCAGTGACTCCAATACCCTAAATCTGTGGAAATGTGGGGGTAATTTCCCAAGTAACTTTGGTGCATTTTATTGCCAGGCCTAGGGTGGATATTTAGGTACTGGTGCATTCCCTAGCAGGATGCCCCGGAATAGGCAGTGGATACACAATTAAAATATAATTAATAAACAGTAATAAAGCCAGGAGCAATGTTCAAGAGGGAGCTCAGGGAAGGGAATGGGTTTGCTTCTATAAAAGGCTTTTAACTTGAATTAAAATTTGATTCAGAAGGCAGATTGTAGAGGGGGCAGTGGTGGTGGTGTTGCTGGGCTCCATTCTCAAACCCCAATTGGTATGCCTTTCTTTGAAGTTGCTTTGAAATAGTGTCAGTTCTTCTTTTCCTCAGTTCCACTCTCTGCATCCTGCCTCTTCTGTTTGTTAGATCTCTGGCTATAATGCAGAGATAGGCAGAAGACAGTGTTCAGATCTGAACCAGGATTAGTTTTGGGGTTTGTGTTTGAGGACAAATCAAGGCCACAGTTCCAATTTGATCCCAAACTAGGATCTCATATTCTAGCCCTAGATGGTAGCCAAGTATTAGCTCCCACCTTAATTTTACAAACACTGTTTTTACGACTACTCTTATATAGCACTTTTCATCAGTATATCTCAAAGCAGAGAGGTTGCAGAAGATTATTTTAGGCAGTGTTAGCGTGAGAATCCAGGTCTCTAAAAGTCTTAAGCTATGTCTACACTGCTAAGTTGTTTGTTTGTTTTTTACCAAAAGTTATGCCACTTTTATTAAAGCACTTTAATTAAACTTCTGTTGCATGTCCACACTCTGCTCCTTGTGTCGCTGGAGTGCATCCAAACTAGCAGCTTTTGCTATTACTATTACAAGAGAGCAATGCACTGTGGGTAGCTATCCCACCGTGCAACTGGCTGGGTGCTTTGGGAAGGGTTTGCAGTGCCTCACCTGATGCAGGTTTCTCAATCCCATTGTTCCACGGACATCCTAACAGATTGCCAGTCACTTTTCAACTGAAATGTGGAGGGTAGCAGGGGAGAGTGTGTGTGTGTCTCCTCATGCTGTTTCGTAAATTCAGACAGCCACCAGAAACAATCAGTCCTGGGGAAAACCCAACATCAGCCCCTGCCTCCCTCCCTCCCTGGCTCTGGGACAGACAGACACGCACCCAACCCTGCTTGCCTCTGTGTTTAGTGTGGGAGACAGCAGGAACATTCCATGTTAATGATTTGCTCTTTGTTTCCCTGGAGCGGAGCAGCACAGCGTGCTGACTGTCAGAACGGAGCTTTGAAAGGGGAGGGGTGCATGCCCGCAGCGCTACTGAGCTCAAAACAATGAGCAAAGTGGTTACTTCAGGCATTGTGGGACACCTCCAGAGGCCAATTACAGCGATAAAAGCAAGCAAGATGTTTACGCTGGCACTTTGGCGATAAAAAACCTTACCACTCTTACCTAGGTGGTTTTATTAAAATGCTGCAACTGAGGAGATTTGTCTCAAAAAGTGGCTTTGTAGTATGTGCATCTCTGCTGTTTCATCGCCAAAAGCTGCCTTTTGGTGAAAAAACTTGGCAGTGTAGACTAGCCCTTAGCCACACAGTCACACTACCTTTCAGAATAAATGTTCTAGGTATATGTGCTGTGGCTTGTCCTGTCTCTTTTCCCTCTTAGACCAGAGCTAGAACTCAGTACATCAGCTCTCCAATAGTCTACTTCTTTCTAGCAAATGTAAATCCAATGGGAAAGGATGTGTCAAGGCCACTCTTAGTGGCTGGTCCACATAGTAATTAGCAGTTACTCCTGTAGCTCAAGCAATAAAGCTGTGTGCTGTTGAATTGAGGCTTTAACTATGTGAGAAAGTTGCACCAGTTTAATATAAGGTGTGAATTCAAAATAAAGTAGCTAAATTGGAGCAAACCCCTGTCTAGATACTTATTTTGGTTTGGGAGCAGTTTTTTTCAGGTTAGCATTAATTGATGGGAACAGGTTTAAGCTAAACAGAAATAAGCAACCCTCAGAATGAAATAAGTGTCCCCAGAGCAGGGAGTTGCAAACCACTTTACATTCAACTGGTGCAGCTTATTTGTATAGACAAGGCCTGAATATCCAGGTTCAACCCTGCTGATGGTCCATTTTGTGGACTTTATGGTTACATGTGAGAGAATTTGTTCAAGTTGTGTTGTTTTTTTTTTCTTTTTCTTTAAATGGGGTTCTTTCATTGACACAGGGAGATTTTATAGTAAAGATCTTTATAATCTGTACATTATGTTGTGACGCAGTAAGATATGGGTGTCCCACTTTTGGGCCCTATGTCTCACGTTTTGATTGTTGGCATCACACCATGGCAGATTTGAAGTTTGAGAAGTTCACTGCTAGAACAAGGGATGAGGATCCTCTTTTTGTCTCCAATGAAGTAGAATATGCGTTGCCCTTCTGTACCAACATTCCAGTTCTGAAGATCACCCACCAACTTCCAGTTAGGCTTACTGAGTTTGGTCTCTGTCATGCAGTGTCACTCCTCGTTCCTCTCTTGCTGTGTTTGGCAGGTTCCTTCCAATACTGTTTTGACACTTTTAATACATTAATACTCATCTTCATCTTCTTTTCCACTACAGCACTTCATCCGTCTTAGTTCGTATGTTGAAAGTACTTAACTTGAACTAAGTGTAAACTCGCTTTCCCCCTTTTGCTAGCTAATTGAAAGCCCACCTAACAAGAGCTGCATATTTTGAGCCTGGGAGGTGATATCTCTTCATCTTCATATTCAAAAGTCACTCGGAATAGGTGATGTAACCAGGCAGTGGGAGAAAGTAGGCCAGACGTCCTGCCAGAGAAATGTTGTAGGAGGAATAATTGTGTGACAACAGATCTTCAAGCAATGAAGCTGCATGTAATTTATTATGTAACTATCATGAAAACAGCGGCTGTTCTTATTTTCCGTCTGTCTGCCTCCTTAGGCTGCAGGGGAGGCTGGGTTACCCTCAGCGCTGGCCCAGAAGCTCCTGGCAATGACCTCGACCCCTGAGGTGAAGAATCGCCTGAAGGCGACAACAGAGGAGGCACTGAAATATGGGGTGAGAAGCTCCCATTGCCACATGGGGTTAGATGTGTGTGTTCCTTTCCCAGCAGTGATATTGTGGGTCAAGGCAGGATGAAAGGGTAGATCAGAATACACAAGGATCCCATTGCTCTCAGACTTTTTTGTATTTTAAACACACATCTTTCAAGCCAGCTCAATACCCTCAGTATTAGTGCAGGAAACTATCTTTTGGGAAACCCAGGTCTGATTCCTGGCCCATTCCAAGGGAGGTGTCGAGGGACTGGCATGCCAGAGACCAGAGGTAGTGCCTGGGATCACTGCTCTCCACTACCATGCATGAAGGCGTGGTTTGATTCTGATTCCTTTTCTCTCAGTCCCATGGGATGACAGGGCCATAAGAGTTTTGCAGAATTCAGGCTTGGTGCATGGGACCCAGATTTGAGATAGAGAAAGAAGAAAGGAAGGGAAAGGGAAAAAGAAAGTGAGAGCGCGAGGGAGGAGGAAAGGTGATACAGTTCTTTGTAGAAGTTTTTCTTAGAACTGGTCTTGTGCTTATTCGTCTCTTTGTGATTCTCCCTGTTTTGTCTCCATGGGGGCATTAGGCATTTGGAATGCCAGCAGTTGTGGCCCATGTTAATGGTGAATCTCACCTCTTCTTTGGCTCTGATCGTTTAGAGCTCCTGGGCAATGTTATAGGTGAGTGTTTCTAGTAACATTTCCCTCTATTTTCTCTCCCTGGTAATTATCCATCTGCTCTAATGGGATGTGTAATGTGACAAACAAATTAACACTCTGGGGGTATGTCTACACTGCAATTAAAAACCCATGGCTGGCATGTGCCAGCTGGCTCAGGCTAAGGGGCTGTTTAATTACAGTGTAGACACTCGGGCTCAGACTGGAGCCCAAGCTCTAGGAACCTGCAAAGGGGGAGGTTCCAGACCTCGGGCTGTAGCCTAAGCCCGAATGTCTGCACCACAATTAAACAGCCCTGCAGCCTGAGCCCTAGTCAGGTGGCACAGGTCAGGCTTGGGTGTCTAATTGCAGTATAGACATACTCAGAGAATCAGAATCTCCTTCCCTCTGGGGCCAGGGGAAGGGAGAGCTATATCTTTGTATCATCTGCATGTTATCAATTATTTTACATTTTCTTCCAGATCATTGATGATAATAGTGAATATCATTATACCAAGAACTGATCCCTGAAGGATCCCAGTGAAGGCACTCCAAGTACTTAAGTCTCAGTTAGTAGCTACATGTTGAAACCTGTCAGTTACCCAGCTTTTAACCCATTGAGCCATATTGATTTTGAGTAGCACTCATGTTTGAATCAGAATATCAGGTGGTATTAATTCAAATGTCTTACCTAAATCCACATCTCCACAGAGTTACCTTTATCTACCAGACTTGAAATCTTTTCAAGAATTATATAAAATTTGTTTGACCGGACTCTCCATTATTTTTGCCTGGGCTTTGTTAGACTGACTAGCCCTTAATTATCCAAATCATCCTATTTACCCTTTTTAAGGATTGGCCTGACAGTGGCTTTCTTCCACTTCTGTCCATTTCTAGTTTTCCTAGGGTTCTTAAAAATTAACATCAGTGGACCAAAGAGCGCCTTGATAAGGTCTTCTAAAACTCTTGGTTACAAATCAATCAGATCAGCTAACTTTACAATGTTTAACATTAGAATCATAGAATCATAGAATACCAGGGTTGGAAGGGACCTCAGGAGGTCATCTAGTCCAACCCCCTGCTCAAAGCAGGACCAATCCCCAATTAAATCATCCCAGCCAGGGCTTTGTCAAGCCTGACCTTAAAAACTTCTAAGGAAGGAGATTCTACCACCTCCCTAGGTAAGTTGTGTAACATCCTCCTTAGTTACCACTGTAAAAGAAGGTATGCTTGTCTGATTAACTCCACTTTGGTGGCAATATTCCTTTTCCCCATGCCAGCCCCCTCCCCAGTGATGAGGTTACATGTTGAGCTCTGCCTCTGCTGGCAGAATGTCTGGAGACTGATGACCAGATGCTCAGCTGGGGAATGGTGCAGCTACACACTATGGACTAAATCCCCAGCTAAAGATCCAGACTTTTTAAAAAAATAAAAAAAATTGAAGCCTTCCCAGTCACCTGATGTCCTGTTTTAAGACTGTCGGCATCTCCAAGGTGCCATTCTCACGCTACTGTAGCTGATTAAGGTGGAATTTTGAAAATTAATTGTAGGTGCTGGACAGGAAATTGCAGCTAGCTAAGTCAAGTAAAAGTTTATTTTTGGTATAAAGTGGCAAAAAAAATTGAGCTCAGGTGAGACCCTGTATTTGTTGGGTGTAATAGCTGAGGAACCACCTGTCCAAATCATTTCAAATCTGACAGAAGAATATACCTCAATCCTAGACTTACCCTAGTAAAGGGAAATCAGCCTAAAACTTGTTTATGGATTTTAGCAAGGAGAAAGGGAACAAATTCAGGATTACAATGGAGACCTACTACTACCAGGACTTCATTAATCCTAAAACGAGAGGGGTTCTAGTTCCATTTCCATAGCAGACAGTCCAGTTGGATGTGTATTCTGCTTAGCTTATAGTTTTGTGATTTCTTTTTCTTTTTTGTTCTAAAATAACTTTGATTTTAATTAAGAGAACTGGCATAGGTTGTAGTGACTGTAAAAAAAAAAAAAAAACCAAAAAAAAAACCAAAAAAAAAAAAACAGCATTACCCACTGTTGGATGAGCCAGAAAAAGGGAAACTGAATTTCAACCTCAGATTTGGCAGTGTTTGGGGAGTGGCGTGTCAGTCATGGGAAATGAGTTCATGATCCCTTTTTGACCTAGCACTGGGAGGAAACTGGCTAAGGGATGCCAGGCTTGATGACAGACTCCATAGCCCATCCTTAACCCCCAGATCTTAACATTCAAGCTTATCTTTGGTGCTGGGCAGTACATGTCAGGTAGCAGAGTCCAGTAGCCTAGATGTGAAAAGCTCTGCATCCCATTAATTACATTCCCATTCCAGCACAATTACCCATTCCATGAGGAGGAAGGGCAGCCTTACCCTGCAACCCACCCCCAGTATCAGGATTTAATTTATGTTGGCTTTTCTTACAGGAGAGAAATGGCTGGGACCAGTTCCTGCAGCTTCAAAACCCAGGATGTGAGAAATCCAGGTGCAATATGAAACAACCAGAAAATAAGTGACTAAAATTCGAATGAAGCAGTAACATCCATGCCTGAGACGTGGCATCTAGGGTCCCAGAGGGTCTGGGAGGAGAGCAGTGATGTTCCCCTGGAATCCTCTGTCAGGAGAATAATGGGGACTCTAGTTCTACTGAGGTAGAGCTCTGTGATAGACTGAGACTGATTTTTCACCATACAGAGAGATTTTTCCAGGCAGGTTGGGGATGTGGTGACACTTTGGTGAGTGAAATGTTAATACAGGGTCATGGGCAGTGGCAGAGCTCTGGCTGGCTGATAAGGGTGATTGAAATCTTGTCTCACTAGTGGTCTGCAGTCTGAAAGTGCGCTGCTGAGAACAACTCAATTTGTTTCACCCTGTGAAGTGTAAATGCTTGTCAGGTTTTTGTCTCAATCTACCCAAAGTGGGCAGTATTTGGTGATCAGTGGGAACTGCTAGGGGCACTACAGCTGTAAGTTTTATATATTCAAACTCTCCTGACCTGGCTGCAGGAAATCGTTTTCAGGCTGAGAGCTCAGAGGAGGGTTTGAGTCCTGTCTGTGTCAGTGCCTTGCAGCTCAGCCCATATTGCCAGTCCATTGCCTCATTATCCCTGCATTGCTGTGCACTTGAATGCTTCTCATGTGGTTGTTGTATAATGTAATTCTCTCTCTCTCTCTCTCTCTCTCATTATCTGAATCCCTCACTTGGAATAAATTTCATCTGATTGTTAGCCTGGACATTTTGCATTGTGGGGACACACTGGCTGATTATTCCCCCACAAAGTGCAATTTATTCTACTCTGAAAAATGACATTTGAGCTAGATACCTGTGGCCTAGTGGAATCCTCAGCCCCGATTTAGGTGCCTCACAAAATAAGGAACAAATACAGCAATATCTAGGTCTCTATATCAGAACAGACCAATATCTCAAGTGGCCTAGTGACCTGTCTGCCATATCACCTCTAGGAGTCACCACTTCCTTGGCTGAGCATGTTTGGGCTAGGAGACCGCTCTCCCTGGCGTGAGTGTGACTTGGCTGGGAGCCACAACAGCCTGGGTGACTGATTTTTTTCTCTCTCCTGGGCAGTGTCGGGGACGGGACACATACCAGGGTTGGCGAAGGACTGTTGCTTTGGAATTGGGGACTAGCACTGTGAGAGGTCCCCTCCTGTGGGTGGAGCAAGCTCTTTTTCTCTCCTCCTCCTTTCACCCCTCTCTTCCCCCTCCCCCATGCAACCCTGCCCAAAAATGACAACAAACTATACAATGCCCTGAACTGTCTTAGCATCATGAGCATTTTTAGAGGACTGTAGCGTGAAGATGTGAGCGTGCCAATAACAGCCTCACAGAGCCCAGGGTCGGTTGGCCACAATCTCCTTTTATTGCGAGCCCAAGATGCCACCGCCACCCACACCCACACACCACAAGCATGGAGCGAGTGTCAGAGATTGACATTTACACATCTTGCTGCTGCAGGGTACAGAAAGTGGAGGGCAGAGAGAGAAAAGGGAGAAGACACAGAGGGAAAATGAACTCCTCAAGGACAAGGCTGGGGAACTCATCAGGTACTGTAAGAAGAATGACTCCCAACTGGACAATGTTTCCTACACTAAGTTTGCCGTGTGATGAAAGATGGGGGAAGGAGAGACCTTCATGTACACACATTCTGAGGGGACGGGCATAGCTCTCAATAGCTTCAGGGCCTGGGCCTCTCTTTAAATGACAGGGTTACAGTAATGACCTTGGAGGTCAATGGCAAATTCCATGTCAATTCATATGGCAGCAATCATGAACTGGATTTCTCTGCTGCCTCCAAGAATGGACTCTTTAAGTGCTGTCTTCCCCAGAAGAGAAGACCATGAACAGGCTATCTGAACCCTTCTGCAGTGGACTCAATGGGGAAAGTTTTATACCAGGAATAAAAACAAACTGAAAGTGCTCCCTTTTCACTCTCTCCCCTCCACTGGTGGATGGAAATCCCCTAGTGGAATAGCTTGTTTCTGGCCCCCGAGGTGGTTGAACTGTAATGATATACTTGGATGAATTAATGCCACATTTGGTTTCATGGTTGGTTTTCTGGCTGCTTTTGACACCTCCATCACTGGAGGAAGCAGAAGGGCCAGCAGTCTTGGGAATCCAGCTTTGTCTCCTCTGAACCTCTAAGGTGAGGAGTAGCCAGTCCCTTCACTTCAGCAGCAAATCCTGAGAGAGAGAGAACCAGACATGCAGTCAGTAAAAGCAAGTTCCCCTCACACAAATCTTACAGCTGCCACTGCTTCTGAAGGGACCATCTGGCCTCACTTGTTCTGTCTACTCCTCAACCTGACCACCTCCCTCCACCTCAGATAAGATAGTGTCATTCATGAGAAACTCCTGTGGTGCAGCCAGCAGTCTCCTCTGTGATAGTTAAATCCAGGTTAGGATTTAAGGAGACCCTGGGGGTGACACTAGGCAGCACAGGCTGCTAGTCTAGGAGTAAAGAGAGCCTCAGAGAATTTGTGGTGCACATTTGGTTGTTTCAGTGCAGGCCTGACTAAAACATCTCCAGGGTGAGAGACAGAATTTGCCATTGAGCCAAAGACCCTGGACCAATCTTGCAAGGTGTTAAGCACCTCTGGAGAGATGAAAAATGCCCTCAACTCATGTGGTTTGAAGATGAGGATTTTCAGCACCTAGTGTTACTAGGCCCAGGGGTAGCTATAGGGCAGAAGCAGAATTACCGACTGGCCATTTAGGGTTATGCACATAGAATGGGCAAAAATTTTCAGCTGAACCTTTTTTTACTGAAAAATGCAAATTTGGGTCACCTGACACATCTCATCAATTTGCCAAAGTCACCAAGTGCTTTTGGTAAAAAAGTAAATACATAAGTAAAAGCATGATTTATTTGTATTATTGCAGTGCCTAGGGGCCCTAGTCATGGTCCATCATCCTGTTGTGCTAGGCGCTGTACAGACGCAGAACAAAGAGATGGTCCCTGCCCTAAAGATCTTAGTCTAAATAATGTTTCGTTTAGACATTTTCAAAATGAAATATTTAGATGTTTCAATTCTAAATGACTTTGTGTTGAACTTTACTTTAACTTTATTTTTAAAAATTGACAAACATTTAAAAAACTCAAAAGCCAGATGAAATGGTTTGTTGAACCTGAAACAGTTTTTTTTCTGACTTTTCAGAAGGACCAGCAAACAGAAAATCAGCTATTCCGTCTAAATGCAGTGTACTTCCCTGTGGGTGTTCCCTCTGCTGCCTTGTCTCCCCCACGGTTATATTGCTAAATCTGCAGTCCCCGTGGGGAGCGTGTCACAGTCTGACATCTGCATCACCCATGGGGCAGTGGGATACTTTGCTGTCAAGTCAGAGAGAGGAAGTTTGTCACTTGGATAACTGACTCACCAAGACATTAACAAAACCAGAGAAATTGCTCCCACTGCATCTCAGAAACCCTAGGGACCCTGCTGCTCAGAGAGCTCCCTCCAGCCCTGCTACCACTCACCCCATTATTACTTTGTCTAGTAGCTGATAGTCACATTATGACTATCTGAAAAAGCTGTAACACTGCAACAGAGAAGCACATCCCACCGATGGACAGACTGAAAGCAGCAGACAGACAGACATGGAAACAGATGCAAAACTAGCCGGTGAGCAAGAGATGGTTCAGCAAAATAAGAAAAGCCTGGGAACCATGGGGGATGTCTGAGCAAAGTGGGAAACTTAAAGAGCATTTGGGGGAAAGGGGACAGCACTAAGAAGGGGCCAGAGTACGATGAGGCAGGGAGAGGTGGCTGGGAAGGTTATGTTGTTGAGTGGGGTGCAAAGAAGTTGCCAGAGAAGGGGGCTCAGCTAGATGTGTAGGGGCACAAAGAGTTGGCCATGGAAGGAACCACTAGGATGTTGCTTCATTGTGAATCTGCCTCGTGGAGGGATGGGGATGGGGCAAAGGCCCCTTTTTATCCTTCACAGTTCAGCTACCTGCCTCCAAACTTCCATCCAGGGGCATAAAGGCTCTTAGTATGTCAGTTACCTGTGCATTACCCAGCATGCACTGTGACACCCCTCCAGCGATGACATTACCGCACAAAATGGAGGCCTGTAGAACAAGGAAATGGCAGTTCTTTAACCTTCCCTAAAGCATCTTCCCATAGCCAATCCTGTAATAAATTAACTTAAAGGATTATTAAGAGGAAAAAGGAATGAGAGAGTTATTTACAGGGTAAAGCAAACAAACATATATACAGATGAGTTGCACTCTAAATCCTAAGAGTGACAGAGTTGTAGTGATCTGTTGTTTCAAAATGTCTTTCCAGGCAGACCCAGGGGAAACCCATTGGGCTCTCTGGCTTCACTTTGTTGTCTCTGACTCTGTGAGAGTTCAAAGAGCAAAGTGATGGAAAAATTTCCCTGTGTCTTTTTTTTATTTCCTTCATGCAGCTGCCAAGTCCATAGGATGAGCCATTCACCTGTGCCTTGTATTGCAATGTTCCTTTATGGCCCAGCTGATTTTGGTAGTTCTGCTGGATGGATATGGTGGAGACACTCTTCCCATCTGAGTTTACAAGTGTAAGCCACGGAATGGTCCCGCTATTGTGTGGAACTTTCCTGGCTTATACACTACCCCGGTGAAGTAGGCTAGTGAAAGGATCTGAGTCCTTGCTCCCACTTCCTTTACCCAGAGGCCTGCCTGACCTCAAGGGCTCCCCTTCCACTCTCCTGTGTGGCAGAGTCCGCGTAACCCCAACAAGGCTGGGCCCAGGATTCTGGGGGGCTCGACCCCTCCCCCCCCCAACCTTGTTGTGGTCACTTAGGGCAGGGGGTAGGGTGTCTCCACTCTGGGGTGCTCTCTCTGCACTGGACGCTTCCCTGACCCACTGATCATTACATATAGTTCAAAGCAAATACAATTTATTAAACAGCAATCAATTAAAAAAGATAAGGAAAAAATGGGAAAGGTTAAAAGAAAACACGTCACCCCTCTCTGTGGTACGGGGTTGTTAGGATATAGATATTCAGGCCTGTCGGTAAAGGCCTGTACTCAAAGAATTTAGGTGTATTCTTATCACTTGGCTAGTTAGAGGTATAAAAGAAAGAATCAAAATCACTGTCTGCCAGTGTAAGGTCCTTCTCTTACTGTGACAGTCTGAGGCCCTGTTCTTAGGCTAAGGCCTTTGGCTAAGCAACAGACGCAGCCGTAAGCTGGGAAGTGAACGGTCGCCTCCTCACATTCCAAACTAGTCACATTGAAAGAAGGTGCTATTGGGCTGTTAGGAATACAATCCTCTCCTGATAGTGCCTATCACCTCCAGAGAAAGGGAAGTGCCTAGAAAATGTAAAAGGAAACTTAGTTTGATAGCATCCTGTCTGGCAAGAACTAACTTATCAATAGCTGGGATGTGAAATCCTCATTTCTTTGTTGTTCTATCACTGTAGTCCCCATTTCCCTATTGTTTGTCTGTATAATCTCTGTCTGGTTCTGTGATTGTTCCTGTCTGCTGTATAATTAATTTTGCTGGGTGTAAACTAATTAAGGTGGTGGGATATAATTGGTTACATAATCATGTTACAATATGTTAGGATTGGTTAGTTAAATTTCAGGAAAATGATTGGTTAAGGTATAGCTAAGCCGAACTCAAGTTTTACTATATAGTCTGCAGTCAATCAGGAAGTGAGGGGGGGGAATGGGAACAGAGAATGGGGGTAAGGAAATTGGAATCATGTTTGGCTAAGGGCAGGAATGGGAACAGGGACACAGGTGTAAGGCTTTGTGATGTCAGATCTGGGAAGGAGGATACTAAGGAAGGAAACTGGAATCATGCTTGCTGTAAGTTCACCCCAATAAACATTGAATTGTTTGCACCTTTGGACTTTGGGTATTGTTGCTCTCTGTTCATGCGAGAAGGACCAGGGAAGTAAGTGGATGAAGGAATAAGCCCCCTAACAGGGGTCATCACAACCAGCATCTCCGGAATGTAAGGGAAGTTCAGTCTGTTCCTCACAAGTCCCAGGCCTCCTTCTCAGACTCTGGCTGTGCTGCAGGGGTGCTGCGGGTCGGACACTTGCTCTGGTGGTGGCCACACGCTCTCAGGCTGTAGGTGGCAGGACCTTTCTTCCCAACATCGCCTCTGCCCCATCGGGGTTACGATCCCCCTCCAAGTCTGGCCTTCAGGGCCTCTTGGCTGGTGGGGTCTCCCTGCTCTGGGCCCGTTGCCCAGGGTCCCCCTCACTCTCCCCAGCTGCTCACCGCACTTGGCTCCGGACTGCTCCAATTCCAGCTCCGCTCCGCCTCAGCACTGCTGCTGCTGCTCTGCCTCCAGCTCCCTGGGCTGCTTCTCTGGCCCCTCTGGCGCTGGTTGCTGCAGCTCTCCTCCCAGGACAAGTCTGCACTGTGGGCTGCTTCTGTGACTCTGCTTCCTGAGCTGCTTTTCTGATCACTCTGGATCTGGCACAGCTCTGCTCCCCAGCTCATCTTGGGCCCCTGCTTTCTCCCTAGCTGGGCCTCACTATGTCTGACCCAAGCAATTCCAGCTCACACGGAGGATGGGACCCCCCCGTTCTCCTGAGTCCCTGATTAGCCTGCCCGCCCTGTCAATCTGGCAGAACTGAAGCATTGGCACTATCATAAAGAACAAAATTATCAGACACAGAGATGAACATAATTTGTTGGGAAATAGTCAACGTGGTTTTTGTGAAGGGAAATCATGCCTCACCAATCTACTAGAATTCTTTGAGGGGGTCAACATGCATGCAGACAAAGGAGATCCAGTGGATATAGTGCATTTAGGTTTTCAGAAATCCTTTGCCAAGGTCCCTCACCAAAGGTTCTTAAGCAAAATAAGCAGTCATGGGATAAGAGGGAAGGTTCCCTCATGGATTGGTAACTGGTTAAAAGATAGGAAACAAAAGGTAGGAATAAATGGTCAGTTTTCAGACTGGAGAGAGGTAAATAATGGTGTCCCCCAGGGATCAGTACTGGGCCCAGTCCTATTTAACATATTCATAAACGATCTGAAAAAAGGGGTAAACAGTGAGGTGGCAAAATTTGCAGATGATACAAAACTACTCAAGAGAGTTAAGTCCCAGGCAGACTGCGAAGAGCTACGAAATGATCTCACAAAACAGGGTGACTAGGCAACAAAATGGCAGATGAAATTTAATGTTGATAAGTGCAAAGTAATGCACATTGGAAAACATAATCCTAACTATACATATACATAAACAATGATGGGGTCTAAATTAGCTGTTACCATTCAAGAAAGAGATCTTGGAGTCATTGTGGGTAGTTCTCTGAAATCATCCACTCAATGTGCAGCGGCAGTCAAAAAAGGGAACAGAATGTTGGGAATCATCAAGAAAGGGATAAATAATAAGACAGAAAATATCATATTGCCTCTATATAAATCCATGGTACGCCCACATCTTGAATACTGAGTGCAGATGTGGTCTCCCCATCTCAAAAAAGATATATTGGAATTGGAAAGGGTTCAGAAAAAGGCAACAAAAATTATTAGGGGTATAGAACGGCTTCCGTATGAGGAGAGATTAATAAAACTGGAACTTTTCAGCTTGGAAAAGAGGTGACTAAGGGGGGGATATGATAGAGGTCTATAAAATCATGAGTGGTATAGAGAAAGTAAATAAGGAAATGTTATTTACTCATTCTCATAATACAAGAACAAAGGGCCACCAAATGAAATTAATAGGTAGCAGGTTTAAAACAAACACAAGAAAGTATTTTTTTACACAACGCACCGTCAACCTCTGGAACTCCTTACCAGAGGGTGTTGTGAATGCCAGTACTATAAGGGGGTTCAAAAGGGAGCTAGAGAGATTCATGGAAGATAGGTCCTTCAATGGCTATTAGCCAGGATGGGCAGGAATGGTATCCCTAGCCTCTGTTTGCCAGAAGCTGGGATTGGGTGACAGGGCATGGATCACTTGATGATAACCTGTCTGTTCATTCCCTTTGGGTCACTGTCAGAGGACTGGGTTTGATGGACCTTTGGTCTGACCCAGTATGGCTGTTCTTACGTTCCCCGTGGTTCCTGGGGACTGTCAGTCTCAGGGTCCTTATTTCCCATTGACCCTTCCCCTTTCTTTTGGTACTGGGACCTAACCAACCAAAACATGCCCACTGAGTTTTAGTAAGGGGACAACAGTCCCCTTACACAAGTTTAGAGCAAACATTTTGAAAGTTGTAAAGCAGCCCTTACCTAATTCCTTACAGCATGGAATACAGACATTAGAGGTCAGATTGACGCAGCACCCTGCAAACATCCTACAGAGTCTAAACACTAAACACATTCTTATCAGACTAACACCTATTCTGAGCAACGTTAACACATCAATGAACTGGTCTGGTGTCCAGCTGTGAGTTTGTCAGATCTTAGCTCATGCCTGCAGCTTTGGCAAGAGCTGGCACCTGGCCTGCTAGAGTCACAAAGGGCTTGTGCCCAGTGCTTCAAGCAGGGATCAGCAGCAGAGACCAGACGCCAGAGCCAAAGTCAGGAATTGGAGCTAAGGATCAAAAACAACTTGCCTGCAGAGAGGCAAGGCAGTGCAAGGCTGGGGCCAAGGCAGGAGCAGAGCTGGAACTAGGCTGGGAACATGCAGGCACAGGCACAATCATAGAAAAATGCTCTAAGCAGCTACTGAACTGCTGCTGCTGGGTGTAAGAGCTGCTCTGCTCACACTTCCCACCTGTCAGGTGAGGTAACCAGTCAGGCAGCCTAGTACAGGCCAGCTGCGCTCCTTAGATTGCCTAGAGACTGGCTCTGCTGCAGGCCCTGCTTCCTCACAGACTGAATGCACTTTCAGCAGCTTTTGTGGAAACGTCACCAGGTTGCGGAGGAGCAATTACAATCAGTGAATGACAAACTGCACTTGGAAACCCAGCAACTTGCAGACCTGGGTTGGAGAAGCAACAACAGCAGGAGAGCGAGGAGAGAGAAAAGGGCCCTCAGCATGAACTGGAAATGGAGAAACTGCCCCTATAGTTTCATCCAGTACATGTTGTTAGAGCCCATATACCTGTTTCCCTGGGTGTTGTGAACTCCAGATTATTTCCTCACTTAGGGAAGGGGAGGACATGAGTGAGTTTTTAAAAGTTTTTAAAACGTGGTGTGAGTTGAACCAGGGAAGGCAGGCAGACGTACTGTGCCTGGCTCTGTTACTGTCGGGGAAGGCCTTAGATGCTTTCACCCATGTGGCCTGAGCAGTGGAGCATGTAAGGTGCCTCCAGACCCCCCCACCCTTCCACCCAGGCTGGGAGGTAAACTCTGTAGATGAACTTCTGACCTCTGGGGCTGCACTGACTAAGGACAGCAACTGTGAGTGGGGTGACTTTTGGGTTGCTGGACTCAAGAACCAAAGGGAAAGGACACGGTCCAATCTACTTCGGGGTGGGTCTTCTGGTTCATGGTTTGTGTTTATGAACCCTGGTTGTGGTGTTTTCCCAATTTAATGCTGAGTTGTTTTTGCTACACTGAGACTCTCAGCTTGCGAGAGGGGAAGCATTGCCTCTTTGAGGTGCCCAGGGGTGTGTGTGTAATTTTCCCAGGTCACTGCGTGGGGGCTTGAGCCAGTTTTGCATTGTATTGTTGAAAAGAAACCCCTATGTACTGAACCCGGCCCTTGTTGGTGTCAACTCTGCCTGGCAGAAGGGTTACAAATGCAAAGAGGGGTCTGGTTGGAAGCTGTGAGAGAATCCTGTGTGAAGAGCTATTTAATAAACAGTTTAACAGGGGAACGTCATACCTGCTGGTGAAGGAAGATAACATATTGGATCAACCTCTGGAGCAGATTACATGCAGAGTTCAAAATGTGGAAGCAGAAATTGGGGGTTCCTTAAAGATATCAGCTGTTAATTCCCAGCCTTGCAGTGACTCCTTTGTACCTGATACATCACTTCAAGAAATGATTGCTACTGTCACAGTTTAAGAGTTAACTGCACTTTTGTCCCCCAACTTGCTCCCTTCCTTACAAGTTCATGTCAAGTGTCAGATCAAGAAGAACAACCTGGCACAGTTCATCTGTTTCTGTGTGTAGCAGGGGTGGCCCAAACGCGGCTCGTGAGCTGCATGCGGTTCTTTTACAGTTAAATTGCAGCTCGCAGGCTCCCCACCCCCCAGGCCATTTCTCCGCTTAACAGACTGAGAGAGGGAAGCTCTGGGCTTCTGCCCTCAGGTGGACTGGTGGGGTTAGGGTCTTCTATCCAACAGGGAGGGGGGTTTCAGGGCTTCAGCGCTGTAGGGCACACCTACCAGGGCTCAGGGCTTCAGCAGGAGTAGGGCTGAAGCCCCAAGCCCCAGCAGGCGCACCTGGCTCTCAAGCTTCTCAAAATTATTGTATGTGGCCTAGAGGGTTGGTACGTTTGGCCACCCCTAGTATATAGCTTACGCCTTTGATCTCTGGCCTCCTGAAAAGCTAAGACCGATCAATTGCCTCCTCTCTGGGGACGAAGCTTCAAACTCTGAGTTTTACATAGGAGTTGTTGGGGAATTTCCATTAACCACTCCTCAGGGAGTCCTCAGGGAACCCACTCAGCAAGCCTGGACCCCTAAAACACATTTCCCACTTATTGTCACAAAAGTCCATGCCAGTCTGGCTCATTTCACTATTTCAGGTCCTCATGCTATAATTACTACAAGGTGGGTTCACAACTGCTTGAAAGCCCATTCTCAAAGAGCAATTATGAATGATTTGCTGTCAAACTGGGAGGGGTCCTGCAGGGGTCAGTCGTGGGTCTGGTACTATTCAATATATTGAGTGTATGCTTGTAAAATTTGCAGATAACACCAAGCTGGGAGGGGTTGCAAACACTTTGGAGGACAGGATTAGAATTCAAAACAACTCTGATAAATTTGAGAATTGGTTTGAATTCAACAAGATGAAATTCAATAAAGTTAAGTGCAAAGTGCTTCACTTAGGAAGGAAAAATCAAACGCACAACTACAAAATGGGGAAATAACTGACTAGGAGGTCGTACTGCTGAAAAGGATCTGAGGTTATAGTGAATCACAAATTGAAGATGAGTCGACAATGGAATGCAATTGCAAAAAAAGCACATACAAATGTGGGGTTTATTTACAGGACAGGCTTATGTAAGACGTGGGAGATAATTTCCCCACTCTACTCGGCACAGGTGAGGCCTCAGGTGGAGTACAATGTCCAGTTCTGGGCACCACACTTTAGGAAAGAGGTGGACAAATTAGAGAGAGTCCAGTTGAGAGCAACAAAAGGGATAAAAGGTTTAGAAAACCTGACCTATGAGGAAAGGTTTAAACAACTGGTTATGTTTAGTCTTGAGAAAAGAAAAGTGAGAGGGGACCTGCTACACATAAACTTCCTGCTACCTACTTCTAATATGGTAAGGGCTGTTTAAGGAGGTCACTGACCCATTGTTCTCCATGTGTAGTGGCGGTCAGATAAGAAATAGTGGGTTTAATCTGCTGCAGGGGAAATTTAGGTTCGATATTAGGAAAAACTTTCTAACCAGAAGGGGAATTTAAGCTCTGGAACAGGCTTCCGAGGAAGGTGGTGGAATCCCCATCACTGGAGGTTTTTAAAAACAGGTTGGACAAACACCTGTCAGGAATCCTCTAGGTTTATTTGGTCCTGCTGCAGAGCTAGGGGCTGGACTCAGTGACTTCTCCCTTTCAGCCCTACATTTCTACGATTCTGTGCTTCCCAGGTCTCACATCTGTCACAGTAAAGTGGTGAAAAAAGTGGAGCAGGCTCAGGCGCAAACTCTTTGCAGGTGTCCCTTGGGTCAGACGAGAGAGGCTATCTCCTGTGTGGGTCCCAGGCCAGATGACATCTACAGGCAAGGCAAAGACCATTGGAGAGAATTGCCCAATCAGAGGGAAGCCACACAAGGGAAACTGGAAGTTGTTGATGCAGTAGGAACACCATCAGCAACTATGAGAACGGCCCATGGATAGAGCTGCCCACATACCTGTTACTATGTGTCTGGAAACATTGATGGTTGGAAAACCACGGTATTGTGTTCAGACCTGAAATGAGTCTGATCAATAGAGAACACTCACTGCTTTAGAATCCTTTCCATTTCTGCCAGATGTTCCCCCCATATTTTGTGATGGAGTACTTTACACTTAACTTTATTGAATTTCACCTTGTTGAACTCAGACCAATTCTCCAGTTTGTGACAGTCATTTTGAATTCTAATCCTGTCCTCCAAAGTGCTTATAACTGCTCTCAGCTTGGTGTTATCTGCAAATTGTACAACTCCATTATCTAAGTCAGTTATGAAAATATTTATAATGGACCCAAAACTGACCTCCCCACTAGATGTGCAATCCCAATTTGACAGTGAGCCACTGATAAATTACTCTTTAAATAAAGTCTTTTAACCATTTGTGCACCCACATTATAGACAGATGGGCCATATGCCATCGTACGCAACTTCCTCATACCATCCCCTCCATAAGTTTATCAAGCTCAGTCTTGAAACAAGTGAGTTTATTTGCCCTCACTAATCCCCTTCAAAGGCTGTTCCTGAATCATATTCCTCTGAACTCAAACCATAATATGCAAATTCCCCTGCTCTGTGAAACTTCCCTGATTTATCAGCCTACGGATTTGTTTATTTACACACAAGTCACTTTAGTTGCTGCAGGAAACTCATGCACTCACCCACTGAGTCAGGATGTAATCGCTAGCCACCTTGATTATCACTTCAAAAGGTTTTCTCTCCCCCTACCCCACTCTCCTGCTGGTAATAGCTCATCTTAAGTGATCACTCTCCTTACAATGTGTATGATAAAGACCCATTTTTTCATGGTCTGTGTGTATATAAATCTCCTCACTGTATTTTCCACTTTATGCATCCGATGAAGTGAGTTGTAGCTCACAAAAGCTTATGCTCAAATAAATTGGTTAGTCTCTAAGGTGCCACAAGTACTCCTTTTCTTTTAGCCAATAAAGAAAACTTTTTTGATGTTGATTCCACAGAATTTGGTATTTCATGATTCTGAAACTCAGTTCACATGTTGTCACTCCTTGATAGCTCAGTGTGCTTATATTTCTTCTGCACAGTTGCTGCATGGCTTGTCCAGTCTCAACAAAGAGATTAACGCCTCCACACTCGGTGGGTAATCATACGATGTCAGTGGGGAAACCGAGTCACACATTTGTTGCATAAAAATCAATCAGAAGTTTCCCAATTCTCCAAGACTAAGCTTGAAAGCGGGCTCAGCCAGAATGCCAGTGCAGTGCCCCAGGGGAGTCCACACATACCCTCACATGGCCCCCAGTACTGGGAAACCCCTGGGACTGAAATGAGGATCTGAATTGGCAACTCCCTCCTCCCTTTCATCAGCTAGGAAGAGAGGGGGGTGGCGGCCTCTCAGTCTGAGGTGTGCCAGTCACCCAGGCTGTCTGCTGGGGTTCCCTCTCACTGACGTGGGGTGGGGAGCACCCACTAAATCACTGGGAGAGTCAGGACAGCCCTGTCCCCCTGCCACGCTGCTCTTAATCATGCAGGTCTGTTAACAGCTGAGGGATCTCAAGCCTCTGCAATGGAGAATCTGCACATCTTCCCCAGAACCAAATTCCTTCTTCTGCCCATCTCCTCGCAGGCCAGGGCCTGGGGACACCTGTGGTATCCTGCAGTTCCACCAGGAAGGGGAGGTAGCGGATGCCCCCTTGATCCCGCTCCACTGGATTTGTCCTTTGTCCCACACGCTGAGATGAGATGAGCTGTGTTTCTTCCCCCACCCCGCTCAGGGGCATGCGCCCTTTCACAGGCTGGGGGGAGAAGTTCCCCCTCCCTCATGGCTGCTGCCACCTCTGCAATCTCCCAGGCAGCTGTCTTACACTTGGCTTGGGCTTTTCCCTCCCTCCCATGGGTGTCACAGGACTGGCAGAACTCCCTAGCTGCCTCAGATCCTCACTTGCCACCGGAGTCTGAGCCACGACCTTGCTCTCTTCTGCCTCCGTTTCTCTGGTAAGGGCAGCAGTGATCTGTTCTCCCTGGCCATGGCTACAGGACCCTCTAATATTTGACATTGGAAATATTTGATATTCTGTCCAATGGCCTTTGCCTCGCCTTCAAATGTCATCTGGCTTGGAAGCCACAGAGCTAACAGCCTCTCTCATCTGACCCAAGGGACAGCTGTAAATAGCTTGCCCCTGGGCCTGCTCCACTTTTTTTTGCCACTTCACTGTGACAGATGTGAGACCTAAGAAGCACAGAATCATAGAATCCTAGAAATGCAGGGCAGAAAGGGACCTTGAGAAGACATGAAGTCCAGTCACTTGCTCTGGGACAGGACCAATTAACCCTAGAGCATCCCTGGGTACATACAAGCATTGCTAGTCTGCGTCACTGCATCCTCACTGCTGTTGTTAGCGAGGTAGAGTACAGCTAGCAGATTACAGAAAACATGCTGCCATTCACCCCTCTGGCTTCAGTGTAGATGTACCCTGAGGCCCCTGGAGTTGCCTCCAGAGTCCGCACTTCTTCATACCCATCTTCGGCAGAGGTATCTGAATACTGCCCAGGAACAAGTGTGTTCTATGAACATCCCAGGAGTTCTCGTGAATCCCTTCGATGAAATCTACTTGTAGCACTAGGAAAACTAACAAAAGTCCATTTACTATGCAGAAACCCCAGGTCCAGTGGGAGCTGGATTTCTTCTGTAACATGCAGAGGCTGACAATTAGTAATCACCATTTTAACTCCTGTAATACAGATATATCTGTCTTTCAGCAGTGAGTATTCACTATGGATCAGACTTATTTCAGATTCTGAACACAACAGCACTGTAGTTTTCCAGTCATCAATGTCTCCAGGCAGTTAGGCGACTCATGGGAGGGACACAAAGACGGGCACCAGCTAAATGTGTGTGGGGGGGAATGTGACCTCTCCACTTGACTCCTCCCTGCCCCCCTGGCGGCCCCACGCTGACAGCTCCTCCGGCGCAGCTGTACCACCCCCAGCCCTTCCACGCAGCTGTGTCGCCTGGCTGGCGTCTGTACAGCCCCGCTGGAGGACGGGGTTGGGGGTGGGACCGGTACAGACTTGCTAGAGGAGCTGCCGGCATGGGGCGCTGGCTCCTGAGGGTGGCCGCCCCATGGCAGCAGCTCTTCTAGCGCAGCTGTACCGATAACACCCCCCACCAGCCCTGTCGTCTCGGGGGGGCTGTACAGACCCCAGCCAGGAGATGCAGCTGCATGGAAAGGCTGGAGGCGGGGCTGGGGGCAGTACAGCCATGATGGAGGAGCTGCCGGTGTGGGGCTGCTGGGCAGCCCCACATTCTGCTTCTTTCACCACTGAAGTTCCCTGCTGAATGTGCACCGCCAGGTGTCTGGAGAGGGGCATGTGACCCTTCTTGCCCCTCCCAGGCATCACCTTATGGGCCATTCTCATAGCTGCTGATGGTGGCCCTACTGCACCAGCAACTTCTAGTTTCCCTGCTGTGGCTTACTTCTGACTGGACAATTCTCTCCAAAGGCCTTTGCCTCACCTGCAAATGCCATCTGGCCAGGGACTCACACAGCAAACAGCCTCTTGCATCTGACCCAAGAGGCAAATAGCTTGCCCCTGGGCCTGTTCCACTTTTTTTGCCACTTCACTGTGACAGATGTAAGACTTGGAAAGCAGAGAATCATAGAAATAAAGGGCAAAAAGGGATCTCAAGAAGTCATCTAGTCCAGCCTCTGGTTCTGGGACAGGACCAAGTGAAGCTAGACCATTCCTGACAGGTGTTTGTCCAACTTGTTCTTAAAAACCTCCAGTGACGGGAATTCCACAACCTCCCTTGGAAGCCTATTCCAGAGCTTAACTATCCATATAGTTAGAAATTTTTTCCTAACATCTAACCTAAATCTCCCCTGCTGCAGATTAAACCCATTACTTCTTATCCAACCTTCAGGGGCCAGGGAGAAGAATGGGTCACTGACCTCTTTATAACAGCCTTTTGGTATTTGAAGCCTGTTATGTGGTCCCCACTCAGTCTTCTTTTCTCAGGACTAAACATGTCCAGCTTTTTAAACCTTTCCTCATAGGTCAGGTTTTCTCAATGTTTTATCATTTGTGTTGCTTTCCTCTGGACGCTCGCTAACTTGTCCACATCTTGCCGAAACTGAGGCTTCACCAGTGCTGAGCTGAGTGGAGAAATTATCTCTTGTGTCTGACAAACACAGTCCTGTAAATAGACCTGTGACCATGCCTGGTGTAGGTTGCAGCCAAGGGTACCAAATTCAGGACAAACAGATGCAAAAAACAAGGCAGACACACCCCAAAAACTGGTGACTTATTCTATAAATAGAAACAACGAGGAGTCTTGTGGCACCTTAAAGACTAACAGATTTATTAGAGCATAAGCTTTTGTGGGCTATGACTCACTTCTTCAGATGTACAGAGTGAAAATTACAGTAGGCAGGCATAAATATACAGCACAAGAAAAGATGGGAGTTGCCTTACCAAGTGGGGGGGTCAATGATTCAGTCAGGGTGGATGTGTCCCATTCCCAACAGTTGACAAGAAGGTGTGAATGTCAACAGAGTAAAAATTACTTTTTGTAGTGCTAACAATGCCAGTTCCATCAGGGTGGATGGCCCATACTCAACAGTTGATGGGAGAATACTTCTTGTAGTGACCCAGACATTCCCAGTCTTTATGCAGGCCTAATTTGTTGGTGTCAAGTTTGCAAATGAATTCCAGTTCTGCAGTTTCTCCCTGAAGTCTGTTTTTGAAGTTTTTTTGTTGAAGAATGGCCACTTTTAAGTCTGAAATTGAGTGCCCAGGTAGGTTAAAATGCTCTCCCACTGGTTTTTGAATGTTATAATTCTTGACGTCTGCTTTGTGTCCATTTATTCTTTTGCGTAGAGACTGTCCCATTTGGCCAATGTACATGGCATAGAAATGTAGTGCAAGTACATTGGGCTTCGCTGGCAAATGATGGCATATATCACACTAGTGGATGTGCAAGTGAACGAGCCCCTTATGGTGTGGCTGATGTGGTTAGGTGCTGTGATGGTGTCACTTGAGTAGATATGTGGACACAGTTGGCAACGGGGTTTGTTGCACGGGATGGTTCCTGGATTGGTGTTTCTGTTGTGTGGTGTGTGGTTGCTGGTGAGTATCTGCCTCAGGTTGGGGGGCTGTCTGTAAGTGAGGACTGGTCTGCCTCCCAAGGTTTGTGAGAGCAAGGGATCGTCTTCCAGGATAGGTTGTAGATCCTTGATGATGTGCTGAAGAGGCTTTAGGTGGGGGCTGTAGGTGATGGCCAGTGATGATGTTACGGCTCACCTGGTGACAGAACTTTGTGACTTTGTCCTCAGCTACAACCATTTCAGATTTGGGGACGATTTATACCTTCAAGTCAGTGGCAATGCTATGGGTACCCGCATGGTCCCACAGTATGCCAACATTTTTATGGCAGACTTAGAACAACTCTTCCTCAGCTCTCGTCCCCTAACATCCCTACTCTACCTGCACTACACTGACAACATCTTCATCATCTGGACCCACGAGAAGGAGGCCCTTGAAGAATTCCACTGGGACTTCAACAATTTCCACCCCACCATCAGCCTCAGCCTGGACCAGTCCACACAAGTGATCCACTTCCTGGACAGTACCATGCAAAGAAGGGATGGACACAAACACCACCCTATACCAGAAATCTACTAACCACTATACTTACCTACATGCCTCCAGCTTTCATCCACACCACACCACACGGTCCATCGTCTACAGCCAAGCCCTAAGATACAACCATATTTGCTACAATCTCTCAGACAGGGACAGACACCTTCAGGATCTCTTTCAAGCATTCTTAAAACTATAATACCCACCCGGGGAAGTGAAGAAACAGATTGACAGAGCCAGACGGGTACCCAGAAGTTACCTACTACAGGACAGGTCCAACAAAAAAAGTAACAGAATGCCACTGGCCATCACCTACAGCCCCCCCACCTAAAGCCTCTCCAACACATCATCAAGGATTTTACCAAGCCAATCCTGTGTTACCACACTGGTTAACAAGAAGCCAAACCACAGTCCCCTTAGGGATTCCAGCCCCTGGCTTATCAGCCAGACAGCTGGTCTTTATGATGAGAGGTTACTGAAAACCGTCACAGGCACTGACTTTCCAATGTGCTGGGAGGGGGGAGAGGCTCGAAACCTGGCTCTGCCTCTGGCCCCACCCCCACTCCACCCCTTCCCCACCCAACTTCTTCCCTCCCCCACTGCACTCCTGCCCCACCTCTTTCTACCCCATTCTGCCCCCTTTCCCGAGCACACTGCATCCTCGCTTCTCCCCCGCAGAGCCTCCTGCTCGCCGCGAAACAGCTGATCGCAGTGGGCGGGAGGCACAGGAGGAAGGGGGAGACATTGATCGGTTGGGCCGCCAGTGGATGGGAGGCGCTGGGGGATGGAAGGAGGCTGATAGGGCTGCCGGTGGGTGCTTAGCACCCACCATTTTTTTCCCCATGGGTGCTCCAGCCCCGAAACACCCACAGAATCAGCGCCTACGATCAGATTAATCACATACAGGGTTCTTCTAACCCCAAAAGATCAGCCATTTCCCCGGGTCGGTATAAAGTTCAGATCTTACCCAAAAATCACACTTGTAGCCAACCCTTTAGTAACTACAAACTAAAGGTTTAATAACATAAAAAGAAAAGAAAACCTATTAAATGGTTAAAGGAATCATATACATTTCCATTTGATTTTTGATTCTGTAGATCAGGCTCATAGCAGTGATGGTAAATCTGCTAGCATGCAAAAAGTCTCTCTGGATCAACCAAACAAATTGGGGGTCATTCAGTTCTTTGTTCAAAGCTTCGTTATTAAAACTCACAGTCCAGAGAAGTGAAGCAGGAATGAGGACAAAGCAGTGATATCACAGTCTCCTCCTTTGAGCCCATGTGCATGAAAAGTTACTGGCAAAAGATGGAGTCTTAGCTCAGCTGTCCATATCTCATCTCCTTACATGCCTTGCTGGGTCACTGGGCCTCCATTCTTCATATTCTTTCTGAGGTGTCTCCAAGAGGAACTCACTGGGTGAGTCGAGTCTCTTCAATGGTCCATTGTGAGAGCTGATTGTCCTTAATGGTCCCTCGACACATGTCTGGCTAGTCCTGACGTAAATCTGTCTTGGGGATATCACCCCAGAGCAAAACATATCTGAGATTCAAACACATAGCCACTATTCATAACTTCAGATAGAGTGATGATACATGGATTTAAACAGGATAATCATAGTTAGATTATAACATTTCCATTAATAGATTACATAACATACTTTGTACAAGATTTATCACAGTGGTGACAACATTGATATAAATGGTCAACTTTCTTTTATATAGCACCACAACACCCCAGAATTATATTAGCCTTTTTTGCAACTGCATCTCATTGTTGACTCACTATAACCCACAGATCCTTTTCAGCATTACTACCATCTAGCCAGTTATTCCCCATTTTGTAGTTGTGCATTTGATTTTTCCTTCCTAGGTGAAGTACTTTCCACTTAACTTTATTGAATTTCAGCTTGTTGAACTCAGACCAATTCTCCAATTTGTCAAGGTCATTTTGAGTTCTAATCCTGTCCTCCGAAGTTCTAGCAACCCCTCCCAGCTTGGTGTTATCTGCAAATTCTGCATCCAAGTCATTAATGAAAATATTAGTACTTACCTGCTCACTAGATGTGCCATCCCAGTTTGACAGTGACCCTTGATAATTAGTCTTTGAGAATGGTCTTTCAATCAGTTGTGCACCCACCTTATAATAATTATAGCATAAGGACCTGAGATATTGAAATGTGCCAGACAGCCATGGACTGGTGTGACAAATGTAGGAAATGTATTTTGCTTGTATATGGCTTGCTGAGTGGGTTTCTTGAGGATCCCCTGGGGGGTGGTTCATGGAAATTCCCCAACAACTCCTACGTAAAAATGCAGCCTTTCAAGCTTCATCCCTGGAGAAGAGGGACATTGATGGGTCTAAACTGTTTCAGGCCAGAGATCAAAGACCTAAGCTATATAAAGAAACAACTGAACTGTCCCACGTTATTCTTCTTGATTTGAAACCTGACATGAATTTGTAACCAAGAGAGCGAGGTGGGGGTCAAAGGTGCAGGTAACCCTGAAACTGTGACAGTAGCAATCATTTCCTGGACTGCTGCATCAGGTATAACGGAGTCCCCCTGAGGCTGGGAATTAACAGCTGATATCTGTTAAACCACTTATAAACTGGCTTTTCACACAGGATTCTCTCAGAGCATCCAACCAAGCATTGGCCCCCTCCTTGCATTCCCAGTTCCAGATTCTGCGCAGCATGTTCTGCTTCACTCAAGCCACTGCTCAGCCAGAGTGGGGCAGGGAAAGCCCTATCTAACAGTCTCCTCAATGAACACAAAGAACTATGCCAGGGCTCCACTCTCTGCCACCTCTTGGCTGACCATTCCGTCCATTTTTCAAAAAGTCCAATCCCTCCTCATAGCGCTTGTGTATGTGTTTGCGTAACTGTCCATAAGATCCACACTCCGCACTGGCTCCTGAGAAAATGCTTTTGCTAGTTACTGAGCTGTTCTCTCCAGTCCACTAAGTCACAGAGAGCAACATCTGAAAGTCTGCCATGTGCTCATGAACTCCAGTCTCATCCACATGACCAGTACATTTCTTCTCAGTCAAAAGGGCCTTTGTCATCTGGAACCTGCTGCCACCAGGTATGACAGCTGCTTATAGAATCTCAACAGATTTATTGGAACATTGCAAGTACCAATTCCAGCACACCAGGTGTGTGGTTCTTTACAAGCAGTTGTTATGCTTAAACAAAGCACACGAGATCTTTTATAGGGGAGAAGGCATCATGCCGCATTTATTGAGAATACAGCAGTTAGCATACGTTTTGCAGTCACACACACACACACCATGCACACATTCCTGCCAGTCGATGTTTACAGTTACCAGTCCAGAGTCTGGATCAATTTAGTGGCCAGCCAGATTGGTCGCAGAGGGGAGCTGGGATCTGTCAGTCGCGATCCGATGCTCATGGAGTAGTGGCAAGACGAACCCAAAGTCCCATGGCAAAGCACCCTGTTCTTATAATCTTTTTTCTCTGTTGAAGTCTATGGATTTTGCTGTGTCAGTCTATGACCGGTTACTCCTTAATTGGTGTTATCTTTTGATGTAAACATTCCAAAACACTTCCGAGAGGGTCATCCTGTCCTGGATTTGATTTAATCAATTGTCTTTAAGGCTGCCAGCCTCCACCTCAGGGTCGTCAGTCTGCCCTTCCTCAACCATGGATGCGCGTTGATGGTTCTCTGGAGTCAATAAGTCTGGATAAGTGTCTTCGCTCCTCCTTTCTTGACCATCTGGTTAACAATGGCCTTCACACCTTATTTTTTCCTGATGCATGCATTCCTCATTCACACAAACAGTCTTTTACAGAGACCTTTGAGAACACAAACAGCAGTATTTTATATCGAGCAAAAAGACATTGTAAATTAAACCTTGCTAAGTTTTATAACCAAAACAATTCACATTGAGGCCCAGGCCTTCGATGTTCCTCTAATCTACTTAACATAAACACAATACAGGATCCTGTCTCTTACTAACTAAACCTTAAAACAAAGAACTAAAAAGGGCCGAATTTGTAATGCATATGGGAAACAGAATCCCATCGTCCCAGAGGGTCATTCCTTTCTGCTATTCAAAAAGGTTGGCTGGCAGGATGAAGTCAAATCATACATTAATTTTCATAGTACAATTATAAAATCCTGCTCCTACACAGTCTCATCAAATAAAAGGTTCTTCTGATCCCAAAGGACCAGCCACATACCCAGGTCAATATATAACTCAGATCTTACCCAATAATTTCGCTGTTGCCAATTCTTTAGTACCTAATATCTAAATGTTTCAGAGTAACAGCCGTGTTAGTCTGTATTCGCAAAAAGAAAAGGAGTACTTGTGGCACCTTAGAGACTAACCAATTTATTTGAGCATGAGCTTTCGTGAGCTACAGCTCACTTCATCGGATGCATACCGTGGAAACTGCAGCAGACTTTATATATACACAGAGAATATGAAACAATACCTCCTCCCACCCCACTGTCCTGCTGGTAATAGCTTATCTAAAGTGATCATCAGGTTGGGCCATTTCCAGCACAAATCCAGGTTTTCTCACCCTCCACCCCCCCACACAAATTCACTCTCCTGCTGGTGATAGCCCATCCAAAGTGACAACTCTTTACACAATGTGCCTGATAATCATGTTGGGCCATTTCCTGCACAAATCCAGGTTCTCTCACCCCCTCACCCCCCTCCCAAAAACCACACACACAAACTCACTATCCTGCTGGTAATAGCTCATCCAAAGTGACCATTCTCCCTACAATGTGCATGATAATCAAGGTGGGCCATTTCCAGCACAAATCCAGGTTTTCTCACATCCCCCCCACCCCCATACACACACAAACTCACTCTCCTGCTGGATTTGTGCAGGAAATGGCCCAACTTGATTATCATGCACATTGTGTAAAGAGTTGTCACTTTGGATGGGCTATCACCAGCAGGAGAGTGAATTTGTGTGGGGGGGTGGAGGGTGAGAAAACCTGGATTTGCGCTGGAAATGGCCCAACCTGATGATCACTTTAGATAAGCTATTACCAGCAGGACAGTGGGGTGGGAGGAGGTATTGTTTCATATTCTCTGTGTATATATAAAGTCTGCTGCAGTTTCCACGGTATGCATCCGATGAAGTGAGCTGTAGCTCACGAAAGCTCATGCTCAAATAAATTGGTTAGTCTCTAAGGTGCCACAAGTACTCCTTCTCTTTTTGTTAATATCTAAAGGTTTATTTATAAGAAAGAAAGAAAGAAAGAAAGAAAGAAAGAAAGAAAGAAAGAAAGAAAGAAAGAAAGAAAGAAAGAAAGAAAGAAAGAGCTGAGAGTTAACAGTCGTTAAAGGAATCAAATACATAAAAAAACTGCAAAGTTCTTGGATCAGGTTTGAAGCAGTGATGGAATAAACTGCTGGCTTGTTAACTCTCTGGTTGCTTCCAAATGATTGGAAGGTCCTAAGTCTCTTGATTAGAATGCTCCCATTAGTATAAGTCCATAGTCCAGAGACCAGTGCTGGAAAGAGACAAAATGGAGATGCTTCCAGGGCCTTCTATAGCTTCTGCCATGTGGCAGGAACTTCATTGTTTCAAGCAAAGTTCCCAGCACAGTTTGTGGGAAAGTACAGGCACAAGCTGGAGTCCAGTGTCACATAAGCTGGTCACATGCCCTTGCATGCTTCAATGAGTCATAGCAGGGGGCATTCATAGAATCATAGAATATTAGGGTTGGAAGAGACCTCAGGAGGTCATCTAGTCCAGTCCCCTGCTCAAAGTAGGACCAACACCAACTAAATCATCCCAGTTAAGGCTTTGTCAAGCTGGGCCTTAAAAACCTGTAAGCATGGAGATTCCACCACCTTCCTAGGTAACCCATTCCAGTGCTTCACCACCCTCCTGTGAAATAGTGTTTCCTAATATCCAACCGAGACCTCCCCCACTGCAACTTGAGACCATTGCTTCTTGTTCTGTCATCTGCCACCCCTGAGAACAGCTGAGCTCCATCCTCTTTGGAACCCCCCTTCAGGTAGTTGAAGGCTGCTATCAATTACCCATTCTTACCGCATGGAGATCTTCTTGACAAAATGAGAGGGTGAGATGGGCCTCCTGCTGGTGAGGACCTGGGTGATGTTTCCCAAGGCAGCAGGTACCTTCTCAATCACAGAATTCCATTCCTCTGGCCTAGCGACGGGGGCAGGCTTTGTGACAGCAGCTTGTGAGGTTGGCTTTCTTCGTTGAGGCTCAGGAGCAGCAGGCCAGCACGCAGCAGGAGGGCTGGGAGCCGAGGCAGTAGACTGTGCTGTTCTCTTGAGGCATTTCTTGCAGGAGACTTGATGCATCTTGTATTACTTTTGCGTCTCAAAGGGCACAGCTGAAGGTGACCCGCTTGCTGTGGCATCTCTTCAGGTGCCTGGTGATGCCACCAAGGAGATGGAAGCATTGGGGCAGGGAGCAGATGGGACAGATGAGCACGTTCGCAGCGAGGGGATACTGCAGATAGATGGTGTCCTCATTACCTTGCAGCGGGGGGATTTCAGCAGCATTGGCAGTACCGCTGGCTGGTTCTCCCTGGTGTGGACGGGTGGGGTCGAGAGGTCCGGCTGAGCGGGCATCCAGCAAGATCCTGGGGTCCCTCTGGGTGGTTTCTGAGGCTGGGCAGGCATCCGGCGAGGTGCTGGTGACCCTCTGGGTGGTCTCTGGAGAGATGCTTGTCCCGTCTGTGGAGATTCCTCTCTGGATGGTGTGTAGAGCAGCGAGAGCACCACCAGCGTCAGGGTCCTGGGCAGCTGGGTGGTGGAAGGTGATTGCCTCAGAGCATCTTGCACCTGGAAAGCAGGGGGGCTGTCTGTCTGCAGCTAGTGCTGTTGGCGAGCGGGGGGGCTGTCCCCCGGCAGCTGCTGAAGAGAGCGGGGGCTGTTCCTCAGCGGCTGGTGCTGCTGGAGAGAGCGGGGGAATGTTCCTTCTGGTTGTGATGTCCTGACAGGCCGGCCTCAGGATGCAGGATCTTACTGGAGCACCATCTCTGGGGAGTCCTTCAAGGAGGCACCGTTCTTCCCCTTCATGCTGCTGGTCTGTGATGTCCTGGAGGCACCGAGGATCTTCTTCATAGTCATTGTCCGAAGGACCTTCTGTGGAGCAGCAGCAGCAGCAGAGGCGTTACCCAGTGCAGCTGGGGGTGTCTCAGGAGCAGAGAGAGGATTTTCTTCCAGAGTAGCAGCAGTGGAATACATCTTCAAAACAACATCGATTTTTTCAGAAATGGCAGCAGCAGAATCCATCATATTACCCACATTCTGGCTGGAACATCCACAGAAAAGTCCCTTAGGTGCGGATAAGCTTCTTCCATGTCCCATTGAGTTTGTTGCTGGGCCATCAACTAGAAGTGTTCGTTCACAATGTGCTGGATAGACTGGGTGTAAACTACCTTGTGGGTGTTACCACAAGAGCAAATATATTTGAAATACAGATACATAATCAATATTCATAACTTCAGATGCAATAATGATACATGCATACAAGTAGGATAATCAGATTCAGCAAACCATAACTTTTCCATTGATACCTTACATGACATACTTTGTACAAGATTTGTTGCAATTATATAACAGTGGTAGCAACAATAATCTACATGTCATATTTTAATCATACAACGCCATAGGCACCACACCAAAAAATCAATTATTCACCCAAATCTACTCGTAAGACTCATCAGTTGTGGTAACTTCCCAAACAGCCCTCATCTTCTGACGTAAGCCCTCATTAGGGTTGCAATCTCAGCATAATTCATATCCTCTTTTTTTCCAAACTCCCTGAAAATAACTTCTGTATGCTTTGGGGCTATCAAGGCTAATTCCCCACTCTGGCACATCAAGTGCAGAAGGTGGGGGCCTGCAAGGATTCTAAAAATTAATACTGGCCACTCCAGGTGTGTATTAAACTCCCAAGGTTGCAGCTTTTCTCTGACCTTGGATTGGTAGAAGCTGCCACCACCAAGTGCAGAACCCCTTCTGAGAGCCGTGCACTTGGGAATTCCTTCCTGTGGGGTATCCTCAAGTCCTTTCACCCCCCACCCACTTCCAGGGAAGAGCTGGGAAAGAAATAAAAAGAGAAATCAGCTGTTGCCACCAGCTAATTAAACAACATGTGCACAGAGCTCTTAAGACACAAAAATCCAATCCTGTTCTTAAAAAAGGTAAATTTTATATAAAAAAAAAAAGAAAAAAAGAAAATACATCTGGGAACTCAGGCTATTGCTAGATTTTAAAATAGCACTACAAGGATTAAACACCAAGAACTGCTTTTTTGAGGTCCAGCTTAAAGGTTACAAGCAAAACAAAAGCACCTTGGGTTAGCACAGAGGAATCCACAAGCCATAAAGAAATAAAAGGGATAAACCTAATCGCGTCTTCCTAGACATTTCCTGATCAACTTACATATCTGGTTTTTAAATGAGTAGTTTCTTGGTACGATAGTGATGATTTTTTCATACCTGGCCCAAAATTCTAATGGCATATCTCTGCCCTGTCTGCCTCTCCCCCGGAGAAAAACGACAGACAGACAAAAGGGGAGTCGTTTTTCAATTTTAAAAGTTCTAACCTCATTGGCTCTTTTGGCCAGGTGCCCACTCACTTCCTTTTACCTATGCATAGCAGGGTGACTTTTTAACCCTTTATAGGTAGAGCAATTAGAGAACAGCTACTAAGAGGCATTTTATAGCTACTGGCTGGCTGGGTGTCCATAAAAGGGAGCTCCCCAACCCCCATTCATTTATCACACACACCCCAAATCACAGACGGTGTTGGCCAGCCTGGTTCAGGTCAGGTCCACACTGGCTGGGATTTCTTCCTGGAGGTTTAGGAAACAGAGTTAATAAGATACTTGCACCTCTAATTTTGTTAATAATTACATGAAGAACTAAACAGTAGTTTCCACATTTTAAGGACTATAACGACTTAGAATACAGGGACATTTTTACCTGACTGATTCTGGGACACCTTCCTGGGGGAGTGCATCAGCCACTTTGTTTGAGGCTCCTGAAATGTGTTGTATCTTAGAATCAAAGTCTTGAAGAGCTAAACTCCACCAAAGACATTTTTTGTTAGTCTCTCTGACTGTGTGAAGCCACTTCAGTGCACCATGGTCAGTCTGCAGGTGGAAACGCCGTCCCCAAATGTGTGGGCGTAGCTTCTCCACAGCACACACAATGGCGTAACAGTCTTTTTCTGAGACTGACCAGTGGCTTTCCCTCTCAGAAGGCTTTTTTGCTGAGAAACACGACAGGCTGGAATTGTTGATCCGGTCCTTCCTGCATTAAAACTGCTCCCACACCACGCTCGGACGCATCTGTGGTTACAATGAAAGGTTGGTTGAAGTCCGGGGCTCTTAGTACAGGGTCAGACGTAAGGGCTCCCTTAAGCTGGTTAAAGGCTTTCTGACACTTTTTAGTCCACTGAACTTCATTTGGCTGGTTTTTTCTGGTTAGGTCGGTCAGTGGGGTAGCAATTTGGCTGTAGTGTGCTACAAATCATCTGTAATACCCAGCCACGCCCAAGAAGGATTGGACCTGCTTCTTTGACTTACAGACAGGCCAATTTTGGATAGCATTTACTTTAGCCTGTAGGGGGTTGATAGTTCCTTGATGCACCTGGTGTCCAAGGTACATTACCCTGTTTAGGCCTATGTGACATTTTTTGGCCTTCACAGTTAATCCTGCCTCCCTTATGCGCTGGAAGACAGCTTGGAGGTGTTCCAGGTGTTCTGCCTATGAATCTGAGAATATAGCCACATTGTTAAGGTAGGTGGCTGCAAATTCCACAAAACCAGCCAGAAGGTTATCTACCAGTCTCTGGAAGGTGGCAGCTGCATTTTGCAGTCTGAAAGGGAGCACATTAAATTCATACAGCCCTACATGGGTGATGAAGCCTGACCTTTTCTTGGATGGGTTATCTAGTGGCACTTGCCAGTATCCCTTAGTTAAGTTTAAGGTGGAGATGAATTGGGCACGTCCCAGTTTCTCCAATAGCTCCTCTGTGCATGGCATTGGATAGTTCTCTGGGTGAGTTACAGCATTTATGTGATAGTAGACCACGCAAAAGTGGATTTTCCCATCTGGTTTGGGAACCAGAACCACTGGAGAGGTCCATGCACTCTCAGAGGAGCGGATGACACCCATCAGTAACATGTCCTGAATCTCCCTTTTTATCATGGTTTTGGTTTGAGGAGCCGTCCAGTAGGGTTGGGCTCTAATTGGGCGAGCATCACCTGTGTCAATGGAGTGGTACGCCCATTCTGTTCATCCTGGGGTGGCTGAAAACATTGATGGAAAGCTGGTGCACAGCTCCTGGATTTGCTGTCACTGCTTATGCCAAGGGTTATGGAAAGGCTCATCTCTTCTACGCCACTGTTGCTTTTCCCTTCATAGTAGAATCCTTCAGGCCACTCAGCGTCGTCTCTCTCTCCTAGGCTGTGAACTGGAGAACCTTGATTTCTCGGGAATAAAAGGACTTTAGAGAATTAACATGGAATACTTTAGGTTTTAGGGTAGGACCTGGGAACGCTATGAGGTAATTAACAGCTCCCAGGCACTCTCGGACCATAAATGGCCCCTCCCATGATGCTTCCATCTTATTGGCCTGGAGTGCTTTCAGAACCATGACTTGGTCACCTACTCTGAAGGAACGCTCTCTGGCATGTTCATCATACCAGGCCTTTTGCTCTTGTTGAGCATCCTGTAGGTTTTCTTGAGCAAGGGCTAGAGAATCTTTGAGGGTGTTTGGAGGTTGGTTACAAAATCCAAAATGTTCGTTCTTGGAGAAGATGTGACCCCCTCCCATTGCTGCTTCACCAACTGTAATGGCCCCTTAACTTCGTGGCCATAAACAAGTTCAAAGGGTGAACACCCCAAACTGGGATGTGTGTACAGCCCTGTAGGCAAAGAGCAACTGCTGCAACACCAGGTCCCAATCATTGGAGTGCTTATTCACAAATTTACGTATCATGGCCCCCAGAGTTCCATTAAACTTCTCCTCTAGGCCATTTGTTTGATGGTGGTAAGGGGTGGCAACCAAGTGGTTTACCCTGTGAGCTTCCCAAAGACGTCTCATGGTCCCCGTCAGGAAGTTAGTTCCCAAATCCGTAAGGATGTCTGAGGGCCAACCTACCCTGGCAAAAATGTCTGTCAATGCCTGGCTCACGCTTTTAGCCTGGTGTTGCTTAGAGCTACTGCTTCCGGCCATCGGGTGGCAAAATCCATGAAAGTCAGTTTGTACAGCTTTCCTCTGGGTGTCTTCTTAGGGAAAGGACCCAGAATATCCACAGCTACTCTCTGAAAGGGAAGCTCAATGATGCGGACTGGCTGGAGAGGGGCCTTGGCCTGATCTTGGGGCTTTCCCACGCTCTGGCACACCTCACAAGTCCAGACACAGGTTGAAATGTCCTTGCCCATTCCCTCCCAGTGGAATGACTTCCCAAACGGTCTTTGTTCCTATTCACCCCAGCATGGCCACTAGGGTGATCGTGGGCTGAGCTCAAGAGCTTTTCCCTATACTTAGTTGGAACGACCAACTATCTCTGAGGATGTCAGTCCTCCTTGTGCCCACCAGAAGGAGTCTCCTTGTATAAGAGTCCTCTTTCTACAACAAACCTGGACCTATTAGAAGAGCTCAGAGACAGTGAGTCACTCCATGCTGCCGTCCAAGCTCCCTTGAGGCTTTCATCTGCTTTCTGCTCTGCCTGGAACTGCTCCCTTGATGCTGGAGACACTAGTTCCTCGCTGGGTTGTGGACTGGGGCTTGGTCCCACTGGAAGCAATGCAGGTGATGGGCATGTTTCCGTTGACTGTGGACCACTCTTCTCTGGTACACTAGGTTGTATTTCAGGCTCCGGTTGAGCTTCTTGTGCCAGTTTAGCTGCTGCTGCAGGTACAGGCTCTGGGGGGCCCTTTGGTGCTGGCTTCCCTGACTCTGGTGCTGACTGCTTGGCCAGTTCTGATCCTTGGGCTGGTTCTAGCTGGGTCCCAGGAACTGGATCTCCCACCTCTGCCACCATGTCAAGGCTAATTCCCCAATCTGGCACTTAGAGTGCAGAATGTGGGGGCCTGCAAGGATTCTAAAAATTAATACTGGCCACTCCCGGCTTGTATTAAACTCCCAAGGTTACAGCTTTTCTCGGTTTGGTGCCCAACTGCAACCTCATGCACTGGGCTGCCCTACTGTAGCCCAGCTAGTTCGTTGCCACAAAGCTAGAAAAAAAAATACATCTGGGAACTCAGGTTATTGATAAATTTTAAAATAGCACTACAAGGATTAAGCACCAAGAATTGCTTTCTTGAGGTCCAGCTTAAAGGTTACAAGCAAAACAAAAGCATTTGGGGTTAGCACAGAGGAATCCACAAGCCATAAAGAAATAAAAGGGATAAACCTAATTGCATCTTCCTAAACATTTCCTGATCTACTTACATATCTGGTTTTCAAATGAGTAGTTTCTAGGTATGATATTGAGGATTTTTTCATATCTGGCCCAAGATTCTTACAGCATAGCTCTGCCCTGTCTGCCTCTTCCCCCGGGGAACAACAACAAACAGACAAAAGGGGAGTTGTTTTTCAATTTTAAAATATTCTAGCCTTCCCATTGGCTCTTTTGACCAGGTGCCCACTCACTTCCTTTTACCTATGCATAGCAGTGTGACTTTTTAACCCTCTATAGGTAGAGCAATTGGAGAACAGCTACTAAGAGGGATTTTATAGCTACTGGCTGCCTGGGTGTCCATAAAAGGGAGCTCCCCCACCCCCATTCATTTATCACAGGGGCACAGATGTCGGCTTCCTCCTCTCCCCACTATGCCCCAGGCCCCGCCCCCACTCCAGCCCTTCCCCCAAGACCCCATTCCCCTGCCTCTTCCCACCCCCACCCTGCCTCTTCCTGCCCCACTTCACCCCATTCTGCCCCCTCACCCAAGCATGCCCCATCCCCGCTCCTCTCCCTCCCCCCGCGCCTCCCGCATGCCACTGAACAGCTGATCGCGGCGGGCGGGAGGCACTGGGAGGGAGGGGAAGTAGTTGATTGGCAGAGGCGCTGGCCGGAAGCCCTGGGGGTGAGAGGGAGGAGCTGGTGGGTGCTGAGCATCACTAATTTTTTTCCATGTGTGCTCCACTGACCTCAGTGCTGCAGTACTTGCATCTTCTTCATTCCCGTCTTTACTTTTCTTGAAAACTTCTATGCACTGATTTTCTCATTGTTTACGAGGCATAGATTACCCCATGTTTACCTGTTTACCTTATCTATCTGTAACCCTCAAGGAGTTTACCTAGGTTTCTGGTACTCTGTGCTGGCAGCTCAGGGAGAGCTGTCCCTGGAAGGAAGGGGAAGGCAAGGGCAGACTCAGAGTCTGCTCAGCAAACAAGAGGGAAAGAAGCGAAGCACTATGTAAAACAGCAGGGGCCCCTCTTAGTCTGGGGAAGGATTGCAGTTGTGCCTGCTAGAGGAGGGACAGAGTGAAATGATTGACAAGGGAAGAAGAGCAAGCCTGACCAACAGGGAATGAGATGCCCTTCCCTGGGAGCCCTAGAGGGAGGAGAAGCCATTTTGGGAGTAGCCTGTCCATCCAAATTGTAAAGATATTGGCACAAAGGAGGTAACCGGGTGGATAGGGGGCATTACATAACTTTATCTGTGGAGGAGTGATTGTTTCAAAACAGCGCCACATTAAACGGAAACAAATAAATAGGTGGATATCATCTCCTCGAGACCCAATCACTGCGCAATATTAACTTTGTTTGATTTTCCGACCTCCACCGTGTGTGTGTGTGTGCTGTGTTTGACACTGTGGAACTGCTTCAATCCCAGAGCTGTAGGACGCAACAATCACGTAAAGCGTTAGTGTTTAACAAAAATAAGTACTTGAAAAAATACCGAGTGGATTGATAAACGGGTGTAAATCAGAAAAAACTGAACTTCTTCAATGAGAAAAAATGGTAATTTATCAGCAAAAAATCGGTAAAAACTGAAAACATGGAACACTACCTGTCATACACAGAGTTTCTTTTAAAAGTACAGTAAAAACAACCTGCGAGTTGGCAACTGTCAGCTTGTTCAGGAATTAAACTGTACCTTCCTTTTTATACATGACTTGTGCAGGAAATTGTAATACTTCACAGTGGTCAAACAAATCACAGGATTTCTTTTCCATTGCTACGGCCATACCATAATTTTTGTATAATCAAATAAAAACTTTGATCCATTTGTTTCTCTCAAACTGTATGTTTAACCTTGGAAGGATTAGATTTTTATTGGTGAATGTCGGTGAACATTGATTTCACCGAACACTCACAACTGCTATAAAAATATTTCCATTGATAATAGAAATATACAGCTAGACAAAATAAGAAAAACGCTGCTTGAGAACTGAGAGTCAAAATCGAGTAGTTTCGAATTTTGAATTAGGCTCATTACAAATGGACGAATGAATGAACAGTGACAAGTACAATTTGTTGATTTGATTTTTACTGTGTAGCCTTTGACAGGTGGAGTTGATAATTTGCATTAATTGTTTATAAAACTTTAACTTTTTGAATCTCAACGTCTCTTGTCATTAAATAATTGCCTGACTCACTCACAATGTCACACATCTGTGAAAACTGAATTGATAAAAATCTAAAAAAACAGTTAAAATACACATCGATATTATCCGTCAGAATTATAAACAAATTAAAATCAAATTCTGCCAAGACTCAGTAAGTTGTGTGGTCAACCATTTGACTTAAAGATTCTCTTCTAATGGTTAGTGAGAAATTGTCTGCAGTCAAAGACAAAATAATAATTATTTTTAAAAATCAAAAGGCAGACACCAGAGAAGAAATCTGCCATTCACTGAAAACTATTGCTGGAGGAAGAAAAGCAACTTACTGAATAAACTCAACATTGAAACAGCGGGCAACCATCCCTAGATTAAATCAAATAGGGTTTATTAAAATTAAATTATTTTTTAAAATTTCAATAAAATATATATCAAAAACTAATTTTGTGTTACAAAAATATTAACTACAATAATTAAACCAATATTGTCAAATCAATTTAGTTTAAAAGGTTAGGTTTGAAACAAGTTGGAGCCCCAATACAATAACTTACAGCCCACTACCACCGATACTGCCTGAGATCGGCAGGAGTACATCCATGCTCCTTCACACCACCTACGACCCAGAAAAAATAAATCCGACTGCTGCAGATATTCGGAGGGGCACAGAACAAGATGTAAGCATGAACGGAGGTGGGGGTGTCAAATTTAAGATTTTTTTTTTCAGAATTTTAAAGAAGACTGAATCTCACTGCACCTCCATCCCCAGACACCCTGTCAGGGCTGATTCCCCACTCTGGCACTTCGAAGGCAGAAGGTGGGGGCCCACAAGGATTTTAAAAATTAATACTGGCCACTCCAGGCTTGTATTAAACTCATAGAATCATAGAATATCAGGGTTGGAAGGGACCTCAGGAGGTCATCTAGTCCAACCCCCTGCTCAAAAGCAGGACCAATCCCCAATTAAATCATCCCAGCCAGGGCTTTGTCAAGCCTGACCTTGAAAACTTCTAAGGAAGGAGATTCCACCACCTCCCTAGGCAACGCATTCCAGTGTTTCACCACCCTCCTAGTGAAAAACTTTTTCCTAATATCCAACCTAAACCTCCCTCACTGCAACTTGAGACCATTACTTGTCCTGTCCTCTTCTACCACTGAGAATAGTCTAGAACCATCCTCTCCGGAACCACCTCTCAGGTAGTTGAAAGCAGCTATCAAATCCCCCCTCATTCTTCTCTTCCTCAGACTAAACAATCCCAGTTCCCTCAGCCTCTCCTCATAAGTCATGTGTTCCAGACCCCTAATCATTTTTCTTGCCCTTCGCTGGACTCTTTCCAATTTATCCACATCCTTCTTGTAGTGTGGGGCCCAAAACTGGACATAGTACTCCAGATGAGGCCTCACCAATGTCGAATAGAGGGGGACGATCACGTCCCTCGATCTGCTCGCTATGCCCCTACTTATACATCCCAAAATGCCATTGGCCTTCTTGGCAACAAGGGCACACTGCTGACTCATATCCAGCTTCTCATCCACTGTCACCCCTAGGTCCTTTTCCGCAGAACTGCTGCCTAGCCATTCGGTCCCTAGTCTGTAGCTGTGCATTGGGTTCTTCCGTCCTAAGTGCAGGACCCTGCACTTATCCTTATTGAACCTCATCAGATTTCTTTTGGCCCAATCCTCCCATTTGTCTAGGTCCCTCTGTATCCTATCCCTGCCCTCCAGTGTATCTACCACTCCTCCCAGTTTAGTATCCTCCGCAAATTTGCTGAGAGTGCAATCCACACCATCCTCCAGATCATTTATGAAGATATTGAACAAAACCGGCCCCAGGACCGACCCCTGGGGCACTCCACTTGACACCGGCTGCCAACTAGACATGGAGCCATTGATCACTACCCGTTGAGCCCGACAATCTAGCCAACTTTCTACCCACCTTATAGTGCATTCATCCAGCCCATACTTCCTTAACTTGCTGACAAGAATACTGTGGGAGACCCTGTCAAAAGCTTTGCTAAAGTCAAGAAACAATACATCCACTGCTTTCCCTTCATCCACAGAACCAGTAATCTCATCATAGAAGGCGATTAGATTAGTCAGGCATGACCTTCCCTTGGTGAATCCATGCTGACTGTTCCTGATCACTTTCCTCTCATGTAAGTGCTTCAGGATTGATTCTTTGAGGACCTGCTCCATGATTTTTCCGGGGACTGAGGTGAGGCTGACTGGCCTGTAGTTCCCAGGATCCTCCTTCTTCCCTTTTTTAAAGATTGGCACTACAGTAGCCTTTTTCCAGTCATCCGGGACTTCCCCCGTTCGCCACGAGTTTTCAAAGATAATGGCCAATGGCTCTGCAATCACAGCCGCCAATTCCTTTAGCACTCTCGGATGCAACTCGTCCGGCCCCATGGACTTGTGCACATCCAGCTTTTCTAAATAGTCCCTAACCACCTCTTTCTCCACAGAGGGCTGGCCATCTATTCCCCATGTTGTGATGCCCAGCTCAGCAGTCTGGGAGCTGACCTTGTTAGTGAAGACAGAGGCAAAAAAAGCATTGAGTACATTAGCTTTTTCCACATCCTCTGTCACTAGGTTGCCTCCCTCATTCATTAAGGGGCCTACACTTTCCTTGGCTTTCTTCTTGTTGCCAACATACCTGAAGAAACCCTTCTTGTTACTCTTAACATCTCTCGCTAGCTGCAGCTCCAGGTGCGATTTGGCCCTCCTGATTTCATTCCTACATGCCCGAGCAATATTTTTAGATTCTTCCCTGGTCATATGTCCAACCTTCCACTTCTTGTAAGCTTCTTTTTTATGTTTAAGATCCGCTAGGATTTCACCGTTAAGCCAAGCTGGTCGCCTGCCATATTTACTATTCTTTCGACACATTGGGATGGTTTGTCCCTGTAACCTCAACAGGGATTCCTTGAAATACAGCCAACTCTCCTGGACTCCTTTCCCCTTCATGTTAGTCCCCCAGGGGATCCTGGCCATCCCTTCCCTGAGGGAGTCGAAGTCTGCTTTCCTGAAGTCCAGGGTCCGTATCCTGCTGCTTACCTTTCTTCCCTGTGTCAGGATCCTGAACTCAACCAACTCATGGTCACTGCCTCCCAGATTCCCATCCACTTGTGCTTCTCCCACTAATTCTACCCGGTTTGTGAGCAGCAGGTCAAGAAAAGCTCCCCCCCTAGTTGGCTCCTCTAGCACTTGCACCAGGAAATTGTCCCCTACGCTTTCCAAAAACTTCCTGGATTGTCTATGCACCGCAGTATTGCTCTCCCAGCAGATATCAGGAAAATTAAAGTCACTCCCAAGGTCACAGCTTCTCTCTGACCTTGGAAGGGTAGATGCTGCCACCAACCAAGTGCAACCCCTTCCCCCTCCCCTCCCCCCCGCCCCCCCACCTTTTGAGAACCCAGGAAGGAACACTTGAAAATTCCTTCCTGTGGGGTACCCTCAAGCCCTTTCACCCCCCCTTCCCGGGAAGAGCTGAGAAAAAAAAACAAAGGAAATCAGCTGTTGCCACCAGCTAATTAAACAACATATGCACAAACCTCTTCGGCACACAGAAATCCAATCCTGTTCTTTAAAAAGGTAAATTTTATTAAACCCAAAAAGAAAGGGACTACATTTGGAACTTCGGCTTTTTGCTGGATTTAAAAGAAACAATTACAAGGATTAAGCATCAAGATAGCGCTCTTGAGGTTCAGCTTAAAGGTTACAAGCAAAACAAAAGCACCTGGCGTTAGCACAGAGGACCCCACAAGCCTTACAAAATAAAAGAAATAACCCTAAACCCTAACCCTTTCTAGACATTTCTGATTTACTTACATATCTGGGTTTCAGATCAGTAGGTTCGAGGTTGATGCTGTTTCATACCTGGTTTTAAAGCTGCTTACAGCATTGTTGCTCTGTGCCTCAGCTCTCCCTCTCTGGAGAACCACAACACACAGACAAAGGGAAGGTTTTTTCCCATTTTAAAAAGTTCTAGCCCTCCCGTTGGCTTTTTTGGTCAGGTGCCCACTCCTTTCCTTTTACCTGTGGGCTTGTTAACCCTTTACAGGTAAAGCAAGTAGAGAACAGCTACTAACAGGGGTTTTATAGCTAACTGGCTGGCTGGGTGTCCATAAAAGGGAGCGACCCGCTCCCTTCATTTATCACATGCCCCCCAAATCACAGATGGTGCTGGCCAGCCTGGTTCAGGTCGGGTCCACACCGGCTGGGATTTCTTCCTGGAGGTTTAGGACACAGAGTTAATAAGATACTTGCACCTCTAATTTTACTAATAATTACATGAAGAACTAAACAGTATTTTTCACATTTCAAGGACGACAAAGACTTAGAATACAGGGACATTTTTACCTGACTGATTCTGGGAAACCTTCCCGGGAGAGTGCATCAGCCACTTTGTTAGAGGCTCCTGAAATGTGTTGTATTTCAAAATCAAAGTCTTGAAGAGCTAAACTCCACCAAAGACATTTTTTGTTAGTCTCTCTGACTGTGTGAAGCCACTTCAGTGCACCATGGTCAGTCTGCAGGTGGAAACGCCGTCCCCAAATGTGTGGGCGTAGCTTCTCCACAGCACACATGTAAGCAGTGTCAGGATGAGCTCCACCCTGACATCTGGTGGTGAGGTGTGGCAAGTTGTGGAAAAGAACTTCAGGGGCCGATGTCATTTGCATAGGCACACCCAGCCCGCCTAGAATGAGACCATAGCTGCCCAAATGGTCACTTTGGCTGCTGTGGGATCCCCAGTGTCTCTGTTATTGTGGCAGGAAGAATAAATTGTTATTACCCTGATTATGGGAACTGTGCTTGGAACTGTACGTGGCCTTTTGTTATGATGGAGGGATTCTCCATCAACTAAGTAGCACTCGCTAGGCAAGGGTCATGGGTTCCAAAACTGTGTGAATAGAGAGAGGCTGGGGACAAGTATTAATACTTGGTGGCATGGGCCCCTTGGTGAGGGCCTTAGATGCTAATTGCACTTCCTCCTCTCTCCACTGTGGAATATCAGAGCTAATTTTGATTTCATTAGAAGTCTAGTTATAGGCTGCTGAGCTCACTTTGGGCTGACAGTGCACCAGCACTGGGGCTCCCCTACTACAAGCTGAATTCACCTAAGAGCTGAAATCACTGAGTGTTGTGTTAAGTAGTGGGGGAGCCTGAAGATATATTGTGGAGCAGTTTGCGGCACGGCTGGTGAAGCAGTTCAACGCGGAGCAGTGTGTGGATGGCAGGAGCTGCTTGTGGGTCGTGGAGCTGAGCGAAGGAGTTCGTGGGGCGGCTGGCGGAGCGCAGCGCAGCGGAGCGAAGGAGTTCGTGGGGCGGAGCGGAGCGCAGCGGAGCGAAGGAGTTTGTGGGGCGGCTGGCGGAGCGGAGCGCTGCTATGGAGCTGTGGGGCGGTCAGCTTCAGATCATGTAAGGTGCCTCTTACCCCCGTCCCATTTCCACCCAGGTTGGGAGGTAAAGCTCCGCAGATAAACTTTCGAACTCTGGGGCTGCCCTGACCAGGGACAGAGACTTTTGGGGCATTGGACTTTTGGGACCTTGGGTGATTTGGGGTTGCTGGACTCAAGAACCAAAGGGAAAAGGGCATGCCCCAGTTTGCCTGGGGTGGGGTTTTTTTGCTCATGGGTTGTGTTATGAATCCTGTTGGTGGTGTTTCCCCAACATAATGCCACATTGTTTCTCTCTGTTATTAAAAGGCTTTTGCTACACTCAGGCTATGTGCTTGCGAGAGGGGAAGTATTGCCTCTTGGAGGCGCCCAGCGGGGGTGGTATATATTTGTCCCAGGTCACTGGGTGGGGGCTCGAGCCGGTTTGCATTGTGTTATTGGAATGGATCCCCTAGATATTGAACCCGGCCCTTGTTGCTGCCAACTCTGACGGGCAGAAGGGTTACATTTTTGGGGGCTCGTCCGGGATAGCCTGGGTCAGTACCCCTCGCAAGCACCTGTTGAGTGATCCACTACATTGGGAAACAATTTATATTTTTTTTTGTTTTGTTTGTGCTTATATTTTGAGGAAATTACTGTTTGTATAATGGCTAATATGTCAGGTTTGTTGGGCCCTGGCTCAGCAGCTTCTAGCTCAGGGGCTGCAGCCTCGGCTGATGATTGGACAAAAGCTCTGGGGCAAATATTGGAAAAGGTTGTGCTGTCCCATGCTGAGTCAGACTCTTGTCGTAAGTTAAGATTATTTGCTGGGGAGGAGGAGTTTGAACCCTGGTTAGAGCATACCACTGAAATGCTGCAAGAGTGGGCCGTACCAGATGCAGAAAAGCGAAGATGCCTTATAGAGAGCCTTGGCGGCCCAGCATTAGATGTGATTCGCACCCTGAAGCTCATTGACCCTGGGGTCAGTGTGAAGGACTGCCTAGAGGCCCTTGAACACAACTTTGGGAGCATAGAGGGCCCTGAAGACAGCTACTGTAAGTTCCTTAATTCCCGACAACAAAAGGGCGAGAAGGCTTCAGCCTACATACAGAGACTGGAGAGACTGCTTCAGAGAGCTGTCATGAGGGGAGCAGTGACTGCTGAGCAGATGGATCAGACCAGACTGGCTCAAATTGTAAGAGGAACTCAGTATCAGAACCCGATTCTACTTCATCTCCAGCTAAGAGAACGACGGGAACATCCCCCAAGTTACTCCCAGCTGATAAAAGAGGTCCGAGAGGAGGAAGAAAGGCAGGCTGCCAGTGAGTTTTGGGAAGCCCAAACATCGGAGCCAGGCAGCACAACACCACTGCAAACGGCCAGTGTACTGATGGTGAGCACCAGAGAGGAACTTGCCCAACAAATGCAGGTCCTGACGGAACGGATAGCTGAGCTGCAAAGTACCGTTGACCGAGTTAAGACTTCCAGGAATAAGAAGCCTCAAACTGTGGCGATTGAGAAGCCCGCACTTAGAGCCACCATCCCCCCCAGGCGAAGGGGAAAAGGTCAATTCTTCTGCTACCGATGTGGTCAGGATGGACACAGTGCTGCCAAGTGCCGTAATGAAGAAAACCCCTCCTTAGTGTATGGAAAGCTGAGGATCAGTTGGGAGAGATCCGGTAGCTGCCAGAGGGTCTGGGGACGGGGACCCCCCAGGTCTGCAGGATTTGAAGATTCCCCCAGAAAAGACTGTCCAGCTGGGATCCCTGCAGGACTGATAGGGCCTCGAGCAGAGGTCACGGTGAGGATTGAAGGGGTGGAGTGTAAAGCAGTGCTTGACACTGGATCTCAAGTGACTATTATATTTCAGTCATTCTACCAACAGATGCTTAGGCACCTGCCTATACAGCCACTGACTGGCCTTGGCCTGTGTGGCCTCAGCATGGATGAATACCCCTATCAAGGGTATGTCATAGTGCACCTGGAATTCCCAGAGGAGGTTGCTGGGGTAAGAGAAGAGGTAGACACAGCTGCCTTAATATGCCCTGACCCTAAAGGGACTTCTGATGTGTCTGTGCTGATAGGGACCAACTCCAGTCTCTTCAAGGTACTCGCGGATTACTGCAGAAGGCGGGCTGGGGACCAATACCTGAATACCCTGATGATCCATACGCTTTGTGCTGAAGCCTATAGGAAAATTGAGAGCGCTAAAAGGGACACATCTGAGCTACCGCTTGGGGCACTGAAGTACGCGGGCACAACCCCCTTAGTAGTGCCTGCAAGGACGGAGCAAGAAGTGCTTGTCATGAGTACCTGTCTGAAAGGCAGTAAAGGGACATTAGCAATGATAGAGCAGCCGATGGGAGGAGAGCTCCCTGAAGGAGTGTTGGTCCCCAGTGGAGTCATAACCCTACCTGCTGAAGCCCAGGAAAGGGTGACTATACTGATTGCTAATGAAACGAGTCGTGATGTTGTTGTGAAGCAAGGACAAAAGATAGCAGACCTCTTTGAGCCTGAGTCGATTGTAAAACCCCAGTGTGAAACTCAAGTTCCGACAATAGACCCAGCAAAGTTTGACTTTGGAGATTCACCAGTGTCCGAGGACTGGAAAGATCGCCTGAGGAAGAAACTTTGTGAAAGATCCAAGGTGTTCTCACTGCATGAGTGGGATGTGGGATGTGCAAAAGGAGTAGAGCACAATATCAGACTACATGACTCTCGACCTTTCAGGGAGAGATCTAGGAAGATTGCTCTCTCTGAGATGGAAGATGTGCGACATCATCTTCAGGAGCTGGCTGCGAATGGCATCATTACAGAGTCCCGTAGCCCATACGCCTCACCCATTGTGGTAGTCCGCAAAAAGAATGGGAAAATCCGGATGTGTATTGACTACCGCACCCTAAACAGCCGTACTGTGGTCGACCAGTACACTATGCCTCGAGTGCAAGATGCCTTAGACTGTTTGCTGGGAAGCCAGTGGTTCTCTGTGTTGGATCTTCGAAGTGGATACTACCAGATCCCTCTGGGAGAAGAAGATAAGGAGAAGACAGCCTTCATCTGCCCATTAGGGTTTTATCAGTTCGAACGCATGCCCCAAGGGATTTCTGGAGCACCTGCCACCTTTCAATGTCTCATGGAGAAAGTTGTGGGAGACATGAATTTACTGCAAGTGTTAGTTTATTTGGATGACCTGATTGTGTTTGGAAGAACCTTAGAGGAGCATGAAGAAAGACTTCTTAAAGTGCTTGATAGGTTGGAGGATTATGGTCTGAAGCTTTCAATTGACAAATGCCAGTTCTGCAGAACCTCAGTGAAGTATGTGGGTCACATTGTGTCCCAAGAAGGTGTGAGTACTGATCCTGATAAAATAGAAGCACTCACTACATGGCCACGTCCAAGTAACTACAGAGAACTCAAGACCTTTCTTGGATTTAGTGGCTACTACCGCAGATTTGTGAAAAACTATGCTACGATTGTAAAGCCTCTGAATGATCTTACCAGGGGACATCAGTCCAGCAAGAACAAATCTAAGTCCAAGAATAAGGGGAGGTCCCCAAAGCCTCCTGTGCAGAGACACAATGGCCCCTTTGCAGCATTTGGGCCACGGTGGGATGAGAGATGTGAAAGGGCTTTTCGAGAAATCATTACTTGCCTAACTCATGCTCCAGTCCTAGTTTTTGCTGACCCAAGCAAACCATTTATCCTGCATACTGATGCCAGTTTGGAGGGTCTGGGAGCAGTCCTGTACCAGGAAGTGGAAGGCAAATGTAAACCTGTAGCCTTTGCCAGCCGAGGATTGTCTGATAGTGAAACTCGCTATCCCACCCACAAGCTGGAATTTTTGGCCTTGAAATGGGCCATCACTGAGAAATTTCGAGACTACTTGTATGGTGCTCAGTTCCAGGTGTGGACAGACAACAATCCACTGACTTATGTGTTAACAAGTGCTAAGCTGGATGCTACAGGGCAGAGATGGGTGGCTGCCTTGGCTAGCTATGAGTTCAGCATTCAGTACCGATCAGGGAGAAGCAATGTAGATGCAGATGCATTGTCCAGGCGTCCGCAGGCTCCAGAAGTTGCTGTGATACCCACAGATGGAGTGAGAGCTATTTGCAGTGTGAGTCGCCGAGAGCCAGAGGCCCGTGAGGGCTTTCAGGGATGTGTTGCAGAAGCTTTGGGCCTGCCCCCTGAATGCATGCCTTCTGCTTCAGTGAACTATATTGCATTAGACCAATCTCCTTTGCCCATGCTCAATGCGGCTGACTGGCAAGAAGCCCAGCGGCAAGATATTGACATTCGTGATACACTACTTGCCAAAAGGGAGGGGCGAAGCCCAGCTGCGGTTGTCCCACCTAACCCGGAGGGTAAACTACTATTGAGAGAATGGACCAAACTAAAACTGATTCAGGGAGTGCTACACCGAATGACCACTGACCCTTTACAAAAACAACGAGCACAACTAGTACTGCCAAAAAAGTACAGAGCCCTGGCCATGAGGGCCCTGCATGATGACTTTGGGCATTTAGGGATGGAGAGGACCCTGGAACTTATTCGTAGTAGGTTCTATTGGCCCCGAATGGCTGAAGATGTTCACAGGAAATGTGAGACTTGCGCTCGATGTGTTCAAAGGAAAACTCTGCCCACGAGGGCTGCATATCTCAAGAACATCACCAGCAACAAACCTTTGGAGTTGGTATGCATTGATTTCTTGTCTGTAGAGGTAGACAAGAGGAATGTTGGAAACATTCTAGTAGTGACTGACCATTTTACACGGTATGCACAAGCATATCCCACACGTGATCAGAGGGCCACCACCGTTGCTCGAGTATTGTGGGACAAATATTTCTCAGTCTATGGATTCCCGGCTCGGATACACTCTGATCAGGGGCGGGATTTTGAGAGTCACCTTCTGAAGGAGGTGCTGAAGATAGCAGGAATTAAAAAGTCTAGGACAACGCCTTATCACCCCCAAGGTGATCCTCAGCCAGAGAGGTTCAATCGAACCCTATTAGATATGTTGGGAACTTTGCGACCAGAGCAGAAGGCAACCTGGAGCCAGCATGTCGCATTTCTGGTGCATGCCTACAATGCCACAAAGAACGATGCTACGGGAGTCACCCCATATCTCTTGATGTTTGGGCGAGAACCAAGATTACCCATAGACTTGTGCTTTGGTGTATCAGAGGATGGAGATAGCTATGAAACTCATCAGCAATATGTATCCCGACTAAGAGAAAAGCTGCGGGATGCTTATCGCTTAGCTACCGCTGCGGCTCGGAAGAACGCAGACCGCAACAAACATCGATATGATGCTAGAGTGCGTTCGCAGGAGCTCCAGCCGGGGGACAGAGTCCTGCTGCGAAATTTGGGTATTGCTGGCAAACACAAGATAGCTGACAGATGGAAGGCAATACCTTACCTGGTGATGGAAAAGCTGGGAGATCTGCCGGTCTACAAGATCAAACCTGAAGACGGTCCAGGGCAAATAAAGACGGTGCATAGAAACCTTTTGCTCCCTGTGGGGGAATTGGTAAGCACCCCTTATGAGATGGGCCACGGCAGGGCCGCCGGGCAGAACAGAGGTGCTAGACCAAAGCCGCCATCCAACACAGACAGTGGGCCCCCTGCAGCTAACTTACCCCTATTCTGCACATCTGAGAGTGAGTCTGAGGAGGAAGACACAACCCTGGTGTATCCTGGGATGGAGACAAGATTTCAGTCTCGATCAGCTGAACCAAACGAGAGTTTTCCCTCTTCCGCCCTAAACCCAATGGCGGAACTATTTAGGCCCCTTTCTGATACCCAGGTGCTGCTGATGAGACCCCCCTGTGATGACACACACAGGTTACTGGACAATGGGGACAGACAGGTAGAGGATGTCCTGGGCACCTTGGACCCTCCAGCGTTAGAACTAGGAGTGCAGGGGCCTACACCAGTAGCCGAGGGACCCTCCAGGGAAGCCTCTCCATCCGTCACTCAAGAGGATGTTCCCCCTACCTCGGCAACAGAGATTCTCAATAGACGAGACAGGGTGATAAGACCAGTGAAACGGTTAACTTATGATGCACCTGGGGTGACTAGTGAGGAGCCAATACATTTAGCACACAGGCTTGTGGAAGCTAAAGTGGGCTTCCTGAGGCCCTTTGGAGGAAACCAATGAGTTGGTATAAAGGGGGTGTGATTTGTCGGGACGACAAAGTCTCGGCTGGGGGGAGGATGTAAGCAGTGTCAGGATGAGCTCCACCCTGACATCTGGTGGTGAGGTGTGGCAAGTTGTGGAAAAGAACTTCAGGGGCCGATGTCATTTGCATAGGCACACCCACCACGCCTAGAATGAGACCATAGCTGCCCAAATGGTCACTTTGGCTGCTGTGGGATCCCCAGTGTCTCTGTTATTGTGGCAGGAAGAATAAATTGTTATTACCCTGATTATGGGAACTGTGCTTGGAACTGTACGTGGCCTTTTGTTATGATGGAGGGATTCACCATCAACTAAGTAGCACTCGCTAGGCAAGGGTCATGGGTTCCAAAACTGTGTGAATAGAGAGAGGCTGGGGACAAGTATTAATACTTGGTGGCATGGGCCCCTTGGTGAGGGCCTTAGATGCTAATTGCACTTCCTCCTCTCTCCACTGTGGAATATCAGAGCTAATTTTGATTTCATTAGAAGTCTAGTTATAGGCTGCTGAGCTCACTTTGGGCTGACAGTGCACCAGCACTGGGGCTCCCCTACTACAAGCTGAATTCACCTAAGAGCTGAAATCACTGAGTGTTGTGTTAAGTAGTGGGGGAGCCTGAAGATATATTGTGGAGCAGTTTGCGGCACGGCTGGTGAAGCAGTTCAACGCGGAGCAGTGTGTGGATGGCAGGAGCTGCTTGTGGGTCGTGGAGCTGAGCGAAGGAGTTCGTGGGGCGGCTGGCGGAGCGCAGCGCAGCGGAGCGAAGGAGTTCGTGGGGCGGAGCGGAGCGCAGCGGAGCGAAGGAGTTTGTGGGGCGGCTGGCGGAGCGGAGCGCTGCTATGGAGCTGTGGGGCGGTCAGCTTCAGATCATGTAAGGTGCCTCTTACCCCCGTCCCATTTCCACCCAGGTTGGGAGGTAAAGCTCCGCAGATAAACTTTCGAACTCTGGGGCTGCCCTGACCAGGGACAGAGACTTTTGGGGCATTGGACTTTTGGGACCTTGGGTGATTTGGGGTTGCTGGACTCAAGAACCAAAGGGAAAAGGGCATGCCCCAGTTTGCCTGGGGTGGGGTTTTTTTGCTCATGGGTTGTGTTATGAATCCTGTTGGTGGTGTTTCCCCAACATAATGCCACATTGTTTCTCTCTGTTATTAAAAGGCTTTTGCTACACTCAGGCTATGTGCTTGCGAGAGGGGAAGTATTGCCTCTTGGAGGCGCCCAGCGGGGGTGGTATATATTTGTCCCAGGTCACTGGGTGGGGGCTCGAGCCGGTTTGCATTGTGTTATTGGAATGGATCCCCTAGATATTGAACCCGGCCCTTGTTGCTGCCAACTCTGACGGGCAGAAGGGTTACACACACAATGGCGTAACAGTCTTTTTCTGAGACTGACCAGTGGCTTTCCCTCTCAGAAGGCTTTTTTGCTGAGAAACATGACAGGCTGGAATTGTTGATCTCGTCCTTCCTGCATTAAAACTGTTATCTGCACGCGTTAGGGCATCCCACCTTTTCCCAGTCCATTGGGCTCCAGGCGTAACCCGGTTAATTTAAGCACCCCCACCTTTTCCCAATTTGTAGGGCTCCAGGCGAAAAGCACCTACCCTTACCCAATCCGTAGGGCTCAGGGCCACCCGGACCCAATTCGTAGGGCTCAGGGTGTAACTAACCTGGTCAATTTAAGTACCCACACCCTTTCCCAGTACGTAGGGCTCCGGGTATATACTACTTCTGCAGGTTTGCAGGACCTTTTACCAGTGAAAGAGCATTACGCAGTCATATACTACATAACCTCTATTTATTAACAATCACCAAAAACAGACTGCCCATGCTACACATACAGTGCTCACCACTCCCAGTAAGACAGATGAACTTTTCCTGATGGCCAGTCAGGATCAGGTCCATCTGGGGGACTCCAGTTTCTGCACAGTATCATTGGCAGAGTGTTGAGGTCTGGCAGCTCTGATCTTTGGGGCTGCATCCTAGAGTTGGTTCCCAAAGAACTTCCTTTTGGACCCCAGTTTATATAGTGAAATTTGAGTTCTTTTTAGCTATACCTTAACCAATCATTATACTAACATTTTACGAACCAATCCTAACATAGTGTAACAAAATTATTTAACCAATCCTACCCCACCACCTTAATTTACACCTAGCAAAATTAATTATGTAACAGACAGAAACAATTAAAGAACCAGACAGAGACCACACAGATAAACAATAGGGAAATGGGGACCATAATGACAAAACAATAAAGAAATCAGGATTTCACAACCACAACTCTCGATAAGTGATTTCTTGACAGACAGAATGCCATCAAACTAAGTTTTCTTTAACCATCTTAAGATGTGTTTCTTTATCTGGTGATAGTGGGTGCCAATAGGATGGGGGTCTCCTTTTTAACAGCTTGATACTACATTGGTTTAATGTAATGTAGAGGGAATGTGAGGATGTGACTTCCTGCTTCTCAGCTAATGGCTGCTGCTTGGCTGCTCTTTTAATCTGGCTGCAGATGAAGGCCTTTGGCCTTACAATATGACTACAGGAGAAGGCCTTAGCCTTACAGTCCCCTTCTTAATGACACTTTTACCAAAGCCATCATTACTATTCCAGGAGTCCAATACTCAGACCTGCTGAGCTTGGGCTTGCCTCCTGGGTATAATTAACAAGGGCCTTATTTGACTTTGCATGCCAGCTTCCTGTAGTCTTCGAACAGTTCTCTTCATCCAGCAAGCCAAAGCTACTATGCTTACTAATAAAGCCAATTGGATTCCAATGATCACCACAATGGGGTGAACCATTATATTTAGCATACCAGTTGCAGAAGGTGACCACCCTAATAGTGTTTTCCACCAAGAGTGATGTCCTGCATCTGCAATAGTTTTCAGCACTTTGCTGATTTTTGCATTATCGCATTATCGCACTGAGGATACCTCTTCAGGGGAGGGAACTCCAGTTATTAGGAAGAGGCCTTCAGGACCTCTCTCCTACATGTACCATCACCATGGGCTCCTCCCAGCACTACACATAAGTCTAGCTAGATGTCTTGAGAGATCCGCAACCTTCACACCAGGCAGGCAAGTCACAACATCATCTGGAAGGAGGGTCCCAACTATGGGATCATTTCCCTCTGCTCCAGTTGGATGTTCTCCTTCCCTGAGACTTTCATCCCCCTCAACAGCACAGAGGCTGTCAGACCAGGGGTGGGGCCGTTCTACGGTGTCCTGGGAAGTCTCATCTATGTACCTCTCTGTCTCCCTCAGCTCCTCCAGTTCAGCCACTCTGGTCTCCAAAGCCCGTACACGGTCTCTAAGAGCCAGGAGCTCCTTGCACCGAATGTACACATACGCCACCTGCCCATAGGGCAGGTAATCATACATGCTGCATTGGCTGCAATAAACTGGATAGCTCCCACTCTGTTGCTGGACTTCTGCCTGCATTATCTTTTTTCTCCTGAAGCTCGTTCCTTTGCTGTTGTTTTATATTTAACAGGGGTGTTTGGCTTTAAGCTTAAAGAATGTTAAGTGTATCTAGTGCCCGTCCCCCGCCCCACATTCCCCTCACAACTCTCTCGCAAAACTCCCCTGTTAGCTGCTCCTGGTCGCTAGCTCCTCTGGTCGATTAGGAGTGGGCTTTTTAATGCCCTGGTCTTCCTGATTAGCCACGCCTGCTGGTTAAGGATTGACGGGTGCTAAAGGGCTTAGGGATCAAAGCCTTGTTAAGAAGCTCTCAGCCATGCCTAGCAGGCCGCTAGGCTCAGCACACACACGGTCAGCACACGGTCCCCCAAACAAACAGACCACACGGTATATTTCAGTCAAGCAACAAGCACATCACAAACACAAACACACACACTACAGACAACAAACTTACCCCCAGGGTCACATAATTGCTCCTCCTTCACCTGGAGAACTCCCTCCCAAAACCCCCCTGTTAGCCGCTCCTGTTCTCTAGCTTCCTGACCTCATCATGTGACTCCAGGAGCCGGGGCTCAAGGCACAAGCCAACAGGGTTTATGCTTTAATCTGGCCCAGCTCCTTGGAATACTTAACATAGAGAACAGCTGTATACTCATTTAGCATTGAGCTCTAAATCAAATCACACAGGGCCACTGTCATCCCAAAGGGCTTGCCTGGGGGTCACCTTGGTGACTATGGCGGGTAACAGTTGAATTGCTTGTGGTAGGCGTAGGCTCTCTGGTGAGTGACTGGGGGGGTGTATGTGATGAGAACAAATTCTGCATGTAGTTGCATGGCTTTATTCGCTTTTTTTGTAGTTTTGAGCTGGATGTTGGTTCTGAGTAACTCTGTTTGCAACCAAGTTTTTATGTGTTTGAATCAATACATGATTCCACATTGTTATTTTCTCCACTAAAGGGTCTATATCCTGGAAAGCAAGAACTCTGAGAAGGACTCAGGCATCATTGTCGATAATCAGCTGTGCACCAGCTCCCAGCGCAAGGCATTGTGTTAGCCCCTTTTGCCATACGCCTCATGTACGGCTGGGTCAGACACAAAACAGAATGAGATCCAAAAGGGTGGGGGGGAACGACAGTTAAATTCAAATTGAAAATACGGTGCAACTTTTTAACAGTGAGAATAATTAGCCACTGAGCCATTACGTCTTTCCAAAAGACCTGCGTTAGTTCAGTGTTTCTCCAGGGGACCACAAAAGGCAATGGCTGCAGGGTATAGCAAATGTTATTACAACCTTTAACAAAGACAGTCTTGCTCCCCACTCATCCTGACATTTCAAGGTGAAATATTCTCTGCCAACCTCTCAAAGCACACACACAAATAAACTCTATGGGCGTATCAGTGTTAGCCCTGACTCATTGTTTATTCTTCCTTTTCCCAAATATGAGGGGTTGCCAAGAATTCTGGCTTTGAAGAAAGGGGTCTTCTCCCTGAATAGCTTGAGAAACACTGAGTTAGTTCCACCCCAAGTTACTGTCCCTCCACTGAAGCAGTTGCTGGGAGAAATTCTGTGGCCTCTGTCACACAGCAGGTCAGACCAGAGGATCATAACGGACCCCTCTAGCCTTAAACTCTGTGGGTACAGCTACACAGCAGTGAAACACCTGCAGCTGACCTGGGGAGGCTGACTTCAGGAAGACTTTTGATACCGTCTCACAAGACCTTCTCATAAACAAACTAGAGAAATGTAGCCAAGATGAACCTACTATCAGCTATCTGCACAAGTGGCTGAAAACCCACCCTCAGAGAGTAGCTCTCAGTGGTTCACAGTGAAGCTAGAAGGGCGTATCGAATGTGGTCCCACAGACGCCTGTTCTGGGTGTGGTTCTATTCAATATCCTCAAAAATAATTTGGATAATCACAGAGAGAGTACACTTTTAAAGTTTGCAGTCAATATCAGGTTGTGAGGGGTTACAAACGCCTTGGAGGATAGGATTGGAATTCAAAATGATCTGGACATACTGGAGAAATGGTCTGAATTAAATCGGATGAAATTCAATAAGGACAAAGGCAAAGGATTATACTTATGAAGGATCAATCAGTTGCACAAATACAAAATGGGAAATAACTGCCTAGGAAGGAGTACTGCAGAAAAAGATTTGGGGGTTCTAGTAGATCACAAACTAAATATGCATCAACAATGTAATACTGTTGGGGGGGAAAGGGATCATTTGGGGATGTATTAGCAAGAGTGTTGTACACAAGACAGGAAAAGTAATTCTTCAACTCTACTCGGCACTTATAAGACCGCAACTGGAGTACTGTGTCCAGTTCTGGGCACCACACTTCGGGAAAGATGTGGACAAATTGGAGAAAGTCCAGAGGAGAGCAACAAAAATGATTAGAAGTCTAGAAAACATGACCTCTGAGGGAAGATTGGAAAAACTGGGTTTCTTTAGTCTGGAGAAGAGAAGACTGAGGGGGAACATGATAACAGACTTCAAATATGTAAAAGGAGGAAGGTGATACATTGTTTTCCTTAACCACTGAGGACAGGACAAGAAGCAATTAGCTGAAAGTGCAGCACAGGAGATTTAGGTTAGACATTAGAAACCTTCCTAACTATCAGGGTTGTTAAGCACTGGAACAAATTACCTGGAACCAATTAGGGAGATGGTGGAATCTCCGACATTGGAGGCTTTTAAGAACAGGTTAGACAAACACCTGCCAGGGATGTTCTACATCAGCAGCTCTCACCTGGGGCTCAGCAGCTCCCTAGGGGGCTGTGAGCCAGTTTCAGGGGGTCCCCAAGCCCCACCACCCCGTGGGGCAGAAGCTCAGAGCCCATGGGTGGAGTTGGGGAGGCAAGGCGGACATTGCCCCACCAAGCTGCAGTGCCTTACCCAGAGCAGGGCAGTCCTGGCAGCAGCCACACACACTCACACCCACCTCCTCCTCCTCTTCATCCCTCCCACTCTCCCCTGAGGCCCTATCTCCTGGCCAGGTCAGAGGCTGGAACCCTAAGCCAGATAGTGCGTAACGGCTGCTGCGCTGGTTGGTGCCATGGAGCCAGAGAAGGATTAAGGTTTTGCGGGGCCCTGGGCCAGAGCAGGTGGGGTCCCCTCCCCACCCCTTCCGCTTGCAGTGGGCGGGTGTCTCAGTACCAAAAGGCTGCTGCTCTGCTCAAATGGGCCCTGTAACCCTGTGAGCAGAGAGAGAAGGAAAGGGAGCGGCCCTGCTCTGGCCTGGCCTGTTGGGAGGGGGTGGCTGGGCCCTGCCAGGGCTTTGCCCAGCAACACCAATCTAGTCCCCTGGTGCTGGCTTCCCGCTGAGGTGGGGGTCACCATCCTCCCCAAGTCCCTACTAAGGGCAAAGCTGCTGGGGCTGGCAATAGGAGGAGGGCTGGACCTGGGCTCCAACAGGGGACACTACCTGCTGAAACTGCAGCAACATGGGCAGCTGGCGATGGGACGTACCCTCAGTGGAGAGGAGAGGGGACAGGATAGGAGCAGACGCCCAGCAAGGGCAGGCAGCCTCCACGCTTGCTACGGCGGGGGACCAGCTGCAAACAACAGAGATACAACGGGCTGACACCGGATGCTGCAGCTCCACCAGGGCGCAGTTTTAATGTATGCCACTCAGTGTTGGGCAACAAAGAAGAAACATGAGCAAATGATGCACAGAAATTCAAATGTTGAGATGGACAAGTGGCATAAGCAAAAAAGTGTGTGTTAGAGACATGCTCAAAATAACATCCATAAATGAAAAAAATGAGGGAGTGGAGGCTCAGATGGTTTGGTCATGTACAGCACAGTCCTGACAACTATATGGGTAAGAGAGTCCAACAGATCAAAATTGATGGGGGGAAAAGACAGAGGCTGACCCAACAAGAAGAGATGAGATGTCATAAAGGAAGGCATGTTCGCATGTAGTGTGATAGAGGATGTGGCATTGAACAGAGCACTTTGGAGGGAGAGGATTCGTAGAGTGGACCCCATTTGATGCAATTAACACAAGGAAGAAAAAGAAGAGCCCTTCTCCGTTTGTTGTTGTAATGAGATTTCAGAAAAAGGCAGAACTAATTTGTGGCTCAAATTCTGAAGTCAGGAATGTTCTGTATTCTAAGAGGAACCCAAGGAGTATGTGTGCGCGCGTGCATGTGTGAGAAAAGGAGAAATTTATGTTAATATAATCCTGGCATCCATGCACTGTAAAACATGGTATTCAATGCTAAGGAAATATTTTTACATACACAAGACAAATTCTAGTACCTGACTGGCTCATTTATCACATGACTGTTTTTAACTAATGTTTGATATTGGTGAGTAATGCTCACCAATCATAGCTCACATGTAAATGTCACCAATCTGGCTGCAGGTGAGATCGGAGAAAATCCTCACTTCTGAGCCATTCAGGAAGAAGAGATTATTTGGCAAGTGGTGTCCGTTTGGCTGTTCTTTGTGAGTAGCCCATCATATTTCTTTTTCGGGACACTTAACTTGATCTCCGTTATAGGTTAGTTTAAGACGTATTGAAAAATTGGCATGAAAGTGCTCCCTTGTGCTGATACAATATAAATAATGGGACACAGTGAATCAGAGAAATTCTGGAAACAGATATAGAAAGCAATGTATGCCGGCATCCATGTGTACCAACCACCGTGTTAGTTAATATTAGCTCCTGCAAAAGCCGAATTTAACCTCATACCAAGATTATGGAAAATAAGGGACTATAACGCAAATGAAGTGGGAAGAATTGTGACCCACAATGTAGCTTGAGACACATCCACTGTGACTTCCTCAGGACTCCTCTATTCTGGGAAATACTCCCCAGGTACTCTCATGTAGAATTGGATAATATCCGTGTCAAAAGTTTTATGGGGCATTCACAATACTCTAGATGCAGAGAAGGAAATGATTCCAGGATCAATGATTCTACAAGGGAGCATACTCCTTATCTGCCCTTGCTCATGCAAGTCTTTGTTAAAATCTGGGGTGTTGAGCTCAAGAAAAATTACTACAAAAATGATACATGAAATATGGTGTGACAATCAGTTAGCTACTGTTGTTAGATGTCCGGCTGTGGGTGTGTGTTCTCCTTGTATGCTGCCCCAGCTCTGCACAGACAGTCTGCACAGCAGACCTCGAGCAAACTGCCCAATAACCACAAGACCTGTTAAGGTATGAAGGCGCCAGGCCAGGTTTATTGTCAACAAAGCATGGTAATAGCACCTGGCAGACTCTACGAGGATACTAAGACAAGTATGCCTGTGAAAAAGGACGCAACTCAGTGAATAGCAGGACTTTCCATTCCCCCCCTCAGCTGGGCAAAGATACTCCCTCTGAGATACATCTTCATCTCCTGATACAAACAAGTTACATACTGCCTTTGACATAATTACTGCCCCCTGACGTGGCTAGTTATCACCCATCACCTTGTACATGTTGGTTCAATCAGAACATCTCTATTACATACAGTCATCCTGACCTTATCTTTTAGGAGGGGTCGGTGTGTGCCTGTTATCCTTGGTGAATGTTTTTGTACCACCCTCGATATCTGGTACCACTCTTCTGAAATGTTTTGGTACCACTTCATATCGGGAAGTATCATGAGTACTTTGTGGCTAGCACTTCTTAGGAATGTGTATTTCTGCAGTATCAGCCCTGTTCTTGCCAAACTCTGTGAGTAGATCCTGCTTCATACCAGGCCTCTCATACAAGGGCTTATGTCTCAGGCTCTCTTCCTAATACAGCTACTATAGATTTAACCAAGGGATTCTGGATAGAGAGTCACAGAAGAAGTCTGCATCCATTACTGATTTCGTACTTTTTTAATTTAAAGTACTACCCTTCTAATTAATTAATGCAAGAACCACATTCCAGAGGCTGGTTAATCAGGTATTACATGGGGTTGAGGACTTTGCTATCAGCTACGTTGATGATATCACTAGATTTAGCCACACCAGGGAGGAGCACAAAGCACAGGTGGGGAAGGTATTGAGAAACCTCAGGGAGGCAAGCCTCACACTCAAGGTGTCAAAGTGGAGAATGGGGGGACAGCAAAGATCCCTTACCTGGGCCATTGGGTGCGTAGAGACACACATACACAGTGGATGTGCTACCTAGCAAAAGAGACAGGCAAACTGAGTAAGTCGTAAGTTACAAGGCTCAGACTCCACTTGCTAGAACAGTCCGTGAAGGTGTCATCAGACCCTGAGGAGGTCCTGCATCTGCTATTCCGTTCCAACCTTACAGCCACGGCTGAGATGGTCTGGTCCACCCTACTTTTAAAGTAATTGCTCAGGTGGGCCTTGCTAGTCGATCCATGAGCCCCAGCACACTTGTGAGGCCTCTTGCATGCTCCCATTTCAGCCCAGTATTTCCCACACCATGGCCTTGTTCTGGTCGACAGGGAGCACAAAGCCATGCTGGGGTTCTGGTCAAGGGCCGCCTCATCAGCAGAATTGGGCCTGAGATGGGATCCCTTGGCATCCTGGCTCCATCAGTGGAGTGGGGAGGGACAGGCATAGATGTTGCTGGGGGAGGGAAACTGTCAACAGAATACTATGCTGGTTATTGTTGTTACCAGCCATGAGAAGGGCATAGAGCAGGGGGCTGGCCTGTGGGAGATAGTTGAAGGCAAACTTGCAGGGTGATGGTGGATGATGATGAAGTGGAGATAGATATCGACTGTGAAAATGACGATGGCACAGATCCGATTCTGTTGTGCTGGAGGCGAGGGGAGGTGTTGGTCGATGTCCGAGGAGAGAGTGTGACTGGGTGACATGCTGCTTTTCAGTGATGCTGACCCTGACCAGAAACCCCGTGTGCACAATCTGAGGACTCGCACCTGACTGATATGTGAATTCCAGACAGCAGGAACAATCCTCACCCTGCTCTTCTGGGACAGGGATGGAGAGTGGTGGTGGCTGTGAACTGGCCTGCTCCATGTTAGCCTTTCTTGGTTATAGCTGTGGCAGCTGCTCACTGGACCGTGCTTCTTTTGCTGGCAAGGGTTCAGGTCTTCCCCATCCCACAATTCTGAGAAGGGTTTAATATCAATGGTATCCAAAGGAAAGAGTCAAGACCACGTGATCTAAAAATCCAACCAACTCAGTGTCGAGTGCCCAGATCCTCAACGGTATCCAGGCCCCTAACCTCCACTGGCTTCCTAAATACCTTTGAGGATCTGGGCCTCTGACCCTAACACTGCAGTGCCTCCCTGAGCGATGGCAACAGGGGCCACCGCTCAAATCAACACTATATTTCCCTGTCTTTCACCAGTGTCTCTCTCAAACCCCACCAACCTGCAGCTCACCTAACGGGGGAGAGGGAGCCCAGCACAGTACGTTATGTGTCATTCTTTAGCTACACACCAAGATGTGGACTCCAGATCAAGGGCTCAGGGTCTTGAAATAGACAGCTGCTTAGGATATAAGACAGCACATTTGAATGTGTAGGTGGCGCTGGTATCCCTGGAAGCATCAAGGAGATCGTAAATACCTCAGTGCAGTTTATATACTGGTGTATTGACGTCACTCTGAGCATCAAGTTGCACATTCACATAAGCTGCAAGTGTGTTTGCTTTGCGTCACAGAAGAATGTATTTACTGCACTGATTGAGAGAATTTTTCCATCCCGCAAATGGGAAATTTACACTATAGCAACAATTCCCACACTTGTATTTGGGCATTTTGAGCTTGTATGTTAAAAGAGACATTGTCAACTTTTAATTTGTGTTTGCAGCCTTGTTGTAGCCATGTTGCTCCCAGGATATGAGAGAGACAAAGTAGGTGAAGTCATATATTTTACTGGACCAACTTCTGTTGATAGATGGTACAAGCTTTCGAGCTAATGAGTCAAGGGAAAGAAAAAAAATCAGAGTGTCTAATCTAAATACAAGTTGGGACCGTTATTATTAAGCATAAAGGTAATGCATGTCTTAGGAGGCCACTTGAAATGAAGTGGGCAATAAAGGTTAGACGGTTATGTAAAAGGAGTTTGAAGTAGGCCAAAAAGAGTTAGCAGGCAGGTGCTGTTCCAAATTGTTGTGACAAGACATGAAATTAATGTCCCTATTAAATCCATGGTCTTTAGCTTCTAGCAGCATTATAAATGTAAGTTCCCAGGCTCATCCTTTGAAGGTGTTGTGCAGGTTTCCTTTGAGAATGAGTTTTGAAAGATCGGATATGGAGTGATCGCTTTTTGAAAAATGTTTGCCTAGAGGTGATATGGTGGCTTTGTCTACTATGCTCCTGGGAGTATTCTGTGCCAGAAAATTTAAAATTCTGCACACAGTATTTTACAATTCTGCATATATTAATTATAAAAATATCACAATATAATCATGCCAGTTTCTGTCAGCAAGTATGTCCGTAACAATACAGACAAATAAAAAGATTCAGGAATTTTTTTTTGACAAATAGAATCCTTACTAAGCATATTAATACAGAACTTTAAGTACTTCATTTAAACTACAGGAACGTATTTCCCGCCCCCCTCAGAAGCAGTGCAAAGGCTTGGGGGAGTCAGGGGTAATGGATGAGCTGAGAGAAAGGGAAGGAGCTTGGGAGTGAACCTGGAGTGCTTTTCGGTGCGGGTGGGAGAAGTATGGAATAGTTTCTTTTTTGGAGGGTGGGGGGGGATTGTTACAGAGTTGGGGAGCCTTCTCCCATGCAGACCCTGACTGACCCCAAGCCTCTCCCATTCAGTCAGGCACATCTGCCCCTGTCCCTGTGTGTCTCTGCACCCCCACATTATTTGATTAAAAGAGTTATTTGGGAAAAGATTTGATAGTTTCTTTAAGTTCCTGTGTGAATTATGGTGTGGGGTCTTTTTTTAGTTCTTTCTTGTAGGTGGTGTCAGAGACTTGTCTGTTGATCTTGTTGACACAGTTATCGTGATTAAGGACTACAATAGTGCCCCCTTCGTCTATGGGTTTGATCATTATTTGGTGGCTGGATTTCAGGGACTATCCCCTGGGTGGTACAGAGACTACAGTGGACGTAATGCAGGGGTGGCCAAACTGGCTTGTGAGTCACATGTGGCTCTTTTACTGTTAAAGTGCAGCTCACAGATCCCCCCACCCCTACCCCCACATTCTCCACCTATCAGAGGGGGGGAGGGGAGAGACAGGGACCTTGGGACCGCTGCCTTGCAGCAGGGAGATGGAGGTGTCTCAGGGCTTCAAGAGGAGCGGGGCTGAAACACTGGGCTCTGGCAGGCACCTCCGGTGGGGCTGAAGATTGTTGTATGCAGCTTGGAGAGTCAGTAAGTTTGGCCAGCCCTGATGTAATGCACGTCTGAGGATTTCACAGTTGATTTTTTTTCCTGAAGCAATTGATGTAATGATCCACTGGGTGCTTTTCTTCACTGTAGGGTGTCCATTCAGATGACTTGTTTTCTTGTGACTGTCAGTGGGGATGTGGTAGGTGTGGGTGGTGTCTTTGCTGTGAAAGATTTACCTGAGGTGGAGTTGGCTGAAGAATTCTTCTAGTTCTCTACATTAGTACTCTCATTAGCAGAAAGCAGCAAACCTGGAGAAATGGGACAGTCAAGCTCATGGACTAAGCAGATGCTAATGGAAGCATTTTTTGGGGAGATGCAGTGCTGAACCATTGGTATTTGGGTAGATCCAGCACATTTCCTTGGAGGCCTTTTCTAAGTTAGCCGCAGTTATTTACTGCTGGAATCAAGACAGACCTTCTGTTACATGCAACATGGAAACACAAACTTAGTTTTCAAAATCAGATTCATTTTATTTTCATTTATATATTGGCACTGGCGGTACGAGCTGGGAGTCTGCAGAAAGAGCAACAGAAGAGCCCATCCCAAGCATCCCATTAAAAATAGCTCAGTGGATCATTTTTGGTTTTGCCCGTCTCATAGCTGGTGAGACTGGGCCCGTTGTTCTGATAAAGAAGCCTTTGGAACACCTTCAAGTGTACACACTCATCGGTGCTGTTGCTGATGCAGACCTGAAAGACAAGGAGAATGGGACAGCCATGGACTAAGCACATTCTCATGAAGGGATGTTTTGGGGAGATGAAGTGCTGAACCTTTGAATAGCTACAAAGTAAAAATTAAATCACACACGGTATCATTCAATACCCTAAACCTGGTCTGTAGAGACTATCCCATTTCATAGCACATGTATGAGCAGAAACAGGCTTGTGTGTCCAAATTAGGGTGTTCCTGATGATCAGCAGAAATAGAAATTTTATCCCTGACCTCACAAGGCCAAATTCAGCTCTGCCATAAGAAGGTGTCACTTCCATTGGCTTTTCCAGGAGTTGCACCTATTTATGCCTGGCCAGAATTTAGGTCTTATTCTTCAAACCCCAAAGTTATCCTTCCCACTCAACCCCTTCATCTTCTGCTTTTGCACATAACCTTGGGTATCTGAGTGAAGTAAATGAGAGTTTGCTCTACAAAAAATCTGATTGAAAACGTTTGGGTTTAACTATCAGTTTTTCCTAAGGCAAAGTCTCATTGACTTCACTCAGATCCCATGCCTAGGCTGGCAGTGAAAGAGTTAATCCTATTCACCTGAGGAAGGCCAGAGCTGTAGGCAAAGACACTGGGGGAGGGGGCAAAGAAAGCTGAATGCTGGGGTGAAGCAAGCCAACACCCTCACGGGGCTGGGTGAAGATTTTTCAGACAAATATTTTATTCACCAAAAAAATGCAGTTTCAAATCTACCAAAACTATTTGTGAGTTTTTGTGAATTTTGACTGTCTCTCAAATCAAAAAACATTTGTTTGGAAATGCTGACAAACTGTTGCAATATTTCCAAATTGATTATTTTTTTATTTTTGGGGGGGAGAGAGATTTGCAAAATGGCCGGAGGAGGAGATGGTGGTGTCCCACCTTATAACTTTTAGTCCAAGTGGTTGGGGGTACTCAGGTGGGATATGGAAGACCTGGGTTCAATATCATCCTCATTTGAGGTGCAGAAGGGAGTTGATTGGGGTCTCCTGCCTCTCAGTAGAGTGCTCTAACCAGTAGGCTATGAGGTATTCAAGAGGAGGTTTCTCTGTCTCACTTATTGAAGCTGTTCCACTGTTCCACTCCCAAACAAACACACATACCGTTTTTAAAATTGCTCAGAGGAGTTTGAGGTGTATACCACAGAATCCTCTCAGTAACACTCCCCAAAATCCCCAGGCTGGCCGTGTGCCTACTGGGCTGATCATGGTGAAGAGGATTCTATGTCCTCTCAGGGCCTGGAGATGGCAGGATGAAAAAGCCATTGTTTTGTCCGCCTGTCCAAACAACACCTAAGGCCAGCTCTAAGGGTGAGAGCTGAGAAAGCAGTTGGAGAGCCTTGAATGGAGATCGCCCTCTTGGCAATTCTAAAATTTTACAATATACAGCTGAAAGAGTTCAGAGTAGCAACCGTGTTATTCTGTATCCGCAAAAAGAAAAGGAGGACTTGTGGCACCTTAGAGACTAACAAATTTATTTGAGCATAAGCTTTCGTGAGCTACGTGAGCTACAGCTAAGGTGAGCTGTAGCTCACAAAAGCTTATGCTCAAATAAATTGGTTAGTCTCTAAGGTGCCACAAGTCCTCCTTTTCTTTTAGCTGAAAGAGTGGGACTCATGCTTTATAAATACTAAGATCAGATTTAAATGAGATTCACAAAACAAGCTGTTTATTTTTTCTATTTTTGTTGTGAAATCGCATCCAACAGGAAGTAATCCCTACCTTGATTAAAAGTCATATTGGAACCCTTTCCTGCAACGTTTGCTCACTATTTGAACATCTTGCTTTAAGGCACTCAGAATTATACCTATGTTCTTCTTCAATTAGAACACTTATGCAATGATGGAAGAAGTGGGGGATTTTGTTGAGTACTGACCTTAATGAAGTAGTTTGTTCCAGCAACAACCTGAGTTTTATATTTTATGGCTACAAAGACTGGATACGTCTTGTTCTCTCTCTCTTCCAGCTGTGGCTTCACCTGTAGAAAAAAGAAAGAGGGTTAGGTGGTGTAATGGGGTCAGCAAACCCCCTTCTCATTGTATGTCTACGGCCTCAGTTTCTTCTTCTCAGCTTCCCAAAGAATGCACATAGACTGACATGCAGCACATAAGCAAGGCCCAAAGAAGGGAAATGTTATTAACAAACAATTCAACTCAACTCAGATCTTGCAGCCTTATTCCCTAGGCTCCACAGTTCCTTGCAGCCAGGCTTCACACCCCTGTGAAAACTAGGATTGCTGCCTGGCTTTACCTGAAATATCTCTCACCTGAAGCTCCTGTTTTCTGCAAACATCTCCCCCAAAACACCTGTCCATCCACTGACCTCAGAGTCTGTCTGACCCAGCTCCCTCTTAAAGGAGGCACCACCTCTAGTATGCCATCGCATGATACTTGGTCACTGTGATACAGAGGCCCATTGCTGCCAACTGGCAAAAGGTTCGCTGTTCTCTACAAGCAACTCCTGTCTAGACCTGACAAACTCACTACACCTAACACACTGCTTTCATGGTATTCACCCATGAAGGTTAGCATGTGAGGTCTCTCTTGAAAACTTGTAACTTATCAAACCCACAATCAGTGTGAGATGTGTGTATGGGTGATATTTAAAGAACAATGTAACTGTATTGAAACTTACGCCTTTATGGCGGTCTTGGAGGGAAAGTGAGTGACAAGGGAATAATATGTCTCGGTGACGAACAATTCAAGCAGGAGGGAGTTGTCACCCATCCTGGGCTAGCCAATTATGTATTGCATTACTCATTGTCTGCCTTGGCACCAACCCAGAAAAATCAATTGAAAAAACCATCAAAGACAAACTAAGCATTGAAACCACTTGAATGTGAAAAGGAATAATAGGACATGGCATGTTTGCTGAATAAAGACAAAAGACTGATTTGGTGTATCACAGGTTGGAGAAAGATGCTCTGTATACATTGACTAAGGAGGCTCCTTCATGAGCAGGGGTGCTTCATGAAAGATTGGGTCCTGGCTCCTTGGGGCTAGTAAATGCAGCAAAACACTGAACTGTGGACTAAGAATCTACATGATTAGACAGGAAAGGTAACTTAACTGGAGTTTGCAGTTAATATGGAACCATCTGTTTCCATTACTCACACTTGTTTCCATTTCATCTTAAATACATTTTCTTTTGTTTTACTGGAAGTGAACTGAAGTGTTGGGTGTGCCACAGGAGCTGTGATCTAAGGTAAACCTGGGGTCCACTGTTCCTTTTGGAGTGGAGGAACTGGAATTTCTGTGGTGTCCAGGGATCAGGGGCTGGATACCACAAGGGGACACTTCAAAGGGACTCGGAGGCTGGGGTGCACCTATGTTCAATCTGCAGGGCAAAGGCAGGGCTTGTACAGCCCAGAGGAGAGTGGCTGAGTGGTTGACAGGCTGGTTGTGTTAGGGAGCTAACACCCAGCTGGCAAAGGCAAGACTCCCTTGTGCTGGAGGCAGGTTTGGGTAGATGAGTTTATGCAGGGGAACAACTTTAAACGCCGTGGATTTTTAAAATTTATTCAGTGCCAGTACTTCAGAAATATGATGTAGAACAAGGAGTGTTTCCCCATGATACCATACATCTGAAGGGAAGGGAAGTTTGGGGCTCATCAGTGAATTGACAGAGACATTATCAATGACCTTCTCAAAGGATAAGTACCCACTATCACAGTTCAGGGCAACTGCACCTGCAGTCCCCCCTTGTGTCCACCAAGCGGAGGCCCCCAGCTTTTCAGGCATCACCTCTCTTGGGCAAAGGTGCATGTCTCTCTCCCTCCTGGCCAGGGAGTTCAGGCTGCACAGCTTCCTAATCTACACGGTGATATCTCCAGCAAGCCACACTGCCTAAACAGGCCAGCGTCTGTGTGGCTTTCTCTCCACAGGCTCTGAACACGGAGTACCAGCAGTGACAGGTTATCGCACAGATCTTTCTAAGCAAGCACATTTATTCTTAAGGTAAAAGCATTACACAGGAAGCATTAACTCAATAAAAATGTACACATGCTAAAAAATTTACCAGAGGTCACCCAAGCTCCAACCTAGGGCTCTGGTAGGTTAAGTCTTTCCAAGCTTTCCACAAGGATTGGACAGAAGGTCCTGACCATTTGCTGGATCAGAAAAAAGGCCCCAAGTCAGTTTAAATTATTTATCTAAAAATCCTTTTAACCAGTAAATACAAGTATCTCTCCAGGTGGTGTTATAATCTGAATTAATTTGCCTCACCTCCCCACACTGTTCTTAATTCCTAGAGGGCTATGGTTCCCCTCCCCCATTGAATTATGTACAATCCCTCAATCATACATAAATGTTTGCATTTTTAATTCAATGAACTCCTATAATACTAACTTAATTCAATATGCTTTGTCCAGGATATTGCAGGTGAGTGTCATATCTGTCACAATCAAGTGACTTTTTAAAATTTTCCCTGAGACTATTGTGATTACACTCACCTGATGGGGTCATTGGAGTGAGATCTACAACCTATCCTGAAGGACGACCCATCACTCTTACAGATCTTGGGCGACAGGCCAGTCCTTGCTTACAGACAGCCCCCCGCAACCTGAAGCGAATACTCACCAGCAACCACACACCACACAACAGAACCACTAACCCAGGAACCTATCCTTGCAACAAAGCCCGTTGCCAACTGTGTCCACATATCTATTCAGGGGACACCATCATAGGGCCTAATCACATCAGCCACCCTATCAGGGGCTCGTTCACCTGCACATCTACCAATGTGATATATGCCATCATGTGCCAGCAATGCCCCTCTGCCATGTACATTGGTCAAACTGGACAGTCTCTACGTAAAAGAATAAATGGACACAAATCAGACATCAAGAATTATAACGTTCAAAAACCAGTTGGAGAACACTTCAATCTCTCTGGTCACTCGATTACAGACCTAAAAGTGGCAATTCTTCAACAAAAAAACTTCAAAAACAGACTCCAACGAGAGACTGCTGAATTGGAATTAATTTGCAAACTGGATATAATTAATTTAGGCTTGAATAGAGACTGGGAGTGGATGGGTCATTACACAAAGTAAAACTATTTCCCCATGTTTCTTTCCCCCTCCACCCCCCACTGTTCTTCAGATGTTCTTGTCAACTGCTGGAAATGGCCCACCTTGATTATCACTTCCCCCGCCCCCCGCTCTCCTGCTGTTAATAGCTCACCTTACCTGATCACTTTCGTTACAGTGTGTATGGTAACACCCATTGTTTCATGTTCTCTATGTATATAAATCTCCCCACTGTATTTTCCACTGAATGCATCCGATGAAGTGAGCTGTAGCTCACGAAAGCTTATGCTCAAATAAATTTGTTAGTCTCTAAGGTGCCATAAGTCCTCCTTTTCTTTTTGGAGTGCTCTGGTACATCAGCCCTTCTCAGATTCAGATGTTCTGTGTCTCAGAGGAAAGCATTCAAGAGACTTCAGCTGTGAGGCAGCATGGACTGCAACAGCTAGTGGGTCCCAAAAAGCTCTGACACCCAGCACAAAAGAAATACTAATTTACTAAGGCTGCCAGAAAAGGACAAATACCCTCGGCTCACTCAACAGCTCAGAGTCGTTCTCAGTTTATCCTTTATGGGACAGTTAAAAAAAAAAAAAAAAGTTGGGGTCCTCAGGCCTCACTGTCTGAATATCTTACTCCGTGCACGCAGCAGAGGTTGTTGGTCAGAGTTCAGTTCTGTGGTATGACTCATAGGGGGCCCCCCTGCCTTGCTCTTTCACACTGATGCAGCATCTTCTGCTTGAGTGTCAACTCTGGAGCAGCTGTTCCAGTGCGTCACAGGCTGCCACTCTCAACCCAAATGCTGCAATCACTATACTCCTTCCAAAATCCCAATACACCCGCTCTTGATGAACTATTCTCCCAGTTCCCATGGAGCCTTTCCTTTCTGCTGCTCTCCGCAGATTCACCACACTACACCCAGGCTTCCCATTTCTTTGGAAGTGTTGAGTTAAGTGTCCCCTCAGCACCAGCTGTCCTTGTCTCAGACAAATAAACTGTCATCCTCCACCCGCACCATTCATGACCTTCCCAACCTCCAAGCACCATTTACCCATCAGTTATTTATTGAAAGGGCGCACCCCTTCAAGGGAGGTCAAGCAGCCAGCTGCCTAGTCCCCAGATGGACAGTTTGAAGCCCTTGGCTCATGCCTATTTAATAAGTAATACATTCCTGAACAAATGTATTGTTGGTTGTTGTTTTTGGACTCAGCTAGGATTAGGGTAGAAATGAAGGTATCACTCAGGGGTCAACAATGCTACAAGAAAACCTCTCCAAAATTGAAAGGGCTAGGGCTTTTGGGGCTAGGTTTCATCAGGGATCTTAGGCACCCTGCTGACTAGTGCAATTCTTAGCCCTGAGTTAGGCACCCAGGTTCCCCCTGGATTGTATGGGGAGACTTAATTGCTTAAGAAAGGGATTCCCAGAAGCCAGCAGGCAGAGTGGGGAGCCATCTAAGCTGGCCAAAAGTAAAATGGAGAGAAGAGGGGCAGGGCATAGGGCCCAGATCTACAAAGGTACTTAGGCACCTGACTGACAGCCCAGAGAGAGGTGCTCATCTCTGCTTGGGATTTGTGCTTTCAGATTGCCAGATGAAAAGTGCCTTGTATGTGCTGAGGAAATCAGGGCTAAAATCCTTTCCTCTCAGAAGAGCTTTCGGCAGAGCATCATTTCCCTTTGCTGTGATTTTAATTGTCTGCTTTGGAGCCTCTTTTAGGAGCATTTGGATACTACAATGAAATCCAACATAATGACAGCATTGTATGTGGGGAAACTGAGGCAGAGAGCACTGAAGTGACTTCCCCAAAGTCAGGCCGCACAATGAGTCTGTGGCTGACACAGGAATCACATCTGTCTCATGACTACCAGTCCCAGGGCACCAACCACAATCCATTGTGCTTCATTCATTAGCTAACTGGGAACTTTGACCATTTCTTTAAAAACATCTAGTCAAAGGCAATTCATGTATTTAAGCCAATCGGCAATGACATTTTTCTGCTGGCAGCCACTTTCCCTTTCCATAAAAGGATGCATGAAGGGTGGGGTGAGAGCCACCACGCGTCTTCTCGTCAGCAGTCTGGTAGTCAGACGCTCTCTGTTGCTAAGAAATACCATGGAGTTCCCAGGTGACGCACAAATGCCAAGTACTATTCAAAATCTACCTCTCCAAGGCACACACAGATCTAAGCACAAGGTAAAAGTTTCACCTTTTAGAAAATAAAGAGCAATGAATAATTGTATTTACATGTTTAAAAGATCACTGAACAGACGAGTGCTTTAAATGAGGGGTTCTCAACCTTTTCCTTTCTGAGGCCCCTCCAGCATGCTATAAAAATTCCACAGCCCACGGTGTGCCACAACTGTTTGTCTGCATATCCAGTAGATTAAGAGCCAGGGCCAGCGGTAGGGGGTGGCAACCAGGCCAATTGCTTGGGACCCCAGGCCACAGGGGGCCCTGCAAAGCTAAGTTGCTCAGGCTTCGGCTTCAGCCCCGGGTGGCAGGGCTTGGGCTTTGGCTTTCTGCCCTGGGCCCCAGCAAGTCTAATGCCAGCCCTGTCTCTGGTTTATTTAGGCAGACCCCCTGAAGCCTGCTTGCAGCCCCCCAGGTTGAGAACTGCTGCTTTAAATCATTCCAAATACATGACACTTTCCTGAAAGTAGTTCAGAAATCATACATATCTGCCCTCCAGAGGCGACACTCTGCTCTCACTTAACAGGGGAGTCAATTTTGGAACCTCAATTGACCCGTGTGAATGAAAGCAGAATCTGACTTGAAGATTCACCTTTTGTGCCATATTTGCGTCCACTGAAAACTAAGAATTGTGGCCTCATTTCTGACACATGCTGGGAGCACATTTAAACTTGGATTCTAAGATTTTTTTTGGACACAGACCATCTGTTACGTTTCTACAGTGAGCATACACACAACAGCAGTAATATTTTGTAGTTCTATAGAGCCTTTCGAGGAAGAATCTCAATGTGCCTTACAAATAGGAATTAACAGTCCCCATGTGCGGAAGGGAAGTGTTATCCTCCGCTGCCCCCCTCCATTTTACAGCTGAGGAAATTGAAGCACAAAGAGGCCATGTGATTTGACCAGGGTCTCACAGTGAGTCCACAGCAGAGCCAGGCAGGCCCAGGACAGTTCCCCCTCACCCCCCAGCCCAAATAACCTTCAAGGGGCCCTAAATCATTGTCAGAAAGGCCAAAGTTATAAATCACAGGAAAATACTGACTTTCTTACACTCTTAAAATCCACGATTTTCCAGGGATCCAACTAGCTTCTGGACTTCTAGAAGGTTATTTGTTTACAGGGCCCCCGAAATACCCACTCTCCTCCTCTGCCCCCCAAGTAATGGGACCCTAGAGCTAGCCCTGGCAATAGGAACAAAAGCCTGACTCCCTGGCCTGCTCTGCATTAGCAAATGGGACCTCCGATTCACCGCCGGTGCAGCTCCACGAGCCCAAGTACACAAGTACCAGTGTAGGCAGAACAATGATATTTTTACTGCCCTGTCAGCCAGTTCTGTACAGATCAGGGTTTGATGACACAGTTGTAAAGACACTTAAAACCCTGTCTACACAGGTGCTTCTACCGCTGCTACTACCCGTGGAACTGTACTGGTGGTTAATTAGGCAGTGTAGACTCAGCTTCAGGTGCCCGTACTGACCACTAGAGCTTGCTGTCTTTCATATAGTTCTATCTGCAACACAGCCGTAAATGTCTCTAGAGCTCCCAGAAGACTGAAAAGCAGAATAGCAGAAGACTGGAAGAAAGCAGAATAGCAGAAGACTGGAAGCGGCGGCGAACCAGCTGGAGCGGCGGCGAACCAGCTGAGCAGCGGGCGACAGCAGAGCAGCACACAGCAGGAGTTTGCCTGGGAGTTCGCCTGGAGTGAGCCCAGTGAGGCTTACATCTTGCCAACTTCTCTGAGGAAGCTCATAGTAAGAAGGTGGTATGGAAGGGAGGGGTTCAGCTATTGTGACCTGCACTGGATGTGCCATGTTTGTCTTTCTTCCACAGGACAGAAGCGACTTTGTGTGTACAAAGTGCAAGCTGGTCTCCATACTGGAAGAGAAGATTGAAGGTCTGGAGCAACAGATAACGACCCTGCGTTGCATACGAGAAACGGAGGATTTTCTGGACAAAAGTCAGGATATGCTTCTACAGGCACAAAGCTCTAAAGATTTAGAGCAGGTTGCACAGCGGAGCCAAGAGGCCAGTGAAGAAGCTTGGCAACATGTGACCTCCAGAAGAAGAAGGGGGAATGTCCGGGTTCCAGCAACGCGGACACAGGTAACTAACCGCTTTTATGTTCTCTCCACAGGTACCATTGCGGAGAGTGGACCAAATGATATGTCTGGGGGGAGAAAGCAGAAGGAGACTCCGCTGGTTGGAAGGTATGAGATGCGCTGTCCTGAGATGGGGGGTTCCACGACCACCACTCCCAAGAGAAGGAGGAGGGTGGTGGTGGTTGGGGACTCTCTACTCCGGGGGACTGAGTCATCTATCTGCCGCCCTGACTGGGAAAACCGAGAAGTCTGCTGCTTGCCGGGGGCTAAGATTCGCGATGTGACGGAGAGACTGCCGAGACTCATCAAGCCCTCGGATCGCTACCCCTTCCTGCTTCTCCACGTGGGCACCAATGATACTGCCAAGAATGACCTTGAGCGGATCACTGCGGACTACGTGGCTCTGGGAAAAAGGATAAAGGAGTTTGAGACGCAGGTGGTGTTCTCGTCCATCCTCCCCGTGGAAGGAAAAGGCCTGGGTAGGGACCGTCGAATCGTGGAAGTCAACGAATGGCTACGCAGGTGGTGTCGGAGAGAAGGCTTTGGATTCTTTGACCATGGGATGGTCTTCCATGAAGGAGGAGTGCTGGGCAGAGACGGGCTCCACCTTACGAAGAGAGGGAAGAGCATCTTTGCGAGCAGGCTGGCTAACCTAGTGAGGAGGGCTTTAAACTAGGTTCACCGGGGGAAGGAGACCAAAGCCCTGAGGTAAATGGGAAAGTGGGATACCGGGAGGAAGCACAGGCAGGAATGTCTGTGAGGGGAGGGCTCCTGCCTCATACTGAGAATGAGGGGCGATCAGCAGGTTATCTCAAGTGCTTATATACGAATGCACAAAGCCTTGGAAACAAGCAGGGAGAACTGGAGGTCCTGGTGATGTCAAGGAACTATGACGTGATTGGAATAACAGAGACTCGGTGGGATAACTCGCATGACTGGAGTACTGTCATGGATGGTTATAAACTGTTCAGGAAGGACAGGCAGGGCAGAAAAGGTGGGGGAGTAGCACTGTATGTAAGGGAGCAGTATGACTGCTCAGAGCTCCGGTACGATACTGCAGAAAAACCTGAGTGTCTCTGGATTAAGTTTAGAAGTGTGAGCAACAAGAGTGATGTAGTGGTGGGAGTCTGCTATAGACCACCGGACAAGGGGGATGAGGTGGATGAGGCTTTCTTCTGGCAGCTCGTGGAAGCTACTAGATTGCATGCCCTGGTTCTCATGGGTGACTTTAATTTTCCTGATATCTGCTGGGAGAGCAATACAGCGGTGCATAGACAATCCAGGAAGTTTTTGGAAAGCGTAGGGGACAATTTCCTGGTGCAAGTGCTAGAGGAGCCAACTAGGGGGGAGCTTTTCTTGACCTGCTGCTCACAAACCGGGAAGAATTAGTAGGGGAAGCAAAAGTGGATGGGAATCTGGGAGGCAGTGACCATGAGTTGGTTGAGTTCAGAATCCTGACACAGGGAAGAAAGGTAAGCAGCAGGATACGGACCCTGGACTTCAGGAAAGCAGACTTTGACTCCCTCAGGGAACGGATGGGTAGGATCCCCTGTGGGACTAACATGAAGGGGAAAGGAGTCCAGGAGAGCTGGCTGTATTTCAAGGAATCCCTGTTGAGGTTACAGGGACAAACCATCTCGATGTGTCGAAAGAATAGTAAGTATGGCAGGCGACCAGCTTGGCTTAACGGTGAAATCCTAGTGGATCTTAAACATAAAAAAGAAGCTTACAAGAAAAGGGAAGGTTGGACATATGACCAGGGAAGAATCTAAAAATATTGCTCGGGCATGTAGGAATGAAATCAGGAGGGCCAAATCGCACCTGGAGCTGCAGCTAGCGAGAGATGTTAAGAGTAACAAGAAGGGTTTCTTCAGGTATGTTGGCAACAAGAAGAAAGCCAAGGAAAGTGTGGGCCCCTTAATGAATGAAGGAGGCAACCTAGTGACGGAGGATGTGGAAAAAGCTAATGTACTCAATGCTTTTTTTGCCTCTGTCTTCACGAACAAGGTCAGCTCCCAGACTGCTGTGCTGGGCATCACAACATGGGGAATAGATGGCCAGCCCTCTGTGGAGAAAGAGGTGGTTAGGGACTATTTAGAAAAACTGGACGTGCACAAGTCCATGGGGCCGGATGAGTTGCATCCGAGAGTGCTAAAGGAACTGGCGGCTGTGATTGCAGAGCCATTGGCCATTATCTTTGAAAACTCGTGGCGAACAGGGGAAGTCCCGGATGACTGGAAAAAGGCTAATGTAGTGCCCATCTTTAAAAAAGGGAAGAAGGAGGATCCTGGGAACTACAGGCCAGTCAGTCTCACCTCAGTCCCTGGAAAAATCATGGAGCAGGTCCTCAAAGAATCAATCCTGAAGCACTTACATGAGAGGAAAGTGATCAGGAACAGTCAGCATGGATTCACCAAGGGAAGGTCATGCCTGACTAATCTAATCGCCTTCTATGATGAGATTACTGGTTCTGTGGATGAAGGGAAAGCAGTGGATGTATTGTTTCTTGACTTTAGCAAAGCTTTTGACACGGTCTCCCACAGTATTCTTGTCAGCAAGTTAAAGAAGTATGGGCTGGATGAATGCACTATAAGGTGGGTAGAAAGTTGGCTAGATTGTCGGGCTCAACAGGTAGTGATCAATGGCTCCATGTCTAGTTGGCAGCCGGTGTCAAGTGGAGTGCCCCAGGGGTCGGTCCTGGGGCCGGTTTTGTTCAATATCTTCATAAATGATCTGGAGGATGGTGTGGATTGCACTCTCAGCAAATTTGCGGATGATACTAAACCGGGAGGAGTGGTAGATACGCTGGAGGGCAGGGATAGGATACAGAGGGACCTAGACAAATTGGAGGATTGGGCCAAAAGAAATCTGATGAGGTTCAATAAGGATAAGTGCAGGGTCCTGCACTTAGGATGGAAGAACCCAATGCACAGCTACAGACTAGGGACCGAATGGATAGGCAGCAGTTCTGCAGAAAAGGACCTAGGGGTGACAGTGGACGAGAAGCTGGATATAAGCCAGCAGTGTGCCCTTGTTGCCAAGAAGGCCAATGGCATTTTGGGATGTATAAGTAGGGACATAGCGAGCAGATCGAGGGACGTGATCGTCCCCCTCTATTCGACATTGGTGAGGCCTCATCTGGAGTACTGTGTCCAGTTTTGGGCCCCACACTACAAGAAGGATGTGGATAAATTGGAGAGAGTCCAGCGAAGGGCAACAAAAATGATTAGGGGTCTAGAACACATGAGTTATGAGGAGAGGCTGAGGGAACTGGGATTGTTTAGTCTGCAGAAGAGAAGAATGAGGGGGGATTTGATAGCTGCTGTCAACTACCTGAGAGGTAGTTCCAGAGAGGATGGTTCTAGACTATTCTCAGTGGTGGAAGAGGACAGGACAAGGAGTAATAGTCTCAAGTTGCAGTGGGGGAGGTTTAGGTTGGATATTAGGAAAAACTTTTTCACTAGGAGGGTGGTGAAACACTGCAATGCGTTGCCTAGGGAGGTGGTGGAATCTCCTTCCTTAGAAGTTTTTAAGGTCAGGCTTGATAAAGCCCTGGCTGGGATGATTTAATTGGGTATGGGTCCTGCTTTTGAGCAGGGGGTTGGACTAGATGACCTCCTGAGGTCCCTTCCAACCCTGATATTCTATGATTCTATGAAAGCTAATGTGCTACTATTTAAAAAGGATAAATGGGGTAACCCAGGTAATTATAGGCCTGCCAGTCTGACACTGTTCTCGGGTAAGAAATTGGAGCAGCTGATTCAGGTCTTGATTAATAATGAATTAAAGAAAATCACTATACTTAATGCCAGCCAATCAATGGGGATGTATGGAAAATAGATCCTTTCAAACGGATTTGAAATCTTTTTTGATGAGATTATAAACGTGGTTGATAAAAGGCAACACCGTTGATGTAATAGATTACTCTATGGCATTATACTTGGTGCCGCATGACATTTTGATTAAAAAGCTAGAACAATACACAATTAACATGTCCACCTTAAATGGATTAAAAGAATGAAAAGTTCTTTGCCTATGCTATACAGGAGGTCAGACTACATGGTCCCTTCTGGCATTGGCAGATACAAATCGAAGAATTTCCTGGACTGGAGTCCGTGCAGTCACTTCTTTAGCAATTTTTCCATGCCACATACTACATGCTTCTAATCAATCAAGAGGGCTTCCTTTTACAATGCTTCTTGTTCGATTTTAAAGTAAATTTTAGCTTCATTCCATAATCTCTCTGGAATTTGCTTTTGTGCTACTAGTTTCTGTTTTGCATCTTTCATGGGATGCAACTCACCTGGTCAGCAATCTCTTGGATTTCTGGAGTCACGACTTTGGTCTCGGTTAAGCCTCCAGGCATCATAGTGGCAAATAACTTCTTAGGATGTTTGGAAACTCTGACAAACAAAATCTAGAGCAAATGTGACCAAGAATAGTCAGACATCTGACATTATCTAGTCACACAGCCATGTGGTTTGTATAGGTGGAGTTTACCATTGTCAGGCTTGTGAGGGGAGAGGAGAGAAGAAAGGAACAAAACAGAATTAAAAAAAATGTAATATTGTCAATAGTAAGAGAGAGAGTACTTTAAATATCATTATGTGAATAGTGCTCTGTGGACACCAGAAAAGCAGAAAACAAATAACTCCGCTACCCCTATTAATTATGGTAGTTGGTTCAGGCTGGTCTGGCAATTTCTTGACTCATCACCAGTTTCAACACCTCTAATTGGGGTGTGACTCTTTGTGCTTAGGGAAGTGATTGTGAACACTGAGCTACACCCAAATATTTCCCAATATTTGCCTTAAAATTACCACACATTCTCCCCTGGTTTCATTGCAGCAATTCTGGTTTATCCCTAAGAGTGCAAACGTAGCACTCTTTAATTCTTTTATTTCTCTATTGTTTATTACAAAACTGAAAGGTTTTCTAACTGTTGAAAGGACAGAGATAAGAATGCTGGCACATGCTGCCACCTTAACCCCTTCTTTTCCTTGTGTTTTACCTTTTATTTGAAGAAATATGACCCACCCTCCAAAATGAGCATGCATGTAGATTCTTTATCAAACTTTTTACAAAACCTACGTCCATTTAGCAATTAGTCTTGTTTCTAATTTTGCACCAGGAATAAAATTTCCTTTTTCTACATTATTCTTTTCGCATTTGTCTTTAAAAACTGGCAGATAGACCCCAATGAAAGATATGCCTAATCTTTAGAACAATTTCCCTTATTCCTACTTAAAGTAATGTAGTTCTTCACAGCCTTTTGTATTTATTGAAAATTAGCACCTATTGGCTTAAATTGTATTAGAGGCTCTTAATTTTAGTACAGTTTTTGAAGGACAAATAAATTTAAAAGTTTTCAGCAAAACATACAACACACAAAGCACCACTCATGCCTCCACACCCCACCCTGCTCTATTTCCCAAAGCAATTAAGCATACATTCAAGCCAACTTGTAAACTATTTTATAGATAAACCATTTTAAGGATACATTCAAAATAATTCTATATTATTATATAGATAAGTCACCGACACACACGCACATGTTCATACTTGTTTTTCAGCATTATTTTATACCAAAAACACGTACGTATACACAGCCTAACTTAAAAGAAATCTAAGAATGTAAAATTGGTTAATACACCCGACCGTAGACAAAATGAAGATTTCTTTTGAACTATTTATGTAAAACAGCTGATTACTTTTGAGATAAGGATGCTGCTCATCCCCTTCAACACACAACACCAACATCCACCCATCTGTCCTCCTTCCCAAAACAATTAAGCATACATTCAAGCCATCTTGTATAGATAAACTGCTATAAGCATACACTCAAGCTAGTTTTATAGAAAAGGCGCGCAGACATTTATACTTGTTTTTCAGCATTCACAGACACACACACACCCCTCTAACTTACAGTGTATGAGTACCTACATGGGGAACAAAGAGTTGACAATTGGCTCTTCAGCCTACCAGAGAAAAGGATAAAATGAGCCAATGGCTGGAAATTGAAACTAGATAAATTCAGACTGGAAATAAGGCATACATTTTTAACAATGAGTAATTTACCGTTACAACAGTTTACCAAGGATCTTGGTGGATTCTCCATCACTGGCAATTTTTAAAATCAAGATTGGATATTTTCCTAAGAGATCTGTGTTAGGATATAGATATTCAGGCCTGTCTGTAAAGGCCTGTACTTTAAGAATTTAGGTGTATTCTTATCACTTGGCTAGTTAGAGGTATAAAAGAAAGAATCAAAATCACTGTCTGCCAGTGTTAAGGTCCTTCTCTTACTGTGGCAGTCTGAGGCCCTGTTCTTAGGCAAGGCCTTTGGCTAAGCGACAGAGGCAGCCATAAGCTGGGAAGCGACCGGTCACATCCTCACATTCCAAAGTAGTCACATTGAAAGAAGGTGCTATTGGGCTGTTAGGAATACAATCCTGTCATGATAGTGCCTATCACCTCCAGAGAAAGAGAAGTGCCTAGAAGATGTAAAAGGAAATTGAGATTGATAGTTTTCTGTCTGGTAAGACCTCACTTATCAATAGACACAGCTGGGAAACTCTTATGTCTTTATAGATGTAGTTGTGAAATCCTCACTTCTGTATTGTTTTGTCATTATAGTTCCCACTTTGCTATTGTTTATTGGCATGGTTCTGTGATTGTTTCTGTCTGCTGTATAATTAATTTTTCTGGGTGTAAACTAATTAAGGTGGTGGGATATAACTGGTTAGCTAATCATGTTACAATAAGTGAGGATTGGTTAGTTAAATTTCAGTAGAATGATTGGTTAAGGTATAGCTAAGAATATTACTATATAAATTAGGGGCAAACAGGAAGTAAGTTGGGATTTGAAAATAAGGAAAAAGAACTTGTATTTAAGCTTGCTGGAAGTTCACCCCAATAAACTTTGTTTATTGTTTGCACCTTCGGACTTCGGGTATTGTTGCTCTCTGTTCATGCGAGAAGGACCAGGGAAGTGGGAGAGTGAAGGAATAAGCTCTCTAACATCTTGGTGCCGTGGACCAGGGAAGTGGGAGAGTGAAGGAATAAGCTCTCTAACAATCTGCTCTAGGAATTATTTTGAGGAAGTTTATGGCCTTTGTTACATAGGAGGCCAGACTAGATTATCCACAGTGGTCCCTTCTAGCCTTGGAATTTATGAATTTAAAGGAAATCTAACAGTGTAAACTTGGTTAATGCACCCATTGTAGCTGATCTATAGATTATGTATTAATTAGGCCGTCAAGTAATTTAAAAAAATCACAATTAATCGCACTGTTAAACAATAGAATACCATTTATTTAAATAGTTTTGGATATTTTCTACATTTTCAGATATACTGATTTCAATTACCACACAGAATACAAAGTGTACAGTGCTCACTTTATATTTAATTTTATTACAAATATTTGCACTGTAAAAAACAAAAGAAATAGTATTTTTCAATTCATCTAAGTACTGTAGTGCAATCTCTTTATCATGAAAGTTGAACTTACAAGTGTTGAATTATGTACAAAAAAATAACTGCATTCAAAAATAAAACAACGTAAAACTTTAGAGCCTACAAGTCCACTCGGTCCTAGTTCTTGTTCAGCCAATCGCTCAGACAAACAAGTTTGTTTACATTTGCAGGAGATAATGCTGCCCGCTTCTTGTTTACAGTATCGCCTGAAAGTGAGAACAGGCATTCGCATGGCACTGTTGTGGCTGGCAACGCAAGATATTTATGTGCCAGATGCACTAGAGATTCATATGCCCCTTCATGCTTCCACCACCATTCCAGAGGACATGTATCCATGCTGATAACAGGTTCTGGTGGATAACCATCCAAAGCAGTGTGGACCAACACATATTCATTTTCATGCATGCATGTCAAAAGGCTGTAGCTGCAAAAGCCCAGTCACTGATCTCCTCACTTGGCTCCCTAAGACTTTCAGAGGGCATCTCTAGTTCAACCCACGCAGTTGGTCACATGCTGGACGTAATCTTCAGTCGTAAGAACATAAGAACTGCCATACTGGGTCAGACGGTCCATTTAGCCCAGTATCCTGTCTTCCAACAGTGGCCAATGCCAGGTGCCCCAGAGGGAATGAACAGAACAGTTAATCATCAAGTGATCCATCCCCTGTTGTCCATTCCCAGCTTCTGGCAAACAGAGGCTAGGGACACCATCCCTGCCCATCCTGGCTAATAGCCATTGATGGACCTATCCTCCATGAATTTATCTAGTTCTTTTTTGAACCTTGTTATAGTTTTCACCTTCACAACATCCTCTGGCAAAGAGTTCCACAGGTTGACTGTGTGCTGTGTGAAGAAATACTTCCTTTTGTTTGTTTTAAATCTGCTGCCTGTTAATTTCATTTGGTGACACCTAGTTCTTGTGTTATGAGAAGGAGTAAATAACACGTCCTTATTTACTTTCTCCATACCACTCATGATTTTATAGACCTCAATTATATCCCCCCCTTAGTCGGCTCTTTTCTAAGCTGAAAAGTCCTAATCTTTTTAATCTGTCCTCATAGGGAAGCTGTTCCATCTCCCTAATCATTTCTGTTGCCTTTTTCTGAACCTTTTCCAATTCTAATATAAATATTTTGAGATGGGGCCACATCTGCATGCAGTATTCAGGATGTGGGTATACTATGGTTTATATAGAGGCAATATGATATTTTCTGTCTTATTATCTATCCCTTTCTTGATGATTCCCAACATTCTGTTCACTTTTTTGCCTGGCGCTGCACATTGAGTGGATGTTTTCAGAGAACTACCCACAATGACTCCAGGATCTCTTTCTTGAGTGGTAACGGCTAATTTAGACCCCATCATTTTATATGTATAGTTGGGTTTATGTTTTTCAATTACTTTGCATTTATCAACATTGAATTTCATCTGCCATTTTGTTGTGCAGTTACCCAGTTTTGTGAGATCCCTTTGTAGCTCTTCACAGTCTGCTTTGGACTTAACTCTCTTGAGTAGTTTTGTATCATCTGCAAATTTGCCACCTCACTGTTTACCCCTTTTTCCTGATCATTTATGAATATGCTGAATAGGACTGAGCCCAGAACAGACCCCTGGTGGACACCACTATTTACCTCTCTCCAGTCTGAAAACTGACCATTTATTCCTACCCTTTGTTTCCTACCTTTTAATCAGTTACTGATCTATGAGAGCACTTTCCCTCTTATTCCATGACAGCTTACTTTGCTTAAGAGCCTTTGATGAGGGACCTTGTCAAAGGCTTTCTAAAAGTCCGAGGACACTATATCCAGTGGATTCCCCCTTGTCCACCTGCTTGTTGACCCCCTCAAAGAATTCTGATAGATTCGTGAGGCATGATTTCCCTTTACAAAAATCATGTTGACTCTTCCCCAACAAATTATGTTCATCTCTGTGTCTTACCATTCTGTTCTTTACTATATTTTCAACCAGTTTGCCCGATACTGAAGTCAGACTTACTTAGGGTGACCAGATAGCAACTGTGAAAAAATGGGACAGGGGGTGGTGGGTAATAGGCACCTATATAAGAAAATGTCCCAAAAAATGGGACTGTCCCTATAAAAACGGGACATCTGGTCACCCTTACTGGCCTGTAATTGCCGGGATCACCTCTGGTGCCCTTTTTAAAAATTGGCATCACATTAGCTATCCTCCAGTCATTTGGTACATCCTGTCCTGAGATGACATGTACCCAGTCAATATGGGTGTGACATTATGCCCCATATTCTTCAGAGACCTATTGTTATGATATGAATATGGCATAACTAAGATATGTTTTATGCAAGTTGGGTCATGTGAGGTATCATTGGAAAGGTTATGATTTACTGGATGTGATTATTCTATTTGAATGTATGTATCATTTCTTGCATCTGAAGAAGTGTTCTTTTACCCATGAAATCTTATGCCCAAATAAATCTGTTAGTATTTAAGGTGCCACCAGACTCCTTGTTGTTTTTGTATCATTTCTGTATCTGAAGTTAGGAATATGGACTATGTATCAATTACAAAAGTGCTTGCATCTGGGGAACGTCCACCAGACAATAGGCAATCAGCCTGGATGGACCATTAGGAAGGACAATAGGACTTTGAAGATAGTAATCTCCCACCTTCCTGAGAATCTTCCTGGGATGCTGCTTTAACACTGCAAGGTCATGTGATCATGTCACCTGGTACAGGATACCATCCTGAGCTGCTGGTATTTTTCCACTGGAAGGGGGTGGGCATCAGATTAGGAAACAAAAGGTTCCCAACATATGTAAATCCTATTTAAGGCTGCGGAGTGAGTTAATCTTGGTTCTTCTCCAGTGCCTCCCCACCCAAGAAGGAAGACTGCTGAAAACACCTGAAGAAACAAAGCAACTAAGCTGGGGGAGCATTAGGGGGGTAGGGACTGAACCCAGGTGTGAAAGATCTTGCCTGTGAAAGGAATACCTGGAGGTTTCATGATTTAATGATCATTAATGATCTGGAGGATGGCGTGGATTACACCCTCAGCAAGTTTGCAGATGACACTAAACTGGGAGGAGTGGGAGATAGGCTGGAGGGTAGGGATAGGATACAGAGGGACTGTTAGCCGACGGCCAAGGATGTTTGGTGAGGTGCCAGCTATGCCCGTTTATACCATCCGTGACTTTAACCGCTAGGACGCACTGTCCCTTCGCGGCGGGCAGCCCGGGCCAGGCTGACGGATGCCCCAAGGTCCTAACCACCCGTGACTTTAACTGCTAGAGCTCAGAGCTCCTTCGCAGCGGGCAGCCAGGATTGACTGACAGGTGCCCCAAGAGTTTGCCCCGTGGAGGCGGCACAACTCAACGCTAGGCTCTTAGTACTCTCACCTAATGGCCAGGCTTTAGAGCCAAAACGGCTGAGGTTCTTTAATTGTGTTGGCTGCTTTACAGTAAACCAGAGAAAACAAGTCAGGCTTATGCACAAATGGTTACCAAAATTTATTAAGCTAGATTCTAATCATGTGGTTACAAAATTGCTAGTGCCTACTTATTTAAATGTAGAGATGTTACACACACAAACAAGTTACAAAACTGAAGCCACAATCCCAAAGAAAGAAAACAAAGTATAGAGCTCTATTTCAAAATATGTGTACACTAAAGATAGGAGATCAGGTGTGGGTGCTTCTTACCCTCCTTGCATCTCTCGATTCCAGCGGTGCCAAGCCAGGATCGGTCACTCAATTCCGCGGAAAGACGAATAAGGGACAAGGCTTAGGGACCCTCTTAGCTGCAGAAGCCTTGGGAGGCTGTCACTTATCTGACCAGCAGATAGATAGTGAAAAGCACTCCAAAATCATGGTGCTGTAGGTCCCCTACTTATACCTCTGTACTCCTTTATTCTCTTTCTCCTTTCTTATGCCAAATTGAGGCTGGTCTGTCTGGGTGACGCCAGCTTTCGCAAGAGTAGTTTACACTTGCAAGGGAGAGAAACAATAAGTTTCGACTACTGGACATTTCTTTTATCAGGGTAAATATTTTCCCACCTAGGATGTTGGTGTGTGTGCATCACGCTATTTAGTAGGGACTAAGAGCCATGTCTGTCACAGGGCCTCTGCCTGCTGTGAGCTTAATCGTTGTATATGTTCCCAGAGGCACATTGTAGCAGCACACCTGTGCTTTTTTCACAGCTTCAAAGGCTGTGCTGGAATATATGTTAAGTGCCCTGTTCCGGCTTCCTCCTGTGTTTCCAGCAATGCTGGTCTGAGGGGGGTGGGGGGGGGGCTGACTGTCTGGCTACAGGGACCTAGACAAATTAGAGGATTAGGCCAAAAGAAATCTGATGAAGTTCAACAAGGATAAGTGCAGAGTCCTGCACTTAGGACGGAAGAATCCCATGCACTGCTACAGACTAGGGACCAAGTAGTAAGGCAGCAGTTCTGCAGAAAAGGACCTAGGGGTTACAGTGGACGAGAAGCTGGATATGAGTCAACAGTGTGCCCTTGTTGCCAAGAAGGCTAACAGCATTTTGGGCTGTATAGGTAGGAGCATTGCCAGCAGATAGAGGGACGTGATCGTTCCCGCTATTCGACATTTGTGAGGCCTCATCTGGAGTACTGTGTCCAGTTTTGGGCCCCACACTGCAAGAAGGATGTGGAAAAATTGGAAAACGTCCAGCGGAGGGCAACAAAAATTATTAGGGGACTGGAACACATGACTTGTGAGGAGAGGCTGAGGGAACTGGGATTGTTTAGTCTGCAGAAGAGAAGAATGAGGGGGGATTGGATAGCTGCTTTCAACTACCTGAAAGGGGGTCCAAAGAGGATGGATCTAAACTGCTCTCAGTGGTAGCAGATGACAGAACAAGGAGTAATAGTCTCAAGTTGCAGTGGGGGAGGTTTAGGTTGGATATTAGGAAAAACTTTTTCACTAGGAGGGTGGTGAAGCACTGGAATGCGTTACGTAGGGAGATGGTAGAATCTCCTTCCTTAGAAGTTTTTAAGGTCAGGCTTGACAAAGCCCTGGCTGGGATGATTTAGTTGGGGATTGGTCCTGCTTTGAGCAGGGGGTTGGACTAGATGACCTCCTGAGGTCCCTTCCAAACCTGATATTCTATGATTCTATGATTTAAGCTGCAAGCCATGCAGTTCACCTTCAAGAAACTCTGCAACATGCTTAAAACAACATTTAGGGTGAAAGTTATTATTTGCCCTCAGTATTCTTTGGTATATTAAGCTTTGTTTGCGTGTTTTGTTTTATTTGCTCAGTAATCTGCTTTGTTCTGTTTGTTGTCCCTTATAATCACTTAAAATCTACCTTTTGTAGTTAATAAACTTGTTTTTTGCTTATTGTAAAACCCAGTTTGGGCTATTCATAACTGGGGGTTGGGGAAGCTGTGCATATCTTCCTCCACATTGAGGGTGGGGGGAACGAATGTCATGAGCTTACACTGTATAGATCTCTGTACAGCACAAGACAATATAATTTTGGCTTTACACTCCAGAGGGTGTGTGCACCTGAGTGCTGGGAAATCTCCAAGGTGATTCTTCCCACACAGAGCTGATTGCAGACTCTGTGTGATTCTACAGCTGGGTGTGTCCCTACCTCTGTGTGCAGCAGGACAGGATGAGGGAGCCCAGGCTAGTGGAATGGGTGGGCTTAGTGGGACCCCAGTACATCAGGTGGCACCCCAAAAGGGGGGGTCCAACCCGTCACAATGGGGATAGTTAAAATCCCCCATTATTACTGAGTTTTTTATTTTTATACCCTCTCTAATCTCCCTGAGCATTTCACAGTCACCATCCTGGTCAGGTGGTCGGTAGGACATCCCTACTACTATATTCGTATTATTCAAGCATGAAATTACTATCCCTACAGATTCTATGGTACAGTTTGGTTCATTTAAGATTTTTACTTCATTTGACTCTACACTTTCTTTCACATATAGTTCTACTCCCCCACCAGCATGACCTGTTCTGTCCTTCCAATATCATAGAAGATCAGGGTTGGAAGGGACCTCAGGAGGTCATCTAGTCCAACCCCTTGCTCAAAGCAGGACCAATCCCCAATTTTTGGCCCAGATCCCTAAATAGCCCCCTCAAGGATTGAACTCACAACCCTGGGTTTAGCAGGCCAATGCTCAACCCACTGAGCTATCCCTCCCCCGTTTTGTATCCTGGTGTTACTGTGTCCCATTGATTATCCTAATTCCACCAAATTTCTGTGATGCCTATTATATCAATGTCCTCATTTAATATGAATCACTCTAGGGTGGGTTGGTTTTTTTTGTTTTGTTTTTACGCTTTAAAATTTGTTTTAAATTTTAGGTATTTTTCCACAGATAATGTTACAATTTCAAGGTCTCATATCATTCAGTCTACCAGAGGTAAAAAACAGTGCTTTATATCTTTATAAAGGTGGTGGTTGTGATGTTGGCAGGCTTAGGCACAAGCTCATGCCAAGGCTCCAGGCACCACTGAACACTTACAAGTGTATAGCTGGAAACCAGTCATACTTACCTGTGATTTTACAGACCTTTATCATATCCCCCCTCAGTCATCTCTTTCCTAAGATGAACAGTGCTAATCTTTTTAGTCTCTCCTCATATGTAAGTCACTCCATATCCTTGAGATCTTTGTTGTCCTCCTCTGAATCTTTGCCCGTTCCACCATATCCTTTTTGAGATGGGGCAATCAGAACTGGACACAGTATGCAAGGTATGGGTACAGCATGGATTTTATATAGTGACATTGTGATATTTTCTGTCTATCCCTTTCCTAATAATTCCTAACATTCTGTTAGTCATTTTGTCCACAGCTGGCACACTGAGGTGAAGTTTTCAGAGAACTATCCATGGTGACGCCAAGACCTCTCTTGAGTTGTAATAGCTAATTTAGACCCCATCATTACATATGTGTAGTTCAGATTACGTTTTCCAATGGGCACTACTTTGCACTTATCAATGCTGAATTTCATCTGCCATATTGTTGCCCAGTCACCCAGTTTTGTGAGATCCCTTTGTAGCTCTTCGCAGTCAGTTTTGGGCTTAGCTATCTTGAACATTTTTGTATTATCTGCAAACTTTGCCACTTCTCTGTTTACTCCCTTTTCCAGATCATTAATAAATACGTTGAACAGCACAGACAAGGATGTCTTCTTGCCAGGGGGAGTTTCAGCAGTCTGGTGGCCTGCATGACAGTGGTCTCCAGGGCTTAGGGACGGTAAGGGAAGGCACCATCACAGAAGGAATCTTCAGCGCAAGGGTGAAGGAGTAGTGATATTTAGCAAGTCTGGGCTGTTTGTGTGGCGTATACTCAGTGTTTTGAGTGTAGGCCAGGTGTAGGTAGCTCCTGTTTGTTATTCCCGACCTAAACCCAGTTTTTGCCCTAGCAAAGAGAAGGTGTTAACATTTGCAAACAGCACATGAGCACTGTGGGCAGAAAGAGTTCTGCAGCATGACATCCCTGACCGGGGCGGTGAACCAGAATCTGGCGCAACAGATGTTGTAGCCAACCTGCTAATGCAAAGCATCTGTCTGAGACTGACTAGCTGCCCTGTATCCCAACAATGTCAATAAAAGCTGCATTTCCCCCATCTTTTACTATCCAATCTTTTTTCCCTCTTTATGGGTCTGTTTTGTCAAAAGCAGGAAAGTGACTATGATTCCCAACTCAAGCTGAAACACAGAACTAATCCTTTCTTCCCCACCAAGGAAAGCTGTTTGGCACAATAAGATACTAATAGTCAACCTTTCTAAAAAGACTTTGATGGGTTTTGACTAAGTTTGTGCTGCATAACTCAATTTCAGTGGGTTTTGCCTTGCTTTGATTCCTTTCCTTTTTTATGTTTCAATTAATAAATTGTCATGAGTTTCCTAATGTGTTTGCCATGGTACTAAGAAGGCTGAAATCTCTCTATATAACAAACCCTGAGCCTTGTTTAAAACTGGTTAATGCTGGACAGGTTTAGGGTCATGTTAACACCTTTGACTCTTTGGGTTCATTTATTCCACCTAAATGAATACAACAGTCTCTACCTTCCCTGGGGCTGGGGTCACTGCTGTTACATTCCATCCTCCTGCCCCCCAAGTGAGTGGTGCCCCCTCCAGCTCCCAGCAAGACTGATAACAGTCTTCAAATATGTTAAGGGCTGTTATAAAGAGGACGGTGATCAATTGTTCTCCATGTCCACTGAAGGCAGAACAGGAAGTAATGAATTTCATCTGCAGCAGGGGAGATTGAGGTCAGATATATGAAAAAAAACTTTCTAAATAGAAAGGTAGTTAAACTCTGGAATAGGCTTCCAAGGGAAGCTGTGGAATCCCCAATCATTGGAGGTTTTCAAAAACAGAGCGGACAAGCATTTGTCAGGGATGGTCTAGATTTACTTGGTCTTGCCTCAATGCAGGGACTGGACTTGATGACTTCTCGAGATCTCTTCCACCCCTACAAGTCTGTGATTCCACGTAGATTAATCCTACCCCTGTATTTGTTTGTAGTACACCATCTGTGTTCATGACTTATACACGTGTTGCTCAAGCACTCGTCACAGTTACTCCAGAAGAGCTTCCAATCAGCCCTTTTAGAATTCCCAGTAGGAGTTCCTCTAGTCGTGTCTTCAATATCATCCTTTCCTTGGTTCAGACTAAGTACAGGGAAACAACCACTTCCCATTCCCTCTTCCTTGTAAATTTCCCAGCTACATTTACTAGCTATACTTGTTGCAATTCCCAGCTCCAAACAGGAAAAGGAAACAGTAACTGAGTTAAACCTAACTGGTGTTCCATTACTTAGTATTATCAGATGGTGCTCATCAATAAACTTTTCCAAACATTTGCCATTGTGATCAGATTTCCCACTTCCCCATAATTCATTATGGCTATTCAAATCTCCACATATAATACATGGACCCTTTACATCTCTAATTAGCTCTTTTAATTCCAAGATCTCCAAATCTTTACAGGGGTTGTAAACATTATAGATCCTTAAAGAGGTACTTTTATTCTGCTTTGGAATTTCAATAGCACTATACTCAAAACTTAGTTTCTTTACATTCATTTCAATATAACACAGATTTTCCCATATAAATGTACACACTGCCCGTTCATATTTCTCTATCATATCTGACTGTACCATATCCTGGGACTTTAAGAGACAGCTATTCCATTAACCATGTTTCCTGTATACAGATAACATCAGGTTTGTCCTCCGTTCCAGAAATAGTCTTTTTTAGTTCCTGACCATGGTTTACTGGGCTTTGCACATTCCAATAACAACAACAAAAAGTTAGTACCATATTAGTTAAACCACAGTACTGTCCTCACTCAAAAATGCATGAATGTGCTCTATTGCAAAATTACTAGCATGCACATAATTTTCTGCTGCTTTTATTACAATTAGGGCTGTCGATTAATCCCAGTCAACTCACACAATTAACTCAAAAAAGTTAATCACACTTTTAATCGGACTGTTAAACAAAAGAATACCAATTGAAATTTATTAAATATTTGTGGATGTTTTTCTACGTTTTCAAATATATGGATTTCAATTACAACACAGAACATATTGTGTATACAGAAGTGTGCGGTGCTCACTTTATATTATTTTTATTACAAATATTTGCAGTGTAAAATGGTAACAAAAGAAATAGTATTTTTCAATTCACCTTATACAAGTACGGTAGTGCAATTTCTTTATCATGAAAGTACAACTTACAAATGTAGATTTTGTTTGTTTGTTACATAACTGCACTCAAAAACAAAACAATGCACAACTTTAGAGCCAACAAGTCCACTAAGTCCTACTTCTTATTCAGCCAATTGCTCAGACAAACAAGTTTGTTTACATTTATGGGAAATAATACCACCTGCCTATTATTTACAATGTCACCTGAACGTGAGAACAGGTGTTCACATGGCATTTTTGTAGCTGGCATTGCAAGGTATTTACGTGCCAGATATGCTAAACATTTATATGCCCCTTCATGCTTCAACCACCATTCCAGAGGACATGCTTCCATGCTGATGATGCTCGTTTAAAAAATATATGCGCTAATTAAATTTGTGACTGAACTTCTTGGAGGAGAATTGCATGTCTCCTTCTGTTTTACCCGCATTCTGCCATATATTTCATGTTATAGCAGTCTTGGATGATGACCCAACACATGTTGTTCATTTTAAGAACACTTTCAGTGCAGATTTGACAAAACACAAAGAAGGTATCAATGTGAGATTTCTAAAGATAGCTACAGCACTCGACCAAAGAATCTGAAGTGTCTTCCAAAATTTGAGAAGGACAAGGTGCAGAACACAGTTTCAGAAGAGTTAAAAGAGCAACACTCCGATGTGGAAACTACAGAACCCAAACCACCAAAAAAGAAAATAAACCTTCTGCTGGTGACATCTGACTCAGATAATGAAAATGAACATGCATTGGTCCACACCGCTTTGGATCATTATTGAACGGAACCCGTCATCAGCATGGAAACATGTCCCCTGGAATGGTGGTTGAAACATCAAGGGACATATGAATCTTTAGTGCATCTGGCACATAAATATCTTGCGACATCGGCTACAACAGTGCCATGCAAATGCCTGTTTTTACTTTCAGGTGACATTGTAAACAAGAAGTGGGCAGCATTATCTCCTGCAAATGTAAACAAACTTGTTTGAGCGATTGGCTGAACAAGAAGCAGGACTGAGTGGATTTGTAGGCTCTAAAGTTTTACACTGTTTTATTTTTGAGTGCCGTTGTTTTTGTACATAATTCAACATTTGTAAGTTCAATTTTCATGATAAAGAATTGCACTACAATACTTGTATTAGGTGAATTGAAAAATACTATTTCTTTTGCTTTTTTATAGTGCAAATATTTGTAATAAAAAATAATATAAAGTGAGCACTGTACATATTCTGTGTTGTAACTGAAATCAATATATTTGAAAATGTAGAAAATATCCAAAACTATTGCCTCTGTCTTCACGAACAAGGTCAGCTCCCAGACTACTGCACTGGGCAGCACAACATGGGGAGGAGGTCACTGAACGTCACCTGAACGTGAGAACAGGTGTTCACATGGCATTTTTGTAGCTGGCATTGCATTTGTAGGTGGCATTTCTCCACCTCTGTGGAGAAAGAAGTGGTTTGGGACTATTTAGAAAAGCTGGACAAGCACAAGTCCATGGGGCCGGATGCGCTGCATCTGAGAGTGCTAAAGGAGTTGGCAGATGTGATTGCAGAGCCATTGGCCATTATCTTTGAAAACTCATGGCGATCCGGGGAAGTCCCGGACGACTGGAAAAAGGCTAATGTAGTGCCCATCTTTAAAAAAGGGAAGAAGGAGGATCCTGGGAACTACAGGCCAGTCAGTCTCACCTCAGTCCCTGGAAAAATCATGGAGCAGGTCCTCAAGGAATCAATTCTGAAGCACTTAGAGGAGAGGAAAGTGATCAGGAACAGTCAGCATAGATTCACCAAGAGCAAGTCATACCTGACTAATCTAATTGCCTTCTATGACGAGATAACTGGCTCTGTGGATGAGGGGAAAGCGGTGGATGTGTTGTTCCTTGACTTTAGCAAAGCTTTTGACACGGTCTCCCACAGTATTCTTGCCAGCAAGTTAAAGAAGTATGGGCTGGATGAATGGACTATAAGGTGATAGAAAGTTGGCTAGATTGTCGTATTCATGATGACGACAGCACTTCCTTTGTCAGCCTTTTTGATTATGATGTCAGAGTTGTTTCTGAGGCTGTGGATGGCATTGTGTTCTGCACGGCTGAGGTTATGGGGCAAGTGATGCTGCTTTTCCACAAACTTCAGCCTGTGCACTCTATGTAGAAGTCCAGTCTGTTGTTTCGCCCTTCAGGAAGAGTCCACCCAGAATCCTCCTTTTTGTAGTCTTGGTAGGAAGGTCTCTGTGGGTTAGTATGTTGTTCAGAGGTGTGCTGGAAATATTCCTTGAGTCAGAGATGTTGAAAATAGGATTCTAGGTCACCACAGAACTGTATCATGTTCGTGGGGGTGGAGGGGCAGAAGGAGAGGCCCCGAGATAGCCCAGCAGAAGAATCTGTCCTAAGAGTATAGCTGGATAGATTAACAATATTGTTGGGTGAGTTAAGGGAACCACTGTTGTGGCCCCTTGTGGCATTTAGTAGTTTAGATAGTTTAGTCTCTCCAACGACAGACTGCTGAATTGGAATGAATTTGCAAACTGGATACAATTAACTTAGGCTTGAATAGAAACTGGGAGTGGATGGGTCATTACACAAAGTAAAACTATTTCCCCATGTTTATTCCCTCCCCCGTTCCTCAGACGTTCTTGTCAACAGCTGGAAATAGCCCACCTTGATTACTACTACAAAAGGTTCCCCCCCCACCCCCGCTCTCCTGCTGATAATAGCTCACCTTAAGTGATCATTCTCGTTACAGTGTGTATGGTAACACCCATTGTTTCATATTCTCTATGTATATGAATCTCCCCACTGTATTTTCCACTGAATGCATCCGATGAAGTGAGCTGTAGCTCACAAAAGCTTATGCTCAAATAAATTTGTTAGTCTCTAAGGTGCCACAAGTCCTCCTTTTCTTTTTACAGAACACAAAGTATACAGTACTCACTTTACATTAGTTTATTACAAATCTTTGCACTGTGAAAATGACAAATAGTATTTTTCAATTCACTTCATACAAGTACTGTAGTGCAATATCTTTATCATGAAAGAGCAACTTACAAATGTAGATTTTTTTTGTTAAATAACTGCACTGCAAAACAAAACTATGTAAAACTTTGGAGCCTACAATTCTACTCAGACCTAAGACAAACAAGTTTGTTCACATTTACAGGAGATCATGCTGCCTGCTTCTTGTTTACAATGTCACCTGAAAGTGAAAACAGGAATCTCATGGCACTTTTGTAGCTGGCATTGCAAGGTATTTACGTGCCAGATATGCTAAACATTCATATGCCCCTTCATGCTTTGACCACCATTCCAGAGGGCATGCTTCCATGCTGATGATGCTCGTTAAAAATTAAATTTATGACTGGACTCCTTGGGGGAGAATTGTAGTCTTCTACTCTGTTTTACCTGCATTCTGCCACATATTTCATCTTATAGTAGTCTTGGATGATGACCCACATATGTGATTTGTTTTAAGAACACTTTCACTGCAGATTTGACAAAATGCAAAGGCGGCACCAATGTGAGATTTCTCAAGATAGATACAGCACTCAACCCAAAGTTTAAGAATCTGAAGTGCCTTCCAAAATCTGATCAGGATGGGGTGTGGAGCATGCTTTCAGAAGTCTTAAAAAATCAACACTCCGATGCAGAAACTACAGAATCCGAACCACCAAAAAAACAAAAAACAACCTTCTGCTGGTGGCATATGACTCAGATGATGAAAATGAACATGCGTCGGTCAGGATTGCTCTGGATTGTTATTGAGCAGAACCCTTCATCAGCATGGGTGCATATCCTCTGGAATGGTGGTCGAAGCATGAAGGGGCATATGAACCTTTAGCACATCTGGCACGTAAATATCTTGCGACGCCAGCTACAACATTGCCATGCGAACGCCTGTTCTTACTTTCAGGTAACATTGTAAAGAAGAAGCAGGCAGCATTATCTCCCGTAAATGTAAACAAACTTGTTCGTCTTAGTTCTGAGTGGAATTGTAGGCCCCAAAGTTTTACATTGTTTTGTTTTTGAATGCAGGGGGGTTTTTGTACATAGTATTTTTCTGTAGAATTCTCTTGTTTTTTAAAGTGCAAATATTTGTAATAAAAAATAAAAATAAAGTGAGCACTGAACACTTTGTATTCTGTTTGTAATTGAAATCAATATATTTGAAAATGTAGAAAAACATCCAAAATATTTAATAAATTTCAATTGGTATTCTATTGTTTAACTGAGATTAATCACTCAATTAATTTTTTTAATCGCTTGACAGCCCTATTTGAAATACTAACCTAGGCAAGGCCACAGAGTTTTTGAGGGACTATTCAGGCTGTGCATTGTATTTTTCAGAAGGAAACGAGTGACAAATTTGCACTTTCATTCCCTTTGATACCATTGGGCTCAAACATAAGGCTGTGAGTACAAATGTACAGCCACAAATGACAATGCTAACTCGAAAATTGAGGGAATTTTCTAAAGTATGAATTCATACAGGCAATCATCTCAAGGAACTACGGTTAAGAGAGTTAAGACAGTTAAACATTTTATTCAATATGAGGTACACACCTGTAGTCTTTATCAGTAAAGAGTTTCCAGGTTTGTGCTTACAGTTTGAGTACCTATAACTATCTGTTACTATCCTCCATCTACACCATACTGTACACCTGCAAAGCTTGATAAACTACTGAGTAGCCTTACCTGTGAAACAGGACTTGTCTATGTGATTTAGTTTACAGCAAGCCAGGCTGTAAATCTACAGTGCACTAGCCTGCCGTGCACTAAATCACCAATCATATAGACCAGAGGACCCATTCAGTTGAAAGAAAATTCCAAGGGACGCACCTCAAAAAGAGTTATACTTTTAACGTGTCCTTATACTGGAGAATAAATGCTACTCATAATGATACAGCCCAGTTATACCTGTGTATCTGGACATCATAGATAACAACAGATTTCTTCACTAAATGGTCACTGAACCAACAAAAAGTCATTCAATTTTAGACTTGGTTTTGTTAAGTAGTGAGGATATTATATAGGAGCTGGTCATAGCAAATAATCTTGGACTGAGTGATCGCAAACTGGTTCAGTTTAAATTAAGTGGAATAATAATCTAAACAAGGTTGGCTACTAGGATTTTTGGTTTCAAAAGGGTAATTAAGGGAATTAATTCAAGAAGTCAATGGGACCAAAGTGCTCAAGGACTAGCACTCAGAACACTTGGAATTTCTTTAAGTCAAAGGTACAAAATCTATCTGGGAATTTACAAACCCATGTAAGGGAATACACTTGTAAGAAAGAGCTCCACACCTAACTTGAATTACCACCGCAAAAAGAATATTAGGAATAAACACAGAACATACAGGGAAAGGAAAAAGGGAGCAATCAAAGACAACTATATGCCTTGGAGGTCAGAAAAACGTAGGAATAAATTTAGAATTGTTAAAATCAAGCTGAGCTAGACCTTGCAAAGGAAATTAATAGTAAGAGGTTTGTAGTAGGGATGTACACAGGGTTTATAAATAGTAACTGTGTAACCTATTAAAATTCTATCCATTAAATGGTTAACCATTAAGGAGTTCACATAAGCGGGGAACTATGGGTGCTGGGGGTGCTGCACATTTTACGTGGGGTTCCGCTGCCCTATGCGGCAGTGGAGTTTAATCGTTAACCGAAACTAATAAGACCTATGCTTATTGGTTAACCGGTTAAACTTTTATATCTCTAGTTTGTAGTTATACAATAAAAAGAGAAAATGAAGGATGAGGAAGGGCCACTATGCAGTGTGGCTGGGGTAGAGATAAAAGATAATCTAAGTATTGCCCTAAAACTAAATGAATACTTTGCCTCAATTTTCAATAAAGATGAAAGTACAGAACACAGACATGAAGGCAGGATGGCTGGTGGAAATGCGTAGAGAAGCAAAGATTACCACATGGCAGGCGAAAGACTTAGATCTTAATTTGCTCAAATTGGGAGGGTGAATAATTTCCATCCCTGAATACTGAAAGAACTGGCAGATGAGACCGCTGGTCCAATACCCAGGATTTTTAATAAATCTATCAATTTAGGATCAGTACTGTATGAGCAGAGAATAGCCAACCTATATTTCAGAAAGGGGAAAAAAGTTATCCAGGCAATTACAGACCTCTTAGCCTGACCTTAATAGTATGTACGGTTTCAGAATAAATTCTGAATGAAAGGATTACTAAATGCATCGCACTATATGGAAAATGGGCTGTAATGCAACATGGAATTACCAAAGGTAGCACATGGCAGACTACTCCCATAGTATTCTTGCCAGCAAGTTAAAGGAGTATGGGCTGGATGAATGGACTATAAGGTGGATAGAAAGCTGGCTAGATTGTCGGGCTCAACGGGTAGTGATCAATGGCTCCATGTCTAGTTGGCAGCCGGTATCAAGTGGAGTGCCCCAAGGGTCGGTCCTGGGTCCGGTTTTGTTCAATATCTTCATAAATGATCTGGAGGATGGTGTGGATTGCACCCTCAGCAAGTTTGCAGATGACACTAAACTGGGAGGAGAGGTAGATATGCTGGAGGGTAGGGATAGGATACAGAGGGACATAGACAAATTAGAGGATTGGGCCAAAAGAAATCTGATGAGGTTCAACAAGGACAAGTGCAGAGTCCTGCACTTAAGATGGAAGAACCCCATGCACCGCTACAGACTGGGGACCGAATGGCTCGGCAGCAGTTCTGCAGAAAAGGACCTAGGGGTTACAGTGGACGAGAAGCTGGATATGAGTCAACAGTGTGCCGTCGTTGCCAAGAAGGCCAATGGCATTTTGGAGTTTATACGTAGGGGCATTGCCAGCAGATCAAGGGACGTGATCGTTCCCCTCTATTCAACATTGGTGAGGCCTCATCTGGAGTACTGTGTCCAGTTTTGGGCCCCACACTACAAGAAGGATGTGGAAAAATTGGAAAACATCCAGCGGAGGGCAACAAAAATGATTAGGGGACTGGAACACATGACTTATGAGGAGAAGCTGAGGGAACTGGGATTGTTTAGTCTGCAGAAGAGAAGAATGAGGGGGAATTTGATAGCTGCTTTCAACTACCTGAAAGGGGGTTCCAAAGAGGATGGATCTAGACTGTTCTCAGTGGTAGCTGATGACAGAACAAGGAGTAATGGTCTCAAGTTGCAGTGGGGGAGGTTTAGGTTGGATATTAGGAAAAACTTTTTCACTAGGAGGGAGGTGAAGCACTGGAATGGGTTACCTAGGGAGGTGGTGGAATCTCCTTCCTTAGATATTTTTAAGATCAGGCTTGACAAAGCCCTGGCTGGGATGATTTCATAGAATCATAGAATATCAGGGTTGGAAGGGACCTCAGGAGGTCATCTAGTCCAACCCCCTGCTCAAAGCAGGCCCGATCCCCGACTAAATCATTTGGTCGGGGATCGGTCCTGCTTTGAGCAGGGGGTTGGACTAGATGACCTCCAGAGGTCCCTTCCAACCCTGATATTCTATGATTCTATATAAATAGATGGTATTCTATTATTAACAGTGCAATTAGCTGCAATTAATTTTTTTTAATCACACGATTAATCAAGATTCATTTTTTTAATCGCTTGACAGCCCTAATTACAGTCTTTATTCTTTCTGTCCTCTTTTCTGCTTGTGAAGTGCAGTTTATTACTTCTATCATAAATACTACAAATTTCTCTTTCTTCAAGAAATATATCTTTCTCTATTTCTCTTATATAGCATACCTTTTGTGACATTATGTTGTAGTAAAGGTACCTTCTCTTAAGGTGCCACAAGTACTCCTTTTCTTCTCTTATTGGTTTTCCCCTTCCTCACTTGTCTCTTTAAATACTTTTTAGCAGCTTTTAGCTTCTGTGTAAGTCCAGATATCTTGTTGATAATTCTTGTTCTTCGTAAATCCCTAGCCTGTTTAGGTACCATGTATCCTTCATACACTGTACTGTGTTATCATCACAGTCAATACAGTTTAGGTCTGCTTTTTCTGCAGTTTTCATATGAATGCTCCCCTCCACATTTACCACATTTTGTTTTACCTCTTCACATATTTGTCACATATCCAAACTTTTGACACTCCTAAAATCTCAAAGGGGGTGGAATACATGGTTTAGACCAAAACAACTGATATCCTAGCTTTATCCTGACATGTAAAGTCCTTGCTTTACATGTTATTTTCACAGCTGTGGATGGTTTGCCCCCCCGCCCCATCTTTACTTCCTTATTCAGCGATTTGGCACTGCCAATATTGTGGTTTCCCACCCTACTCTTTGTTCCCTTTGTTCCTGCTGCTTCTTCAGATGTGTCTGTTCTTGTCGTCTAACGTGCATCCATTCTTCATTCCTAGCTCCTTCTCCCTCACATTCTACAGCAACTTCTGTGTGATTCATCCTGCTTTTGCCATCTCCAGGGCACAGCCACTCTCCACCCACCTGCCAGCCCAGCCCAGCCCAGGGTAAGTCTGCCTGGAAAACACTCAAGGAGGCAACCAGATAACTTCCTGTGCCTCCTTTGGGCTTAAAGAGTGATTCAAGCCAATCAGAGAGGCTGAACATCTCCTCCCATCAGGAGTGTGGCAGGGCCCACTCACTCCTGCCTCTGCTTGAGTCCACAAACAGCTCAGAGACCTTTATGCTGGTAAAACACCCAGTGGAATTTGTTTACAATGTTGGTTCCCACCACCCTTGTACACTATACAGCCATACTCCTACAGTCATAGGGAGCCCTCAGCTCCTGAGGCAAGGAAGGAAGAGTAATCTCTCTCACTGTCTGCTTCTCTTCTCCTATTTCCTTCTGTGCCCTTTTGTATCCTCTGCCTAATGGCTTAATTAGCCTTCCAGCTCCCCTCCACTTTCCGATTAGGCACAGCTCTTCTTAAAGAGGTCTATTCTGCAGTCTTTAATTGGAGCTGCAGTGACCAGCCTGCTGGCTCAGAGAGTGTTGCCCAGCACTCTGCCACAAAGACCTTCATGGGCCGTGCCTCTGGTAAGCTAGGCTCTACCAGCCCGTGCTCTGCTGGTCACAGTGAGCTACTTGGGTGGTGGTCCAGTCTGAGGACTGCCTAGAGACCTGGGGACCAAACTTCAATACCCAGATTCAAATCTCCACTACCCTGACTTGTAGCAGGGATTTGAACCCAAGTCTCCCCCAACCCAGTGAGTGCTACAGAATCATAGAATATTAGAGTTGGAAGAGACTTCAGGAGGTCATCTAGTCCAATCCCCTGCTCAAAGTAGGACCAACACCAACTAAATCATCCCAGCCAAGGCTCTGTCAAGCCGGGCCTTAAAAACCTTTAAGGAAGGAGATTCCACCGCCTCCCTAGGTAACCCATTCCAGTGCTTCACCACCCTCCTAGTGAAATAGTGTTTCCTATATCCAACCTAGACCTCCCCCACTGCAACTTGAGACCATTGCTTCTTGCCACCACTGAGAACAGCCTCGATCCATCCTCTAGGGAACACCCCTTCAGGTAGCTGAATGCTGCTATCAAATCCCCCCCTCACTCTTCTCTTCTGCAGAAAAAATAACCCCAGTTCCCTCAACCTCTTCTTATAAGTCCATATGTGCCCCAGCCCCCTAATCATTTTCGTTGCCCTCCGCTGGACTCTCTCAAATTTGTCCACATCCCTTCTGTAGAGGGGGGACCAAAACTGGACGCAATTACTCCAGGTGTGGCCTCACCAGTGTCGAATAGAGGGGATTAATCACTTCCCTTGATCTGCTGGCAATGCTCCTACTAGTGCAGCCCAATAACGAGGGCACACTGCTGACTCATATCCAGTTTCTTGTCCACTGTAATCCCCAGGTTCTTTTCTGCAGAACTGCCACTTAGCCAGTCGGTGGCGGTACATGGGATTCTTCCTTCCTAAGTGTAAGACTCTGCACTTGTCCTTGTTGAACCTCATCAGATTTCTTTTGGCCCAATCCTCCAATTTGTCTAGGTCACTCTAGACCCTATCCCTACCCTCCAGCATATCTACCTCTCCCCACAGCTTAGTGTCATCTGCGAACTTGCTGAGGGTGAAATTAATCCCATCATCCAGATCATTAATAAAGACGTTGAACAAAACCAGCCCCAGGACCAACCCCTGGGGCACTCCGCTTGATACCAGCTGCCAACTAGACATTAAACCGTTGATCACTACCCGTTGAGCCACCAGGTTATAAAGTCACTCTCGCTTTCAATGAATATTTAATTTATAAAAAGTGGAACAGCTCCACCAGGGAAGACGGACACCCACCCCAGAATACCTAATAGCCTAGCTTGTGGGAGTTACATTGTGTGTGAGTTAATGAAAGCCACTCAACACCCCCTATTCTGAGCTGCTTATACAGGATGCTCATCTTCCAAGAAAAGTTTAGGTACGAAACACTATGTCCAGTTTCACTGATATCACAAATAAGCACATTTAAAGTCTAGAGATGCAGTTCTTCTCTCACCAACTCCTACCGCACTGGTATGCTCATCAAACTGGTTTCAAAGATGCTTCAGAAAGCGAGTTTGGCATTAATACTTTCATCAGTTGTTAAAATTCGTAACACAGTCATCACTGTTAAAATGTCATAGGTGAAAAAGGATTTGGGTGTCTCATTCCTGTCTCCATCACAAAGCTATCATGCAGTCTATTCCAGTTAGCAGTGTCTGCTCAAAAAGAAACCCAGAGCTGCATTAGTAGATATTATAGATCCAGGTTGGGGAGGAGAGGAATGGTATATAGGGGGTCTGCAGGTCAGGACTGAAGTGTACTGGCAAAGCAGTGTCTGTGTATAACCCTACTGAACTATCACCTGTGGTAAATGGTTCAAGACAAAGCCTTTAGCCTCCTACTTTGAGCACTGCTTGAGCACTAAACTCGTTCAAACTATAAAAGTTATATTTTTTTGACCAAGTCAGGTCACACTTAAGGGTAGACTACATTTATCCACCATGCTAAAGGTGAAAGCAGTAATACAGGAAGACCTCCCTGGTGCAACAACAGAGGGAGCAATTCTCTATTATCTCTTCCCCTTCTAGGGCTGCTGTGGGTTGGGGAACTCAAGAAAGTGGTAGTATCCCATTCCATCTGAAATTTTTTTTAATAGTTATAAAATGTATTAGTTTTTCACATTTTGTACAAAATAGGAGTTGGTTTCTCTTAATTAGGAGAATCAGCTGAATGTGAGATTTTAACTAGATGAGTCTGAAAACAAAATGAGGTGGGGTTCTCCTGGTTCTGGAACGGTCTCTCTCAGCTTGCCCCATGTCTCTTCAGCTTTGCTCTCATGATTGTAGAACAACTTCACGGGAAGCACTCTTGCATCACTGGCTCTTTGGAGGCTTGTAGTGAATTCTGCAGCGCTCATTAAATACCTAGGAGACCAAAATAAAAAGGGAGTCGTACCTTGTAATAAGCATCCTCAACACAACAGAAGCTGGGGCCAGAACTGGCAATTCTCCCTTTCTACAGTGCACATGTCAAAACTATGACTGACGACTGACCTTGCAGCATTAATGATCATTACCACTCTCGCAGATCCCTGGGCCTATTCACCTTCCCTGCAGGTCAGTATTCCAACACTTGCAGCCTGGTGCTAAGAGATGGCATAGCACTAGAGGTGCTCACTTTCAGATGAGACAAAATTTAGATCTCAGAGTAACAGCCGTGTTTTGAAAATTTAGATCGTAACCATTTGTGGTCACTCACCTGTGGCACATTTCACAAGAGGAAAAGCACTGGCGTACTACATTCTGTCAGTCTAAATTCACTTTGGCATTTTAACTGGATACAGCTGTTCTTTACTTTCTGAGCTCATCTGTTGTGTTGTATCACTGTGCTGCTCAACAGATGCCATGTTGCCCACCAGGGGTGCGGCATTACAGTGGAGGGTGAAATGCAGATTACATTTATGGGTCACACCAGTCTGTAAAAGCTGTGTAGAGTTATTGTATGCTGTTTGCAATCAGTTCAATGTTTTTGGATCAAAATAATTTTGACTACTTGATAGCAGTCTGCCCCTTCAGCTGCACATACTACCACCTGCAACACTCACCTTCAGCACCATGCGTGGCTAAAATCTGGTAAATAGAACTAGTAAGCTCAGATGACCTTCCCATTCCTCCTAATTGGAGGACTAAACCCCATACAACTGGCTCATACAAGAAATTAACCATCGGAGTTCACTGGGATAAGCAACTACAGAAATCAATTTAAGTTAACTTGAAATAAAACACTCAACTGAAATAATGCTTCGGCACCAAAATAACTAGAGAGACAACTTACAACTGGGTTAGTTATTCCGTTAGCAGTCTGTGTGCTGACAAGCCCTGAAAAATGGCAAGGGCACCACCTAGACTCAAGTTGGGGTGCTGACTCAGTATTGATTCAGACTCAATACCTTTTCCTGGTTTATCATGGAGATTTCTTAAGTAAGAGCCAGACCTGACTCTTACCTTTTCAGATCTAAGGCTGTGTCTACCCTGCCACTTTCAGCGCTAAAACTTTAGTCGTTCGGGGGTGTGAAAAAACACCCCCAAGCGACAAAAGTTTTAGTGCTGAAAAGTGCCAGCACAGACGGTGCTTTATTGCCAGGAGCACAAAGCTGCCACCCCTCATTTGCGGTGGTTACTTTTTATCGCGGGGAGAGCGGCGCCCCGGCAACGCAGCGTGACTACGCTGCCCACGTCACAGCGCTGCCGCTGGGTTGTAACGTGGGCAGGGTAGACATACCCTAAAATAGCGTGAGCTGTAATGCATGCGTCACACACATTCTTACCACCAACAGGAAGGGTGGTAAAAAGCCCTGACAAAGCCCTTGACAAAGCCCTGGCTGGGATGATTTAACTGGGAATTGGTCCTGCTTCGAGCAGGGGGTTGGACTAGATGACCTTCAGGGGTCCCTTCCAACCCTGATATTCTATGATTCTATGATTCTATGATAGGGTAGGGTATTTAGTGTTCAGCCAATTATGGCTCATTTTATAGAAGTACTTAAAACTGTTTCAGAGTTGTCCCTTTCCACAGTCCCATGCTCTCTGGATTGAGTTCCAAAGGAAAGGAAAGGAAAGGAAAGGATCTTTAGGGCCTGCCACCAACCTCAGCAAAAAATTGTAAGTTTGCGAAGTGCACAGCTTCAGATTCTACTTTCAAAGATCTGTTCAATACCCCCTGTGCCTGATAAGAGATTTGAACATGCATCTCCCACCTCTCAGGTGAGTGCTCACCTCTCCTCCCCTCCCAGTTTGTGTGCAGTTCAGCGTGCTCTGAAAACACCTACCAGATTGGGCCATGCAGGCAAGACAGGCAGGGTAATGCCTAGTTTCACCTGGTTTGAGGATCCTGCTGGGGCTTCAGCATGAGCTAGGCACCTGGGCACCAAGACTGAGGCAGCCGTATACATGCCCAGAGGAAGAAACTTCAAGTCCCTGATGCACCTAACGGCAGAAATGTAGGCTCTGAGTGATTTTTAGGTGACTCCAGGGTTAGGTGGCAGCTTAGCAGGGGTTTTCAGTGGCACCTAAGTTTCTTTGTGAACGTAGTCCTTGATGGCTAGATGGGTGGTATAAACCAGATTCACCTCTACTAGTAGACAATCCCATAAAACAGCACCCTTTTTCTGCTAAGCCACACCTACTTTCCAAGTTCCCCAGAGACACAGTATTCATTTCTTAGTAACTGCCAATTTGAGGTGAATGAGGTAAAGATAATTAGTCCAAAAAGCAGCTTTCACTCAATTTAAAAATAATCACACTTCTGTGAAAATGCTGTGCCTGCTATTGGTTTCATTACACAAAATAAAACTATTTCCCCATGTTTATTCCCCCACCCCACCCCCACCGTTCCTCAGACATTCCTTTTAACTCCTGGAAATGGCCCACCTTGATTATCACTACAAAAGGTTTCCCCTTCCCCCGCCCCCCAGCTCTCCTGCTGGTAATAGCTCACCTTACCTGATCACTCTCCTTACAGTGTGTATGGTAACACCCATTGTTTCATGTTCTCGGTGTATATAAATCTCCCCACTGTATTTTCCACTGAATGCATCCGATGAAGTGAGCTGTAGCTCACGTGAGCTTATACTCAAATAAATTGGTTAGTCTCTAAGGTGCCACAAGTCCTCCTTTTCTTTTTGCGAATACAGACTAACATGGCTGCTACCCACTGATATGGCTTCCCACTGATATGGATGGGAGCAATTCATATCTCCCTCAAAGATACTATTTCAGTCTGTCACCTAACTGAGACACAGATCAATGTATTGGGTAGAACTGATTGAAATACTCTGAATGCAGTTTGTCAAATGCAATTTAAAAAAAAAAAAAAATTAAAGTGGTCAATAAAAAAAAAAGTTATCAAAATGGCTTACTTACCAAGAGCCTGCTTTGCAGGAAACAAAAACTCAGTTACCATTTTGGTAATGTTTTTTGGACAAAAGCATGAAACACTTCTGAAAAAATATTTTGAAGTGAAAACAATTTCACTTTTAACAAAACAAACAAACCCTATTTTGCAACCAGCTCTGGTACTGGTTAGCGTTAATTTGCATTTTGAAGTTTATTTTTCTGCCATAAGGGCTACATACTTTTTTTAAAAAATGACAGTTTCAGTTCTGGTACACAATTTAACAGCCACTTACAAAACTGGGCAATTAGGCAGCCATTTGTAATGCTGCACAACTGCATAATAGACTAACAGTCTCTAATTCAACCAATGGGTTCAAAGCATTTTACAAGACTATAGTACTCTGATGTTCCAGAGAGACTAAAGAAGAAGGAAATTAGATTTACTTGGGGCTTGGCTACACTTGCGAGTTACAGCGCAATAAAGGAGCCCCCGGCGCACTAGCTCACTATCCGTCCACACTGGCAAGTCACGCAGAGCGCTCTGACTCCGTGGCTACAGCGCTGCTGGGACTCCACCTCGGCGAGTGGAAAAACGTTTGCTGCACCCTCGCTGGAGCGCCGCCAGTGTGAATGAGGTGTTGCATTACTGCGCTCTGATCAGTCTCCGGAAACGTCCCATAATCCCCTTAAGTCAAGTGGCCGCTCTTGTCATTGTTTTTGAATCGCTGCAGGAATGCGGATATGCCCTTTGAAAGCTCCGTTTCTAACAGCTGGCTGCTTATCTGCTCCGAGACAAAGCAAGCCATTAGTGTGGAGTGCTGTGTGTGACCGGGGGGGGGGGGGGGGAGGGGGTCTGCTGCTGTTTCATCTTACAAGACAGCATGCTGACATGCTCTCAGTCCCCCAAAAACCCATCTCTCTCCCCCCACATACACACAACACACTCCCTGTCACACTCCACCCCCCCCATTTGAAAAGCACACTGCAGTCACTTACATGCTGGGATAGCTGCCCATAATGCACCGCTCCCAATGCCGCTGCAAGTGCCGCAAATGTGGCCATGCCAGTGTGCTTGAAGCTGTCAGTGTGGACAGACTGCAGCGCTTTCCCTACTGCACTCTCTGAAGGCTGATTTAACTCAAAGTGCTCTACATCTGCAAGTATAGCCAGGCCCTCAGTCATACAGCAAGACACTGGCAGAAGTGGGGATAAAATCCCAGAGTCCCGGTTTCTTATTCCCTACTCTCATCTGCACCAAACAAGAGAAAAATCCATAATTTTTTTTTTTTTTGTCTCTTGTGCTGTGCATCCCTCTTTTTTACCTCTTGGGAGTTTCAGAATTTAAAAATGAGATACAACTCTTACTGGTCAGAGCTTACTTAGACAGGATGCCTGGGACTTGACTCCACAGTACTAGAACAGACGGTATAATACAGCCTGGCCTGATATCAGTATTAGTGTCTCGAGAATCAATCCCCTTTCTGTAGGGAATACTGGAATGAGATATGGATTACTGGACAAAGAAAGCTTTCTACCCTATTTGAAACTAGAAGAGGATCTTAGGAGTCAGATTTCAGAGTAACAGCCGTGTTAGTCTGTATTCACAAAAAGAAAAGGAGTACTTGTGGCACCTTAGAGACTAACCAATTTATTTGAGCATAAGCTTTCGTGAGCTACAGCTCACTTCATAGAAGTGAGATGCCCAGAAGTTCTAGTACTTGGCTTTAAAATGATCTTGGTGCTAGATTACCCACCCCAGAAATTGAAGGACTATTTTCCACAAAACTGGTATAGTACGGGCAGCAGAATTTCCCTCTTACACAGTGCCTCAATGCACAAGGGTGCCTCCATCCTGACACGCACAAGCTCCTTCCAGAGGTAGAAGGGAGTTCAGTCTTCCTGGCCCACTCAGTCCTAGGTATCTCCAACTGAGACAGCTCACAAGAAGGCCAAATAATGCCAGATGTGATGGTGTTTGTGAAACAGATACTTATCCCCCAAGAGCTACACTGAGGTACACCAACTCACCTCACAGAAACCATTAAACATAGGGAAACAACTTTTGGTCACTACAAACCTGAATCAGACTAGAATAGGTGACCTGCAGGTGAAGCCCATTTCTCTCATGCACACCTTTCAGCCTGTTTTTATCTTTCCTTCGCAGTTTCGTTGAAGGGTTCTTTATCTGTAAACTAATGACTTCAGAGTGGGGGAGGTGAAAGTAGGGATTTGGAGCCAGTTCCCTAGAACTGCCTACTTTTTTCCTCCCTTCACCCCCTCCATAACACTCCGATGCACTATGGTCATGCATCAGTTTAAACAGATAACATCACAAACTTAATAAAACAACGACTGTTCTGTACCTTCCAGCTTCTGTCGTTTACTACTTCTTCCACATTCAACTCAGACTGCATCAACTTCAACTGCAAGAAGTATGAGAGAAGACAGACAGCATTCAGAGTCAGATATTAAGAACAGGCCCCCACAGTCTTGGCAATTCACATAATGTGACCCTAAAAACCCCTCAATGCCAACTGGTAAAGGGTTCACTGCTCTGTAACAGTAACTCCTGACAAACTCAGGAGTTCGACTCCTGACAAACTAGCACACTGCTTTCTATCCATAAAAAATGTCACGTGAGGTCTTCAATAAAAGCTGGGGTCATGCTGGTCATGAGTATCAGCATGAGATGTGTGTACAAATACTGTGTGTGTACGTACCCACATCCACAAACCTACCTATAAATACACACAACAAGACATTTTAAGTGTCTTCCTAAAAATGTCAGAATCAAGGCAAGGTTGACAAACAGGTTTCTACCAGACAAAGGATGCATATTCAACTGTCTGCCTCTCGGTACAAGCGTACAGGAAGCCAACACAATGGAAGCCCTGTTTTCATATGAAGTCCACACCAAGGAATACCCTGGGGGTCATCCTGACTCTGGGGACAAAATATGCATTTTGAGGGATACAAAGAGAAGGCCAAAAGATAGCTCTTTATCCTGGTTCTGAAGCACTGCAAAGGACATTCAGGCAAGATAAGATGCCTTTTAGGCAGATGGTTATGCTGTTTAAGTTTAGTCGCTAGAAAGTACGTACAGATTTTTTTATACGTAACCTTCCTCTTTCCATTATCTCTTAATCCTTGACAATAAATTTGATTGTTTTCACAATAAATATCTCAGTGCTGTGATGTGATATATGGGAACTGATCCTCAGATGACTCGAACAAACTGGTATTGTGATAAATGAAAGAGGGGGAGGTAGCTCCCTTTTATGGACACTCAGCCAGCCAGTAGCAGTTCTCTAATTGCTCTACCTGTAAAGGGTTAAAAGGTCTCACTGCTCTGCATAGGTAAAAGGAAGTGAGTGGGCACCTGGCCAAAAGAGCCAATGGGAAGTCTAGAACTTTTCAAAATTGAAACAAGACTCCCCTTTTGTCTGTCAGTTGTTGTTCTTGGGGAAAGGCAGACAGGGAACAGTTATGCTATGAGACGCTTGGACCAGGTATGAAAAATCATCCATATCATACCTCGAAACTAATCATCTAAACCCGCAGATATGTAAGTAGATCAGGAAATGTCTAGGAAGACGCGATTAGATTTCTCTCTTATTTCTTTATGGCTTGTGGATTCCTCTGTGCTAACCCCAGGTGCTTTTATTTTGCTTGTAATGTTTAAGCTGGACCTCAAAAGAGCTATTCTTGATGCTTAATCCTTGTAGTTGTTTGTTTTTTTAAATCTAGCAAAAGCCTAAGTTCCCGGATGTATTTTCTTCTTTAAAAAAAAAGAAAAAATGTTTACCTTTTTTAAGAACAGAATTGGATTTGTGTGTCTTAAGAGGTTTGTGCACATGTTGTTTAATTAGCTGGTGGAAACAACCGACTTCCCTTTCTCCTCCCCCCCCTCCCCTTCCGCTCTTCCCCAGAGGAGGGATGAAAGGGTTTGAGGGTACCCCACAGGAAGGAATTCCCAAGTGCATCTTCCTGGGTTCTCAAAGGGGTTTTGCACGTGGGTGATGGAAGCATCTACCAATCCAAGGTCAGAGAAAAGCTGTAACCTTGGAAGTTTAATACAAGCCTGGAGTGGCAAGTATTAATTTTTTAGAATCCTTGTGGGCCCCCACCTTCTGCACTCGAGTGCCAGAGTGGGGAATCAGCCTTGACATGGTGTGTACACTGTCCCCTGGGGAAAGCAAACCTGGTATTCCTGTAAGTAGCCAGAGACAGGGGCTGGATATCACAGGGGAATGCTTCAAAGGAGCTCAGGGACTGAGATGCACGCATTGTTAGCCTGCAAAGCAATGAGGGCTAGCGTTGCCCTGAGGAGATTGTTTGGGTGGCTACTAGGCTGGTGTTCTCAGGGAGCTGACACCGAGTTAAGCACCAGCATCTCTCTGTCTCTCTCTCTCTGGATGCAGTGAGGTAACAAGGTGACTCTCAGTCCTGGGCACCCCAAGTCACACATACCAGCACTGAAAAAGAGCAGCTCCGTGTAGCTCGAAACAGAAGTTGATCCAATAAAACATATTAGTGCACCCACCTTGTCTCTAATAGATTCTAGTAAATTCAAACCTCAAATTCTATTTTTTTTTTTTAAATCAGTTTTTACCACCCTGGATCAAAGTAAAGTTGCACAGTCCATATTAATTCTGGCGTTTCCTAACTTTACAAGATCAAGCACTCCAACCGTAATATTCTTTAATTGTGTGTAATTTCTAGACAGTTTAGAAGGATTTTCTTTTTTCTAGTGTGTGGCACCATACTGACTCCTCCACATGTCAACCTAGGTCCTATAGAGCCATAGCACAGAGCATAGCCACTCAAGCTAAAGGAGTGACTCTAATAGCATTAATATTAGTAGGCCAGCCACAAGAGGCAGAGGAAAACACTTTGCCACTGGCTTATACATCTGTTTTCTACACAGTGGAATCTTGGGGATCAGGATACCTGGCTCTGGAAGGGAGTTTGCTCTTGCAGTTAGACCACACAGATTTGGTGCATTTACTCTGAAAGGCAGTGTGACTAAATTAATGTGTCTTGGGTCTGCGCAATTAGAGATGCTGTTCTACCCCCAGCTCTGCCAGAAGGGACCTTGGGCAACAACTCGGTTGCTTCCCTTGTAAAACGGGAGAGAAGACTCCCTTGCAGGACAGAGGTATGATGCCTTACTCAATAAAAAGGGTCAAAGAATACACAATTAATACCACTTAGAGTTGGGACTAGAACACATGCTTTACCCCAGTGATCAAAGGCAGTGTTCACAACTTAAGTGTTACACTGAAAAATGTCACTGAAATGAGCGTGGGGCCTTGCTTCACTCAGTCAACAAGCTCACCACAGTTAAAGGCATGCACAAACTTGGATTTTTGAAAGCTTATGACTTGGCCCTACCAGGTTTTATTTTCACGGGGACAGTAAAAGACCCTCTCTGACCCCAACAATGGGATTCCCTGATAAATTTTGAGTCCCTGTCTCAAAATTATAGAGGGCACTCTAGCTCTTCGAGGAAATGGTTAGAAAAAATTAGCAGCAAAGCTCTTTATTCTTCCCAAACCTTATCTGTAGAAGTAGCTGAGTAATTTTGCTGAAACTTTCTGAAAGAAAATTCAGCCCCATACATTTCAAAGTTTGGCAAAATTATATGCTACTAAAACTTCTAGAATAAAGAGGTATAACTACATGTATTATCAGCTCTACCTATAACAGAGATTAGAGGACTGCTTTCCGAATTGGACACTGGCTTTAGGAGTCAGACCCAAAGAGCAATGCTGTGTAAATGGTGAAATGGAGCTGCAAGTAACAGCATTCCAAAGACACCCTTAGAAGACATGCAGTTGAAGCTGCCTTATATCAAGTGAAAAGTAGTATCTTGGCAGTGAACATTTATTCTCTAGATTTGAACTACATGCTACAAGCGCTCTAGGCAGCTTGAGCCAAGATTTGTCCTGGCAAGATAATAACCAAGTGTCCTCAACATCCAGACTACATACATTTGTTTCTTTTGGTAATGAATGTGATTTGAGGAAAACCCATAGGTTAATGAATAGACTGGCTGAAATGCAAATCACAGATCTCTGTAAAAAAATTAGCATGCCAGTGTAAAAACCTGTTAACGTTATGAAAAATTTATGTGCGGGTCAGCCATAAGGTTTTGGATCTCAAACACTTCAAGCTGATGTTGTAGCTACTGGTCAACATTTTCAAAAATGGGTCCCTGAAGCTGGGCTTTACATCTTAGTTTAGATACCAAGAGACCTGCCTTTTTAAAGTGCTAAGCATTTCAGTGGGAGATACAACTCAGCAATTTTAAAAATCAGATCTCTTGCTTGAGTCTAAGGATTTAAAGGTAGAGATTTTCTAAGGCACAAATGGCAGTTAAAGTGCCAAACTCTCACTGAAAAGTCACTGGTAGGGGACTTTGGCACCAAGCTGCCATTTGTGCCTTAGAAAAAGCTCCCCTTAAGAGCCTAACCTTAAACTCTGGTTTTTCAAGAATCTTACCCATAATCTTTAAGGAGAGATGATATTACAACCATTATGTCCAAGGATCGAACAGATTCCCTTTTTAAGTACTTAACTCAAATCCCAAGGTGGCTGTTCATGAACACATGAACATATTTAATACAGTAGAACCTCAGAGTTATGAACACCAGAGTTACAAACTGACTGTTCAATCCCACACGTCATTTGGAACCAGAAGTACGCACCCAGGCAGCAGCAAAGACCAAAAGAAGCAAATACAGCACAGTACACTATTAGACATACACTACTACAGAAATAAAGAAAAAGTTTAAAAAAAAAGATTTCACAAGATAAAGGAAACTGTTTCATTTAAATTAAGATGGTTAAAAGCAGCATTTTTCTTCTGCATAGTAAAGTTTCAAAGTTGTATTAAGTCAATGTTCAGTTGTAAACTTTTGAAAGAACCACCATATCGTTTTGTTCAGAGTTATGAACAACCTCCATTCCCCAGGTGCTCATATTGGATGTTCTTCTAAAAGGTACACGCTAGGAATTATGTTGGGGAGATTCTATGGGCTGTATCATACGGGAGGGAGGGGGTCAAACTAGATGATCTGACCTCAATCTGTGAAAAGCCTTTGGAAGTAGGATGTACAAATACAGGTATTCTTGAATGCTGGTGTGACTGCCAGATGAACGGGAGGTTTAGGTTTGATATTAGGAAAAACTTTTTCACTAGGAGGGTGGTGAAGCACTGGAATGGGTTACTAGGGAGGTGGTGGAATCTCCATTCTTAGAGGTTTTTAAGGTCAGGCTTGACAAAGCCCTGGCTGGGATAATTTAGTTGAGGATTGGCCCTGCTTTGAGCAGGGGGTTGGACTAGATGACCTCCTGAATCCCTTCCAACCCTGATATTCTATGATTATGTTCTATGATTCTATGAACTTTCACATTACTCAAAAAAATTCCAGGCTGTTCAAGATATAACAAATTATCTAGAATTAACAGCATGGCGGACTGATAAGGATTAAAGTCTTCACAAAACACCCATTCAGAAAATTTTTACCATTTCAAAAGTTCAAAGTATAAATCTTTTATGTAAGGAGGATTAAGTTGTACTTCCAGGGAATAACTGCTGTCCAAGCTGCTTTAACAAGTCAACATCCATGCTGACAGGCTCAATGATTTCAGATCTAGATGGAAGACTTCTCCTTGATCTTGGATAGTAGATCAGGAAGGACATTTAACAGAGATTCCAATGCTAGAGCCAAAACTTAAAATTGACATGCCCAAGTTGGCATAAATCAGTAAGACTGGAGCTCTGTTGGTCTAGTCTTACTGAGGATCCCGGGAATAAGAGCCACTAGAGGAAAAGCACATTGACTGACCCCACGCCAGAGAAGTGCCATCCACCAGAATCCAGATCCCTGCTTCCTCTGGAACACAATTTCAGATACTCTGAGACAGATACAGCAATTTCCTGCAATATCCTATAAAAACCACACTGAATTAAGTTTAAGCATCTTAGTTCATTGTATTTAAAATGCAAAAGTTTGTGTATTATTACAGAATTGTACATAACGTCTCTAAAGAGGAGACCTCACTAATGTAAACCTTGGGAAGTGTGAAGAGCTACAAAAGACTATTTGAAACAACGTGCTAGACAAAGTTAAGTGGGATTCCTAGGAAACACCTGGGAGGTAGGGAAGGCAACTTCTCACCTCTGGACCCACCCTTTTGAAGCTGCATCCTGAGGGGAAAGCTTGTCTGCTGATCACCTACAGACCAGAGGCCCAAACTGGATAAAAGAGTGACCCTCAGATTCAGCGGGTGCTTGTTCTGAGCCGAGGTGGTAATGAACTTGTAACCATAGGAAAACCCCTTTGGTTTGAAGTACTGTTCACCAGCCAGAGCCCTTGTTGGAGTCAAAGGGTGGTCTCTGGTAAGCTTATAAACAAGCATGTAGGTTTTGTTTTGTTTTTTAATTGTTTTCTCTGTAATAATTTTACCTTAAGAATACATGTACTTGCTTAGAAGGAGCTGTGTGATATCTATGGCAAATTGATTACCTTTCAAATGCTATGAAAAGCTAAGCACAGATGTAGACCTGGAGAGGCAGTCTGTCTATGCTGGGGAATTCACTGTGTAGGCAGGGAGCCATGCAGCCTGGAAATACTCTGGTTGGGAGGGAGAGAGACATATCTTTGCTCAAAAGAGGTGAAGGCTGGTGAGATGGAACCCTAAGAGTGGGTGCCCTTGCTAGATCACAGAAAGGGAACAGAGGTGCACAGTTGCCTAGAACTGACACACTGCATTCTTGTTTGTGATAAAAAGGTAAGCGTTCCTCACACCTCTTGCAGAAGGGATAAATCACAAACCTTGTCGAGACAAGATGTAATACTAGAGTAACCTAATTTGATCTCATTAACACACCTTCTGATACTTGGCAAGATAAAATAATTGCACTTTTGAATGTGCTAAGAGGGTAGAGTTAAAACTTGGGCTCTCCCTTATAAGATGTTTGTGAGATCAAGTTATCTAGCTCCATCTAACATCACACTTTTAAATTAAGGCTATTGATTAATCGCAGGGAACTCAGGTGATTAATTTTTTTTTGAGTTAATCACAATTAATCGCAGTTTTAATAGCACTGTTAAACAATAGAATACCAATTGAAATGTATTAAATATTTTTGGATGTTTTTCCACATTTTCAAATATATTGATTTTAATTTAACACAGAATACAAAGGTTTCAGAGTAGCAGCCGTGTTAGTCTATATTCGCAAAAAAAAAAAAAAAAAAAAAGAAGTACTTGTGGCACCTTAGAGACTAACCAATTTATTTGAGCATAAGCTTTCATGAGCTACAGCTCACTTCATCGGATGCATTCAGTGGAAAATACAGTGGGGAGATTTATACACATAGAGAACGTGAAACAATGGGTGTTACCCATTGGGAAGAAGGAGGATCCTGGGAACTACAGGCCAGTCAGCCTCACCTCAGTCCCCGGAAAAATCATGGAGCAGGTCCTCAAAGAATCAATCCTGAAGCACTTGCATGAGAGAAAAGTGATCAGGAACAGCCAGCATGGATTCACCAAGGGAAGGTCATGCCTGACTAATCTAATCGCCTTTTATGATGAGATTACTGGTTCTGTGGATGAAGGGAAAGCAGTGGATGTATTGTTTCTTGACTTTAGCAAAGCTTTGACACGGTCTCCCACAGTATTCTTGTCAGCAAGTTAAGGAAGTATGGGCTGGATGAATGCACTATAAGGTGGATAGAAAGCTGGCTAGATTGTCGGGCTCAACGGGTAGTGATCAATGGCTCCATGTCTAGTTGGCAGCCGGTGTCAAGTGGAGTGCCCCAGGGGTCGGTCCTGGGGCCGGTTTTGTTCAATATCTTCATAAATGATCTGGAGGATGGTGTAGATTGCACTCTCAGCAAATTTGCGGATGATACTAAACTGGGAGGAGTGGTAGATACGCTGGAGGGGAGGGATAGGATACAGAGGGACCTAGACAAATTGGAGGATTGGGCCAAAAGAAATCTGATGAGGTTCAATAAGGATAAGTGCAGGGTCCTGCACTTAGGACAGAAGAATCCAATGCACCGCTACAGACTAGGAGCCGAATGGCTAGGCAGAAGTTCTGCGGAAAAGGACCTAGGGGTGACAGTGGACGAGAAGCTGGATATGAGTCAGCAGTGTGCCCTTGTTGCCAAGAAGGCCAATGGCATTTTGGGATGTATAAGTAGGGGCATAGCGAGCAGATCGAGGGACGTGATCGTTCCCCTCTATTCGACATTGGTGAGGCCTCATCTGGAGTACTGTGTCCAGTTTTGGGCCCCACACTACAAGAAGGATGTGGATAAATTGGAGAGAGTCCAGCGAAGGGCAACAAAAATGATTAGGGGTCTAGAACACATGACTTATGAGGAGAGGCTGAGGGAGCTGGGATTGTTTAGCCTGCAGAAGAGAAGAATGAGGGGGGATTTGATAGCTGCTTTCAACTACCTGAAAGGGGGTTCCAAAGAGGATGGCTCTAGACTGTTCTCAATGGTAGCAGATGATAGAACGAGGAGTAATGGTCTCAAGTTGCAGTGGGGGAGGTTTAGATTGGATATTAGGAAAAACTTTTTCACTATGAGGGTGGTGAAACACTGGAATGCGTTACCTAGGGAGGTGGTAGAATCTCCTTCCTTAGAGGTTTTTAAGGTCAGGCTTGACAAAGCCCTGGCTGGGATGATTTAACTGGGAATTGGTCCTGCTTCGAGCAGGGGGTTGGACTAGATGACTTCTGGGGTCCCTTCCAACCCTGATATTCTATGATTCTATGATATGATACCATACACACTGTAACCAGAGTGATCACTTAAGGTGAGCTACTACCAGCAGGAGAGCGGGGGTGGGGCGGGACCTTTTGTAGTGATAATCAAGGTGGGCCATTTCTAGCAGTTGACAAGAACCTCTGAGGAACGGTGGGGGTGGGGGAATAAACATGGGGAAATAGTTTTACTTTGTGTAATGAAACCAATAGCAGGCACAGCATTTTCACAGAAGTGTGATTATTTTTAAATTGAGTGAAAGCTGCTTTTTGGACTAATTATCTTTACCTCTGTAATCGCGTGACCAAAGATATTGAAGTGTTCTCCGACTGGTTTATGAATGTTATAATTCTTGACATCTGATTTGTGTCCATTTATTCTTTTACGTAGAGACTGTCCAGTTTGACCAATGTACATGGCAGAGGGGCATTGCTGGCACATGATGGCATATATCACATTGGTAGATGTGCAGGTGAACGAGCCTCTGATAGGATGGCTGATGTGATTAGGCCCTATGATGGTGCCCCTGAATAGATATGTGGACACAGTTGGCAACGGGCTTTGTTGCAAGGATAGGTTCCTGGGTTAGTGGTTCTGTTGTGTGGTGTGTGGTGCTTGGTGAGTATTTGCTTCAGGTTGGGGGGCTGTCTGTAAGCAAGCACTGGCCTGTCTCCCAAGATCTGTGAGAGTGATGGGTCGTCCTTCAGGATAGGTTGTAGATCCTTGATGACGCGTTGGAGAGGTTTTAGTTGGGGGCTGAAGGTGATAGCTAGTGGCGTTCTGTTATTTTCTTTGTTGGGCATCTCCTGTAGTAGGTGACTTCTGGGTACTCTTCTGGCTCTGTCAATCTGTTTCTTCACTTCAGTAGGTGGGTATTGTAGTTGTAAGAATGCTTGATAGAGATCTTGTAGGTGTTTGTCTCTGTCTGAGTGACTGGAGCAAATGCAGTTGTACCTTAGAACTTGGCTGTGAACAAGGGATCGTATGGTATGGTCTGGATGAAAGCTGGAGGCATGTAGGTAAGTATAGCGGTCAGTAGGTTTCCGGTATAGGGTGTGTTTATGTGACCATTGCTTATTAGCACTGTAGTGTCCAGCAATCTCTTGTGTGGACTGGTCCAGGCTGAGGTTGATGGTGGGATGGAAACTGTTGAAACCATGGTGGAATTCCTTAAGGGCTTCTTTTCCATGGGTCCAGATGATGAAGATGTCATCAATGTAGTGCAAGTAGAGTAGCGGCATTAGGGGACGAAAGCTGAGGAAGCGTTGTTCTAAGTCAGCCATAAAAATGTTGGCATACTGTGAGGCCATGCGGGTACCCAAAGCAGTGCCGCTGATTTGAAGGTATACATTGTCCCCAAATGTGTAATAGTTATGGGTGAGGACAAAGTCACAAAGTTCAGCCACCAGGTTAGCCATGACATTATTGGGGATACTGTTCCTGACGGCTTGTAGTCCATCTTTGTGTGGAATATTGGTGTAGAGGGCTTCTACATCCATAGTGGCCACGATGGTGTTTTCAGGAAGATCACTGACGGATTGTAGTTTCTTCAGGAAGTCAGTGGTGTCTTGAAGATAGCTGGCAGTGCTGGTAGCGTAGGGCCTGCAGAGGGAGTCTACATAGCCAGACAATCCTGCTGTCAGGGTGCCAATGCCTGAGATGATGGGGCGCCCAGGATTTCCAGGTTTATGGATCTTGGGTAGCAGATAGAATACCCCAAGTCGGAGTTCCAGGGGTGTATCTGTGCAGATTTGTTCTTGTGCTTTTTCAGGGAGTTTCTTGAGCAAATTCTGTAGTTTCTTTTGGTAAACCGCAGTGGGATCAGAGGGTAATGGCTTGTAGAAAGTGGTGTTGGAGAGCTGCCTAGCAGCCTCTTGTTCATATTCCAACCTATTCATGATGACAACAGCACCTCCTTTGTCAGCCTTTTTGATTATGATGTCAGAGTTGTTTCTGAGGCTGTGGATGGCATTGTGTTCTGCACGGCTGAGGTTATGGGGCAAGTGACCCTGCTTTTCCACAACTTCAGCCTGTGCACTCTATGTAGAAGTCCAATCTGTTGTTTCGCCCTTCAGGAAGAGTCCACCCAGAATCCTCCTTTTTGTAGTCTTGGTAGGAAGGTCTCTGTGGGTTAGTATGTTGTTCAGAGGTGTGCTGGAAATATTCCTTGAGTCAGAGATGTTGAAAATAGGATTCTAGGTCACCACAGAACTGTATCATGTTCATGGGGGTGGAGGGGCAGAAGGAGAGGCCCCGAGATAGGACAGATTCTTCTGCTGGCCTAAGAGTATAGCTGGACAGATTAACAATATTGTTGGGTGGGTTACGGGAACCATTGTTGTGGCCCCTTGTGGCATTTAGTAGTTTAGATAGTTTAGTCTCTCCAACGACAGACTGCTGAATTAGAATGAATTTGCAAACTGGATACAATTAACTTAGGCTTGAATAGAGACTGGGAGTGGATGGGTCATTACACAAAGTAAAACTATTTCCCCATGTTTATTTCCCCCCATCCCCACCGTTCCTCAGACGTTCTTATCAACTGCTGGAAATAGCCTACCTTGATTATCACTACAAAAGGTTTCCCCCTCACCTCCGCTTTCCTGCTGGTAATACCTCACCTTAAGTGATCACTCTCGTTACAGTGTGTATGGTAACACCCATTGTTTCATATTCTCTATGTATATGAATCTCCCCACTGTATTTTCCACTGAATGCATCCGATGAAGTGAGCTGTAGCTCACAAAAGCTTATGCTCAAATAAATTTGTTAGTCTCTAAGGTGCCACAAGTCCTCCTTTTCTTTTTACAGAACACAAAGTGTACAGTACTCACTTTACATTAGTTTATTACAAATATCTGCACTGTGAAAATGACAAGAAATAGTATTTTTCAATTCACCTCATACAAGTACTGTAGTGCAATATCTTTATCATGAAAGAGCAACTTACAAATTTAGATTTTTTTTGTTAAATAACTGCACTGCAAAACAAAACTATGTAAAACTTTGGAGCCTACAATTCTACTCAGACCTAAGACAAACAAGTTTGTTCACATTTACAGGAGATCATGCTGCCTGCTTCTTGTTTACAATGTCACCTGAAAGCGAAAACAGGAATCTCATGGCACTTTTGTAGCTGGCATTGCAAGGTATTTACGTGCCAGATATGCTAAACATTCATATGCCCCTTCATGCTTTGACCACCATTCCAGAGGGCATGCTTCCATGCTGATGATGCTCTTTAAAAATTAAATTTATGACTGGACTCCTTGGGGGAGAATTGTAGTCTTCTGCTCTGTTTTACCTGCATTCTGCCACATATTTCATCTTATAGTAGTCTTGGATGATGACCCACCCATGTGGTTTGTTTTAAGAACACTTTCACTGCAGATTTGACAAAATGCAAAGGCGGCACCAATGTGAGATTTCTCAAGATAGGTAGAGCACTCAACCGAAGGTTTAAGAATCTGAAGTGCCTTCCAAAATCTGATCAGGATGGGGTGTGGAAGAATGCTTTCAGAAGTCTTAAAAAATCAACACTCTGATGCAGAAACTACAGAATCCGAACCACCAAACAAACAAAAAACAACCTTCTGCTGGTGGCATATGACTCAGATGATGAAAATGAACATGCGTCGGTCGGGATTACTCTGGATTGTTATCGAGCAGAACCCTTCATCAGCATGGGTGCATACCCTCTGGAATGGTGGTCGAAGCATGAAGGGGCATATGAACCTTTAGCGCATCTGGCACGTAAATATCTTGCGACACCAGCTACAACAGTGCCATGCGAATGCCTGTTTTTACTTTCAGGTGACACTGTAAACAAGAAGCGGGCACCATTATCTCCTGTAAATGTAAACAAACTTGTTTGTCTTAGTTCTGAGTGGAATTGTAGGCTCCACAGTTTTACATTGTTTTGTTTTTGAATGCAGGGGGTTTTTGTACATAGTATTTTTCTGTAGAATTCTCTTGTTTTTTGAAGTGCAAATATTTGTAATAAAAAATAAAAATAAAGTGAGCACTGAACACTTTGTATTCTGTTTGTAATTGAAATCAATATATTTGAAAATGTAGAAAAACATCCAAAATATTTAATAAATTTCAGTTGGTATTCTATTGTTTAACTGAGATTAATCACGCAATTAATTTTTTTAATCGCTTGACAGCCCTATTTGAAATACTAACCTAGGCAAGGCCACAGAGTTTTTGAGGGACTATTCAGGCTGTGCATTGTATTTTTCAGAAGGAAACGAGTGACAAATTTGCACTTTCATTCCCTTTGATACCATTGGGCTCAAACATAAGGCTGTGAGTACAAATGTACAGCCACAAATGACAATGCTAACTCGAAAATTGAGGGAATTTTCTAAAGTATGAATTCATACAGGCAATCATCTCAAGGAACTACGGTTAAGAGAGTTAAGACAGTTAAACATTTTATTCAATATGAGGTACACACCTGTAGTCTTTATCAGTAAAAAGTTTCCAGGTTTGTGCTTACAGTTTGAGTACCTATATCTATTACTATCCTCCATCTTCTCCATACTGTACACCTGCAAAGCTTGATAAACTACTGAGTAGCCTTATCTGTGAAACAGGACTTGTCTATGTGATCTAGTTTACAGCAAGCCAGGCTGTAAATCTACAGTGCACTAGCCTGCCGTGCACTAAATCACCAACCATATAGACCAGAGGACCCATTCAGTTGAAAGAAAATTCCAAGGGATGCACCTCAAAAAGAGTTATACTTTTAACGTGTCCTTATACTGGAGAATAAATGCTACTCATAATGATACAGCCCAGTTATACCTGTGTATCTGGACATCATAGATAACAACAGATTTCTTCACTAAATGGTCACTGAACCAACAAAAAGTCATTCAATTTTAGACTTGGTTTTGTTAAGTAGTGAGGATATTATATAGATGCTGGTCATAGGAAATAACCTTGGACTGAGTGATCACAAACTGGTTCAGTTTAAATTAAGTGGAATGATAATCTAAACAAGGTTGGCTACTAGGATTTTTGGTTTCGAAAGGTTAATTAAGGGAATTAATTCAAGAAGTCAATGGGACCGAAGTGCTCAAGGACTAGCACTCAGAACACTTGGAATTTCTTTAAGTCAAAGGTACAAAATCTATCTGAGAATTTACAAACCCATGTAAGGGAATACACTTGTAAGAAAGAGCTCCACACCTAACTTGAATTACCACCGCAAAAAGAATATTAGGAATAAACACAGAACATACAGGGAAAGGAAAAAGGGAGCAATCAAAGACAACTATATGCCTTGGAGGTCAGAAAAATGTAGGAATAAATTTAGAATTATTAAAATCAAGCTGAACTAGACCTTGCAAAGGAAATTAATAGTAAGAGGTTTGTAGTAGGGATGTACACAGGGTTTATAAATAGTAACTGTGTAACCTATTAACATTCTATCCATTAAATGGTTAACCATTAAGGAGTTCACATAAGCGGGGAACTACGGGTGCGGGGGATGCTGCACATTTTACGTGGGGTTCCACTGCCCTATGCGGCAGCGCAGTTTAATCGTTAACCGAAACTAATAAGACCGATGCTTATTGGTTAACCGGTTAAACTTTTTTATCTCTAGCTTGTAGTTATATAATAAAAAGAGAAAATGAAGGATGAGGAAGGGCCACTATGCAGTATGGCTGGGGTAGAGATAAAAGATAATCTAAGTATTGCCCTAAAACTAAATGAATACTTTGCCTCAATTTTCAACAAAGGTGAAAGTACAGAACACAGACATGAAGGCAGGATGGCTGATGGAACTGCGTAGAGAAGCAAAGATTACCACATGGCAGGCGAAAGACTTAGATCTTAATTTGTTCAAATTGGGAATGTGAATAATTTCCATCCCTGAATACTGAAAGAACTGGCAGATGAGACCGCTGGTCCAATACCCAGGAATTTTAATAAATCTATCAATTTAGGATCAGTACTGTATGAGCAGAGAATAGCCAACCTATATTTCAGAAAGGGGAAAAAAGTTATCCAGGCAACTACAGACCTCTTAGCCTGACCTTAATAGTATGTATGGTTTCAGAATAAATTCTGAATGAAAGGATTACTAAATGCATCGCAGTATATGGAAAAAGGGCTGTAATGCAACATGGAATTACTGAAGGTAGCACATGGCAGACTACTCCCACAGTATCTTACTTTGAGAAGATTATTGATGTTTTAGATAAGGGAAATGTAGTAGATCTAATATAGTTGGACTTTAAGAAAGTATTTGATGTGGTGTCATATGGGAAATAAATTAAATTAAAAGGTGCACAAGAGCGCAATAAGAAACTTGTAAAAGGGCAAAAGACAGCAGGTTGTGCTGACAAGCAAACTATCAAGGCTGGAGGGAGATTATTAGTGGAGTTCTGCAAGAATTAGTTTTGGGAGCAAACTCATTTAATATTTTTATTAATGTTGTTGGAACAAAAAGTAGGAGTGTCCTAATGAACTCTGCTGATAACACCAAATGAAGGCAGTGTCAATACAGTGGGGAATTGGAATATTATACAAGAATCGGATGACCCTGAGGTCTGAAGTAATCGAATTGGGATGAAATTCAATAGTGCAAAGTGTAGAGCCACTCACTTAGGAACTAACAATAAGAATTTCTGCTACAGGCTGTGAGCTCATCAGCTGAAAGCAACAGAGGATACAAGAAAGCTAAGTGTGTTACTGATACAGGATGACTGAGTCACCAAGTTGATGCAACTGTGAAAAAGGCAAATATGATCTTAGGATGTATGAGGTAATGTATTTCCAGAGAGAAGTATTGGTCCCCACTGTACAAGGCACTGTTAAGACTCCATTTGGAATACTGTGTACAATTCTACTCATGCACTTTCAAGGAGGGGGGAATTCAAAATGGCACAGCTCCAGTGCAGAGTTTACCCCTGGGGGAATTCTGCACCAAAAAATTAAAAATTCTGCACACAAGATTTTTAAATTCTGCATATTTTGTGTCAAAAATGTTGGTTTTTTTAAAAATGCAGAATGATCCACAATTACAGACCGTCAGTCATAATTGAGAACAACATTGCAGGATGTGCAAAATAAATTGTCCCCATCCGAATACAGTTTTTGTAGGGAATTCTTGAGCGTGAGAAACTGGTGTAACCATTTTTGATGCATGATGTGAAGGCCGTTCACATCCCTTTGCCTTTGGTAACTTCATCTGGACCTGGCTGGGTACTTTGGGAAGTACTTGGTTCTGATTGTCCTGACATTTTATTGACTGCTTAATAAATGTTTTATTTGCCCTCAAAGTCTTTTTTTTAAATGGGTAAGTAAAATAAATCCTGAGCTGTAATCTAAATCACATTGTGCCACTTTGGCACAGGAAAAAAAAAACTGAGAAAGCACATATATTTTCCTAGCTGAGGATTCCCTATCATTTATAATAAGGCTCCTTTACATTCTGGCAACGTAAAAGAGCCTTAAAACATTTACAGGTTTCACACTCCTCGGGACTGAGTGAGAATGGGGACAATTAACTAACAATAGGAACATTAACAATGTTACTAGCCGGCAGGCTGCTACATTTCTGCCTCAGAGAATGAGATTAACTATCAATAGCAACATTAACAATGGTGTTTGGGTTTGTTTTGTTTTTTTACATCAAGCACAGTGTTTTATTTCAAACATTGAAACAGTTTTGTAGGAATGCACAGAGCAGACTCTTAGGCCCTATCTACACTGGCAAGTTTCTGTGCACTAAACTCCTGAGGTGTACACACTACCAAGCCACTTAGTGAGCAGTTTCAGCGCACTTGCAGCGCTATTAAAAAAACCAAACACCTCGATGAGAGGCGTAGAGCTTTCTGCGCTGGGGCTACAGCGCTGTGGTGCCAGTGTACACACCATGGCAATTACAGAGCTCTCTGGCCATCAGTTTGAACTCTACTGCCCTGCTCTTGGCTTACCAACCGTCAGCCCCACCCCATACGTTCCTTTGCAAATTTGAAGGTGCCCTTCTTCTTTGCTCGGCGATGTGTACAGTGGTCTCAGTGCATCTTTCCAGGTGGATGTGCCTGCTCCACGCACCAGGCAATCCCCCGCTTGGAGCAATGCCAGGCTGCTGGACCTCATCGGCATTTGAGGAGAGGAAGCTGTGCAGTCCAGCTGTGCTCCAGCCATAGGAATTATGTTACCTATGGACAGATTAGATGATGCATGATAGAAAGGGGCCATGACCAGGACACCATTGCTGCACACGGGCTAGCCGCATAGGCGCCGGGGGGAAGCCACAGGCTTGGAGAAGACCCTCCCTTGATTCCCTGCTCACCCTCAGCTGTGAGATATCTTCCAGAATGATCACCTCCTGTGGAAAGTATGGGGACAGAAATTATGAAGAACTAAGGAGGACTTTCTGCGTGAGGTTATAATGTACTTGGCCACCGAGAAACAGGAATTGAAGGAGTGGTAGGACAGCGAGAAAAGGACTGAAAGGAGAATGCGGCAAACAAGAAAGAAGCCACAGAGCGGCTCCTAACAGTTATGGAGCGCCAAGTGGACACGCTCCAGGCGAGACTAGCTCTTTCAAACTGAGCAGCTCCGCACCCGCCCTCCCCTGCAGCCGCTGTCACAAAACTCTTTCCCACGCACCCCCCCCCCCAAACACACACACACACTGTCCCCCTGGCTCCACTCTCTACCCACAGCATTCCACTCCTCCCTCCTCACAGTCCAGCAGTGTGGGCTCCTACTACCCACTGCACTCAACACCCATCCATCTGCAGTTTGGCCCAGCTGAAGTACAGCACTGGGTGCATTGTACTCCAAAGGAGAAGATTGGGTATGATCCCTGGACATACACAAATCTGTAGCTGTCCTGGGACTCCTCCTCCTCTTGAGAGCTTTTCTTCCCCCATACCTCCTTCCCCTCCCTGCTGACTTTTTTGTTTGACTCCTCCTCCAGTTGTTGTCTTTTAATAAAAGAATTGTTTGTTTGAAAGCAATCTTTATTCTATTAAGTGAAAGCAAAAATAGCACTGCAAAGCAACATACAATAATGTTAAGGCCCCTTCTTGCATCACATGCACCAAGCACCTCCTAGTATTACAAGCACTGCAATCCCGAGCATAGCAACAAATATTAGAGACTTTCAGCTTCAAATTGCTGCCTCAAGGCATCCCTGATCCTTATGGCCCCGTGCTGTGCCCCTCTAATAGCCCTGGTCTCTGGCTGTTCACACTCAGCCTCTAGGCACTGAGACTCTGTGGTCCAGCCCTGAGTGAAGCTTTCACCCTTCACAAACATTACGGAGCGTACAGCACGCGGCTATAAGCATAGAAATATTGTCATCAGCCATGTCCAGCTTCCCATAGAGGCAGCGCCAGTGAGCATTTAAACGGCCAAATGCACACTCCACAGTCATTTTGCACTTGCTCAGCCCGTTATTGAACCGCTCCTTGCTGCTGTCAAGTTGCCCCATATATGGCTTCATGAGCCGTGGCATTAAGAAGTAGGCAGGGTCTCCCAGGATTACAATGGGCATTTCAAGTTCCCCTACGGTGATCTTCTGGTCCGGGAAGAAAGTCCCTACTTGCAGCTTCTTGAACAGGCCAGTGTTCTGAAAGATGCGTGCGTCATGCACCTTTCTGGACCAGCCTGCGTTAATGTCCATGAAATGCCCACAGTGATCCACAAGCACCTGGAGAAACATTGAGAAATACCCCTTGCGATTAATGTACTTGGTGGCTAGGTGGCCTGGTGGCAAAATTGGAATGTGCATGCCATCTATCACCCCTCCGCAGTTAGGGAAGCCCATTTGTGCAAAGCCATCTACAATCTCATGCACGTTGCCCAGAGTCACGGTCTTTGGAAACAGGATGCGATTAATGGCCCTGTACACTTCCATCAACACGACTCCAACAGTCGACTTTCCCATTCCGAACTGGTTAGCAACCGATCAGTTGCACTGTGGAAGCTGGCTACTCCAGACTGCTATAGCCATGCGCTTCTCCAGTGACAGGGCGGCTCTCATTCTTGTGTCCTTGTGCTGCAGGGCTGGGGTGAGCTCATCACACAGTCCCATGAATGTGGCTTTCTTTATGAGAAAATTCTGCAGCCACTGCTCGTCATCCCAGACATGCATCACGATTCGATCCCACCACTCAGTGCTTGTTTCCCAAGCCCAAAAGCGGCATTCCACTGTGGTCAGCAGGCAGATTGACTTAGATGATTGAGTGGGCGAGGGGAATGAAGGGCCTATTTTATGAGAGGAGACTAGAAGAGCTTGGCTTGCTCAACCTAGACAAACAAAAGCTGAGAGGGGCTACGATTGCTCTGTATAAATATACCAAGGAGGATGAAGAGCTATTTAAGCTAAAGGACAAAGTTGGCACAAGAACAAATGGCTATAAATTGGTCATGCAAAAATTTAGGCTGGAAATTAGATTGTTTCTAACCATTAGAGGAGTGAGGTTCTGGAACAGCCTCCCAATGAATGTTGTGGGGGAAAACAACTTAATTAGTTTTAAGATAGGGCTTCATAAATTTGAGTGGGATTAGATCATAGATTTGCATGTGGTGGTGTGGAACTGGGCTCAGCGGCCCTGGATGTCTCTTCAGGTTCATGTCTTATGTTACTAAGATCTCATGCTTCAGGGCTTCATCCAGTCCACTGAAGGGATCTGGAAGGGAATTTTTTCTCCCCAATGTATTCTGGGAGATTTGGGTGTTCTTCCTATAAAGCATCAGAGATGACCATGTCTGACAATACTGGAAGGGTAAGCCAGGGAATCCTCTCTCTCAGGTACTTGGCCAGTGGGTCTTGCTCACATGCTCAGGGTTCTAATTGATTACCATATTCAGGGCCAGGACGAGTGAGTTTGTTTTTTTTCCCCCCACCTTCCTCTGTAGCATGGGACATGGATCATGTGCTAGGATCATCTGGTATTTCTCACTTAATTACTTTGCACTGCAGAGGCTTTGGGCATTGGTGCACCCTGGTCCTTCATGTTCTCTGCCTGTGGCACACAATAGTTTAGTCTTCTGAGGCTCGTACTACACTTTGATCTATTCCGGTTGTTGGGCTTAATATGAAGGTTGCTGGATGATGTTTAGTGGACGGTGATATACAGGCAATCAGACTAGATGATCTGGTGGTTCCTTCTGGCCTTAAACTCTGACAGTATGCTGGAGTTAAAGCTGCATGGCAGTTTATAAAGCCTTGCATGTTAATGTGGAAGGAGGATAGTAGTAAGTAAAAGATTGTTGTAGAAAGCAACAGCGCGATTGTAGACCCTGACTGTGTATATGCTAGCTTTTCAGAATTTGAGGAAATGCTACTCAAGTAAAACAGAACATTAACTTTAAATGAAGTTTTTCCTATATGAATTCCCTTATGTTACTCAAAAACTACGTAAACTGGAGATAGATAAAAAGCAAACAGTGCCTTACATTTTTTGCAGTAGTGAACATAGCCGCTATACTGAGCATTTGACAATGGAAAAACATCAACATTAAATACAACCATTGTAATCTGGCAGATTTGCTCTTTTGAACAAAGTGCTACCTAGCAAAGAAAGTCATTATAGTTAATACGCAAAAAGAAAAGGAGTACTTGTGGCACCTTAGAGACTAACCAATTTATTTGAGCATAAGCTTTCATGAGCTACAGCTCACTTCATCAGATGCATACTGTGGAAAAGCAGGAGAGTGGGGTGGGAAGAGGTATTGTTTCATGGTCTCTGTGTATATAATGTCTTCTGCAGTTTCCACAGTATGCATCCGATGAAGTGAGCTGTAGCTCACGAAAGCTTATGCTCAAATAAATTGGTTAGTCTCTAAGGTGCCACAAGTACTCCTTTTCTTTTTGCGAATACAAACTAACATGGCTGTTACTCTGAAACCTGTCATAGTTAATACGGTAACAGCCATGGGACTCAGTTTATAATTAATGCCAATCAACATGGGTTTATGGAAAAGTGACTATTAATCTAACTTGATATCTTTTTATTATAAGATTACAAGTATGGATGATAATGGTGTTGATGTAATAGACTTCTGTAAGGCATTTGACTCGGTGCTACAAGACAGTTTGATTAAGAAACTAGAAAGCTACAAAAACCAACATAATATACATTAAATGGATTAAAACCTGAATAATTGATAAGCCTCAAAACATAATTATAAACAGATTCATGCACATACATTTTGAGTGGGGTCCCGCAGGGACTGGTTCTTGGTCCTAAACTTTTAACATTTTTAGCAAATGACCAGGAAGAAAACAAAATCTATATGATGGTGTGCAGAGGACACAATTGGGGCAATGGTAAATAGGACCACAGGTCACAGACACAGAGCAATCAGCACCACTTAGTAATCTGGGCACAATCAAACAAAATGTGTTTCAGTAGGTCCAAATGTGAAGTTATATATCTAGGAACAAAGACTGCTAGCAATACTTACAGGATGGAGAACTCTTAACATGGGAAACAGTGTCTCTGAGAAGGATTTGGAGGTCATGGTGGATAACCAGAAGAACAAAAGCTGCATTTTGCCACCATGGCTAAGAGGGTGAATGTAATCCTTGGATGTATAAAACAGAGGAATCTTGAGAAGAAGTAGGGAGATTACATTATCTCTGTTATTTTGCATTGATGCAACTGCTAATGGAATAGTGTGTCCACACTTCAAGAAGAATTTTGAAAACTTGGAGACGATTGAGAAAAGAGACATGAGAACGATCTAAGGATTGAAAAACATGTCTCAGGGAGCTCAATCTATTTAGCTTATCAAAGAGAAAGTTAAGGAATAACTTGATCAATCTACAAGTAGCTACATGGTAAACATAAATTTGATAAGAGGGCTCTTCAATCTAGCAGACAAAGATAAAACAAGATCCAGTGGTTAGAAACTGAAGCTAGATAAATTCAGATTTGGAATAAGGCACACATTTTTAGGACAACTAAGCACTGGAACAACTTAACAAGGGCTGTGGTGGATTCCCCATTACTGGAAGTGTTTTAAATCAGTATTATTTAAATCAGCAGGACTTAGTTCAAGGAAGTTCTATGCCCTGTGTTATGCAGGAGGTCAGACTATGCGACCACAAAGGTCCCCCCTGGTCTTAAAAAAAAGCTTATATAAGTGGACTGCCCCGAGCTCATTTATGGTATGCCTACACAGCGGGGGGAAAAAAACAAACCCACAGCAGCAAGTCTTAGAGACTGGATCAACTAACTCGAGCACACAGGGCTTGCATTGCAGGGCTAAAAATAGCAGTGTATACATTTGGGCTCAAGCTGGAACCCAGGCTGTGAATCCCGCCGAGGGGGGAGGGTCTCAGAACCCAGGCTCCAGCCTGAGCCCGAACATCTATGATTCTATTTTTAGCCCTGCAGTGTGAGCCCACATCAGTTGACCCAGGTTCTGATACTGGATAACGCAGGGGTGAGGGGTTGCTTTTGTTTTTTTGCTGTGTTGATGTACCCTTAGTGTGCTGCGCCAAGAGCCAGCTTCAAAACCTAATAATTCAGAACTTATTTGACTTTCATTCTTTTCTAAAGAGTACAATGCATGGCAGGTCCAACCAACAAAACAGCATTCATGCAGGAGCTTCCTAAAAGGGAGGAAGAAAGTCTGAAGCAAAATTTTATGTATAAGCAGTATTTCAAAATTCAGCTTGGTTCAAAACTGGCCCCATTGGGGCCTAGACTAGACTTTTGTGGTGCAAATTTGGGATGATTTGGTCAAAGCGTTTCTGACATATGTATACCCCTAAAAGCTGCTTTTAACATTTATCAATTCCTATAACTTCCCCACCCCCCCACAGCCAGGGAAAACGTTATGGCTGTGTCTTAATGAGGATTGCATCACTGGACGGTCCCTCAGATCAATTATTCAATGATAACTTCTTTGAAATACTGGTTTTCAAAACTGGTTATCATATTCGATTTCTGGTTTTCCAGATGCGTACACCAGGTTCTGGCAAGCATCTTTTGGTAACAGAGTATCTACCTTAGAGAGACAAAGGTTTACAGACAATTCACCCCTCTTCAAGCTATTGTTTACTAGGGAACACCTTTGTCAATGGCACAGTGAGTAACATTTGGTTGCTTGGGAAACAGATGCTGGCCCTTTAACACAAGGACCATGAATTCAAATCCTCTCCTCAGAAGATTTGTGAGTGTGACAATTAGCACTTCCCTTCTTGCTGTCTGGGGCCACAATGGAACTTCTTCTGGAAGTATGGGTGGTGTATGAATTTTGAGGAAGTGCAACACCACAGAAGTGTATCTCCAGCACTATCTACACATCAGCCCAAGTCCTGCCCTAGGATAGTTTGGCAGGTTGTGGCAGTACTGTGCTGGGATATGAAAGCCAGTATGGCTAATATAGGAGGAACTTGATGTCACGTTGACAAGGACACGAGTGAGGTCAATGTAAGAGTCCTGGCTAAGACAAATCAGTTATGGGCCAAACAGGGCTCAGTGAACTCCTGCCAGGCACCACTGCGAACAACAGATCCAGCCTGCATCAGGAACTAATAGGTACACTCAATGCATGCCACACGCACACTGTGCTGAAAACGGAGTAGGGAAATGAGAAAGGTATGCTCTCATGCAGGGCACAGGCACATAGCACTGAGATGGGCCAAGTGGGGAAGAGAACACCCATTGAGATCAACAGGGCACTTCACTCCTCTGTAAACCTCATATGCTGTAGAGACGTATGCAAAACCTGTTCCCCCCCATGCTAGTCTCTGAAATGGAGTAGGGACTCTGCGGGTCCCCTTCCCTTCCCTATGCTACCTCCAAGTTGGTGTATGTGTTCCTCACAGTTGATCAGCTACAACCTTTTCTCACTGTGGCCCCTCCAGTACTACTGGCTGTATAAGGTGCCTGAAGGAAGGCACAGCCGGTACCTGAGAGGTGGTGATATGTGGCCCAAAGCCTTCCCATCACGACCCCACCACTACCCTACCTCCTCACAAAACAAGGAACATTAATAAAAACTTGATTAAAGGGGAGTTACAATTGCCTGGCAGTGCCGCAGACCCTTCAAACTGACACCTCCAAAATTCAGGAAGTGTTATTTTGTTTGGAGTACATTAGAAAAGAAGGAATTGTACAGTTATAGTAATGCTTTCCATACCACACACCACCTTAACTCTACCCCTTGGGTGATAGCAATAGGAATATAACATTACTCTACCCAGTCTAATGAAAACTGCCAATTTCTCACACCTCACACAAACCCCAATATCAGCACTCCTGTTTACACACTTCCATCCTCACTGTATTTTTGCAGCACCATTGACTCAGGGACCTAGACGTAGGTTGGCAGACCTCACTAGGAACAATAGTTTGAGCTCTTGTTAACAAACTGAGTGAGGGGTTGGTAGGGCCGCCTCTCTGAAGCACCCCTTGTGGCAGAGATCAAGGGGGCAGAGTTGAGGTTCTGGAATGTTAACTAAATTGTGTATTGCCATATTTGCTAGTGTTTGCATTTTGTTTATTTCCCTGATTCTCCAAGATCTTCATTTTCAGCAGGCACAAGTTTTGAAAGGTTATGAGTAGGACCCTACCAAATTCACGGCCATGAAAAATGCATCACAAAGACCGTGAAATCTGGTCTCCCCATGTGAAATCTAGTCTTTTGTGTACTTTTACCCTATATTATACAGATTTCAAGGGGGGAAGACTTCATTTCTCAAACTGGGGGTCCGGACCCAAAAGGGAGTTGCAGGTGGGTCGCAAGGTTTTGTTTTTTTTGTTTGTTTCTTGTTGTTGTTTTTTTGGGGGGAGGGGTGTCATAGTATTTCCACCCTTACTTCTACGCTGACTTCAAAGCTGGGCAGTTGGAGAGTGGCAGCTGTTGGCCAGGCACCCAGCTCTGACGGCTCAGAATAAGGGGGGCAATACCATACCACTGTTACTTCTGCGCTGCTACCTTCAGAGCTGGGTGGCCGGAGAGTGGTGGCTGATGCCCAAGAGCCCAGCTCTCAGCGCAGCACAGAAGTAAGGGTGACAATACCATACCAGGCCATCCTTACTTCTGCGCTGCTGCTGCTGGCGGCGGCTCTGCCTTCAGAGCCGGACTCCCGGCCAGCAGCCACCGCTCTCCAGCTGCCCAGCTCTGAAGGCAGCGCCACCGCCAGCAGCAGCGCAGAAGTAAGGGTAGCAGCACCACAACCCCCCTACAATAACCTTGTGACCCCTCCCCACAGCTCCTTTTTGGGTCAGGACTCCTACAATTACAACACCATGAAATGTCAGATTTAAATAGCTGAAATTATGAAATTTATGATTTTTAAAATCCTGTGACTGAAATTGACCAAAACGGACCATGAATTTGGTAGGGCCCTAGTTATGAGGCCCCGTCAGGACATCTTTAACAAAGGTTTGCTTCTCTTTCCTTTTTTGAGTGACATTCACTACCTGTTAATGACTGTTATTTGGTTAAGACCGTAGTCTATGATTTGGTGAATGAATTGTGTTTATTTTACATGTTGTCATAACAGATTATAGATTAAAAGTGTGCACAGTTCTGTCTTGTGGACTGAAGGGAGCCCTCTCACCAACCAAGCCAACAAGTAGCCAAACTTGAGTTGTACGAGCTAAAATTCAGTACAGGATGACAGATCTTCACAATGGAAATAATCAGTTAGCTGAAACACCAACCCTCCCTTTCTCCCTGAATGAATTCCAGGAAGTACCACCACTCACCTTTGTCTGCTCTTGCCTGAGCTGCTTTAATAATGCTATGTCATCCTGGGCCTTCTCCCTCTTTTCTCGAAGAGTTTTTACTACATTGGAAGTCTGAGCAATACAGCTTTTGATTATTTTCTCTCTGCTGGCATGAGCCTCCATCAGCTAATTGGAGAAGAAAAAAATAATCAGATTATCTAGCTCAATGGCCTGTGGGAAGAAAAAGCCGCTAAATTACAAAAACAAGTTTAAAAACAAAACAAAACATGCTGTGTTGAGTCTCACAGTACAGCTACAATAGCAGCTCTCCTTGTTGGTAGAGCAATCTTGCCACAACTGCTCTCCTATACTTCTGCTTACGTGACAAGTCCCCATTTCCGTACATCACAAGGAGAGAATACCCCTTCCTTCTCTCAGAAGTGGATCCCACTCCCCACAAACTGACAGCTGTATACAAGATCTTATTTCCAATTCTAAGGTAGGTGGGGGAATCGAATAGCAATAGTATAACTATATTGATCTTTCTGTGCTGGGGCCATGCTAACAGGGGCTCACATTGCAGGGTACACAGCAAGCTATGGAGCAAGTGCTAGAAGAGCACAACACTAGCAGGGAAAGACACAATAAAGATACTAAAGTGAGTCCAACTGCCTTTTTTCTTTTTCTTTTTTTTTTTTTTTAAAGAAAACATCTCATGGATATAATATTCCCGCTCAGTACCAACAATTGAAATTCCTCAGTGCTTACAGGAAGTGACTGAAACAAAGTAGATTGAGGGTGGGACAAGAGACAGGTGGGTTACACCATTACACAGAGCCGACAGGTCAAATCTTTCAGAGGCGCTGCTTCTCCTTGACGCACCCTATTGCTTTGTTGTTTCCTTAGGTCCGGTCTATGCTACAAATTTACACTGGTATACATCCACACCCGAGTGATGTAGTTATACTGAACTAACCCCCAGTGTAGACAGCTCTATGTCGACCGGTAGAACTTCTCCTGTCAACAGGGTTACTGCCTCTCATGGAGGTGGATTAACTACGCTGAGAGCAGAAGCTCTCCCATTGGCACAGTAGAGTCTTCACTAAAGTACTACAGTGGTGCTACTTGTACATGTACACAAGCCTTTACTTCGTGCTAAGCCTGACTCCCACCCACATCCTACCACCGTATAGGCTCTACTGCTCCAGGGAGGAGTTTCTAGGATATAAAGGTTTTAGATCTGGTGGCTGCTGTTATAATCTTTAGAATCAGTTGTCTGTGATCCCATAAGAATCAGTTTTGAGTCTTTAATCTATATCCTGGCAAGCAATGTTGTTCAGAATACCAAGTAACTGAATTTAACAAATAGTATCAGACAAAGGAAAAGGTGAAGACCTTAACTTTATAGAAGTAGACTGCTTTGAAAGTACTGCGGAAATGTGCTAGCCCTGCTATTTAGATGGAGTAATGGATGAGCTGTCTGACACATACTATGGTCAGCAGAATATCCTGCAAGAATGCTAGAGTGGAGCAAAAAAACAACAACAAACTCTGCACATGTGTTCCTGACGTAAAGCAGCCATTACGTGTGTGGGGACTAGCTATATAAAAAGTCAAGTAGGTCAGTTGTGGATGCATATTGGAGTGTCTGCTGTGCTAGCAATTTGTAACAAGCTGGGGAACGGGTGATTTTGTGTTTCTGGACACTACATTTAATAAAGCATCACGAATTGGTTAAAAAAAGCTATAATGGAATAGGTACACTTACAGACTGGTAGAGCTCTTTACAGGTTTGGTTAGCATCGACTTTCCCTGCAAAGGAAGCTGTTGGAAGTGTAGTGTTTAATTCATGGACTATTCTGTCATCAATTGTCCGCATCACCCTGAGCAAATCCTGCATGTAAAAATAAAAATCCTTGCTTATACTTGAATGACAGGGAAATTAGAGGTTTCAGAGTAGCAGCCGTGTTAGAGAGGAACTGTACAATTACGCAATTTTTAATTTGAATAGCTGTGTTACCTGGAGAACATAGCAAAAAAAACAAAAAAGTGCCATCCATGAAACAGTCTTTGCTGAATTTTTTGAGGATGAATATTGTTTTGGGTCCTTGTGGCACCTTAGAGGCTACCAAATTTATTTGGGCATAAACTTTCATGGGCTAAAACCCACTTCATCAGATGCATGCAGTGGAAAATACAGTAGGCAGGTATAAATACACAGCAAATGAAAAGATGGGAGTTGCCTTACCGAGTGGGGGTGGGATGTCAGTGCTAATAAAGCCAATTCAATTAGGGTGGATGTGGCCCATTTTCAACAATTGACAAGAGGGGGTGAATATTAACAGAGGGAAAATTACTTTTTGTAGTGCTAACGAGGCCAATTCAGTCATGGTAGATGTGGCCCATTTCCAACAGACAAGAAGGGGTGAACATCAGAGGTAAAATTATTTTTTGTAGGGAAACATAGAATCATAGAATATCAGGGTTGGAAGGGACCTCAGGAGGTCATCTAGTCCAACTCCCTGCTCAAAGCAGGACCAAGCCCCAACTAAATCATCCCAGCCAGGGCTTTGTCAAGCCTGACCTTAAAAATATCTAAGGAAGAAGATTCCACCACCTCCCTAGGTAACGCATTCCAGTGCTTCACCACCCTCCTACTGAAAAAGTTTTTCCTAATATCCAACCTAAACCTCCCCCACTGCAACTTGAGACCATTACTCCTTGTTCTGTCATCAGCTACCACTGAGAACAGTCTAGATCCATCCTCTTTGGAACCCCCTTTCAGGTAGTTGAAAGCAGGTATCAAATCCCCCCTCATTCTTCTCTTCTCCCAGTCTTTATTCAGGCCTAGTTTGATGGAGTCAAGTTTGCAAATTAATTCCAGTTCTGCAGTTTCTCACTGAAGTTTGTTTTTGAGGTTTTTTTGGGGAGCGTGCAGCGCGAGTAGGGACATCATTCGGAGCAAAGGCACGAGTTAGCCTGCGTGGAGGCTAAGAATTTGCTGCTGGTGGCAGTTATTGGTATCTAGGCATTCTCTTTTGCTGCTATGTCACAATTTGCTGCCTCTGCCTTTCCTCATCTGCCACTTTTAAGTCTGTTATTGAGTGTCCAGGGAGATTGCCTTTGAGTATTTTCACTTTGTTCTCTAGGCTGCCCAGCTCCACTCCCCTGCTCTGCAGGTATCTTGCATAAGACCCTCATTCCCCTCAGTTTGTGTGCTAGAGAGGTACTCGTAGCTGGTTTCAGCAGCGTCTCATCTTTCCAGAATCAGCTATTGTGCTGTCCCTGAGGCAGCTCAGGGTGGCTGGCCAACACTTCTGGTTTTCCTACTCATTGGCTGCAAGCTGAATACCCATCTATGGCTTTCAAAGCCCTGCTGCCTAGCTCCATAGAACAGTGTATGCTGAAATCGAACTAACTCCCCCTTTTGAGAAAAGCTGAAGAGCAAGAGACAGCTACAAAAAAGTCACAGAACAGAGGCACAGAAAGTTCTTTGGGGCAGGGGCCATCTTGTTCTGTATTTGCACTGTACCTAGCAAAATGGGGTCCTGGTCCATGACTGGGGCTCCTAAACACTATGGTAATGCGAATAAGTAAACACAATTTGGGGTATCTAAGTGCAGCAGAATGGCAAATCCCACAGCAAAAAAACCCACTGAATTCTGTAGCATCTTAGAAAAACTGCAAATTCCATGGCCACAGAATCATGCAGAACTTAGCCCCTGGACTTTTCCTGGTGTAAGTCAGTCACATTTTGTATTTTATATTTATTATTCTAAATGTAAATAACCCACATGAAATCTAACATGGAAGTACTGTGATGTGCCGCTAATATTTTAAGAGTGATTCTTTTAACCTAGGATACACCTGTTGCACATGCAACAGACCAGATAAGTGAGGCAGTGAGGAATCTATTCCTTTGTTTTCTCTATTTAAATAAAACAAAACACTCTCATAACTGCAACCAAAGAAGAAAGCAGTGCCATGGACAATCATATTAGATATATTTGCTGGAAATGTTTGCTGTTTGTTCTTTTTCTGGAAAACATACAGAGCATTTTGAGAATAGAGGCAGCACAATAGCATAATTTGAAGGAGAGATAAATATGTTGTAGTCTAGAGAAGAAGTTCTTCCACTAGGAAATACTTTGAGATCACATGCGAGCCTACTGTTTCTTCAAGACAGATATCTATGTGCTTTAGCAACATCAAAGATACAGTTGCCTGAATTCTTTCCTTTTTTATTGTAATACTATTGTATCAGTGCACTTCTATCATACCTGCCTACCCCTGAAATCTAAAAATTAGGTCACATTTAACTTCTCAAATATCCAATTATAACAAGTGAAATTGACACAGGGAAGGGGGAATTATGAATATTTTGCTTAAAACTACGGAGAGTTTGCATAGAAAATCTAGTTCCAGGCATGTGAATATGAATGCCAAACCAGACTTTAAGGGCATATTACCTAGCAAGCACACAAGATATAAAAATATAAAGCCAGACAAACAACTATCTGTGCACTGACAGCAAGCATCAGACAAACACGGGAAGAAGGGATCTTGGCCTTTTGGGTCAAATGCACAGAAGTTAAATGAACTGATAGGCAGACAGGACACGTCTACCCTTACCCACCCACTCCCTGATGCTGTGATTGATGAGAACCAGGGGTCAATACAGCAGGTCTAGTGGAAGACCTGCTAAATCAACCGCAGATCGCTCTCCCATGGACTCCAGTACTCCATGGGAACAAAAAGCAGAAGTTAAGTCAACGGGAGAGTGTCTCCCATCAACCCAGCACTGTGTAGACACAACAGTAAGCTTCATTATTCACGTAGCTGGAGTTGCATAACTTAGGTCAACTTATCGCCGTAGTGAAGACACGGTTTTAGAGAGACAAGGTGGGTGAGGTAATATCTCTTCTAATATCTTCAGGTCTCAGAGCTCTGTGTGGCTCAAAAGTTTGTCTCTGTTACCAACAGAAGTTGGTCCAATACCTCACCCACCTTGTCACTGTAATATCCTGGGACTGACAGGGCTACAACTACTGTGGATACATCAGACAGTACACATTTCCATATCTTCTGGGGGCTGCCTAAAGCTCAGATACCATCTCAGGAGTGGTCTACACTTAAGAGTTTTGCTTGGACATTAAAGTTGGTTAGCTGGAGGGGAAGCAGGGTTTGCAACATTTCTAGACCAGGAAGTCCCTTAAGACAGATACATTTATACTGGCAAAAAAAGTGCTTTGGGCAGTATTGTTTATTTTGCATAAGAGACTAGTATACGCTGTACTAGCAAAAATGACCTTTTTGCTGGTATACATTGCAGCTACACTAGGAGGGATAGGTGAAGACAATGGCCCAAGCACCCACCTGGTGCCTCAGACACCTTCCTTTAGAATCTTCCCCCACGACCAGTCTCTGCAATTTTCACCACCCCCGAGTCCTCCCCCACAAGCAGAAGGCTCCGATCCCCACTGGACACTTATCTCCCCGCCTCACCCCAACTTCTGGAAACACCCCTTGCTCCCAGTAGGGGAGAGGCATCTTGTCCCCCACGCTCCAGGGGAGGGGCGCCCGCCTGCCTTGTTTCCCCTCCTCTGCGCGGGGCGGCGGGAGCTCATGCCCCACGGTCAGTCAGGGTCCTGGGAGGACCCCGCCGCTCCCTCGGCCCCGCGCGGACGGAGGCCGGTGGGGGGCGGGGAAGAGGCCATTTGCCCCCCGGCTCCGCGTGGGGCAGAGCCGGCTGCTCCAACCCGCTCCCGTCACCTCCCGGCTGGAGGCAGGAACCGCTGCGGCCACCCCCAGGGCCCGGCTCACACCAGGCGCAGCGCCCGGCCACGGAGGGGCCCCAGCGGGCCCTGCTCGTACCTGGAACTCGGCAAAGTCCTCGCAGGTCCGGACTCCGCTGGGCGCCGCCATATTGGAGAGGCCGCGGAGCCCGACGCCGGCCAATCAGCGGGCAGCGGGGGTGACGCGTGGAGCGTCTGACGGGATTGGCTAGCAGCGCTCGCGGCCGCTCTTTGCAGAGCGCGCGGAGTGGCGCGAGCAGGGACGTGACTCGGGAGGAGCAAGGGCGCGAGTTCGCGTGCGTGGAGCGTGGCCGCAGCGCCGCGGCTGCCGGCGTGACGTTACGAGCTGCTCCCGCCACAGTTCGCCGCGGGCGGCAGTTGTTGGCATCTAGGCATTCGCTTTTGCGGCCATGTCACGATTTGCTGCCTCTGCCTTGCCTCAGCTGCTGGCCTGTGGGTAGCACGTTGTGAGTGGTGGGGACATCCCCATCGCATCTTCTACTGTTGTGAAACCTCGCCTTTAAATCTGGACACAAATAGTGGTAGTTTTGTAATTTGAAAAATCACTCTACAGAGTTAAACCTGAGGGTTGTTGTACGTAAAACCCTGAATGAAGGAGTTATCGCTTTTGTGACAGTCTGTACCTTGGGGGAGCATCCTGGAACCACCATATTCCTCATTTTCATATAATCATGATCTTACATATAAAGCCTGCCTTGTAAGGTATCAGGGGAAAGGTTAGTATGATCTGCTGAAAGTCATTTCTCTATCTATATATGTGTATCATTAATGCATATGAAGTTATGAGAATTGTGTTGTATGGTTGTCAGCATGCTGCAGGTTGGGGGACCAGCCAGATATTAGCTCCCTAGTAAAGAAAGTAACTAACACCTAGGTGGGGTGTCAATCAACCCACCAACAATCATTGTCCCGCAAAGGAACTACAATACAATGGCTCACCTGCATGAGGCCACACCAGGGGAATTGCTCAACTTTGCCTGGATACTTAGCCATGTACCCAGACATGCCTGGACTTGTTTTCCAAGCACATGGACTAAGGGTATAAAACAGAGTGGCCACAGGCTTGACCTTCTCCTGACTCCACCTATGCTACAAGCAACTAAGACACTGAGAAGAAGACACAACACCAACAGAGGCGTTTGGCCCAGATTTCAAGGGTGGAATCTGTACACTAAAGGGCTGCAATATCCAGTGGGGTGAGAAAAAAAACTGCTTAATTTAGTTGTTGCCTGGTCTATATGGTTGAGAGCTCAGACTGTATGGTTATATTTTATTTCTTTTGGTAACTAACTCTGACTTTTTGCTTATCACTTAATATCACTTAAAATCTAGCTTTTATAGTCAATAAATTTGTGTAATTGTTTATCTTTACCAGAGACTTTGGATGAAGTGTGGGCAAATCTGCTCAGGTTTGCAAAGGCTGGTGTATGTCCACTTTCCATTGATGAAGTGGTGAACCAGTTAATAAATCTGCATTGCTTGTCTTGCAGTGCAAGATGGTATATTCCTGAGA